>NC_141992.1:84263775-84863775 GCF_049901715.1 Pseudonaja textilis | reverse complement strand
CCTGACTCTTTAGCGATTCTGGGTAGCATATAAATAGCAAAGCAAAGCATATAGGGAAACAAGTAAAAAGGGAGCCTGGCTGATTGGAAGAACAATGCACCCAGCCATTTGGCAGACATAGTAAGGCCTGGGAGAACAGCCAAGCTTTTAACAGTTTCCTAAATGTCTACAAAGGGAAAAAGGAATGGCCTTGAAGAACAGGAGGAAGAGCTTCTACCCAGGCAATGGTCCAATATATGAGGATTTCCTGAGGCAGGAAATTAGGTTGAGCAATTGGGTAACCTCAGACAGATCCCACTCTGGTTCTCACAAAGATAAAGGGAGGGGAAGAAGGAGGTTCAAACTCACAAGATCTGTTACTATAGCTATTATAGTAAAACTAGTCTTGACCTATATGACATTGGTTTTTTTGGTCCGGTCTATCTTGTTGAACTGACAAGGCCACAAGAGAAGGAGCTACCTGAATCTCTGAGGAGATTCATTCCAGTGGCCAGTGGTAGAGAAGGCATACTTCCTGAGTCTCCAACATTAAGATTGTGCATGGTGGAATTGAGCTCTCCAAAGAAAATTGTCAACTAACAGTTAACAGTAATGCAGCTAGACAGAGAAGAAACCTTTCCTTGATTGGTAGTGGCAAGCATTGATGTTGTGAATGTTCTATCCTGGAATTTGAAGCAACTAATTGTTAGCCTGTGAATTGGTTTGCACGCTAAATAGTACAAGGTTACAGCAAAGTTCTCCCCTGTTCAGGGAAACTGCTTTAAAGGTTACCTTTCCTTGCTGTGCATGTCAAGTTGAGAACTTGACTTTCACAATGGCTTTGACACCTCACTCAGTAGCAGTTCAGAGAACTTAAAGTATATCGCAGAAGTACTTAATGTTACCTTAGAGAAGAGTTGCATGTAGGTTAGAGAAGGACAGCTAATTCAGCATGGATATACGCTGTGCCTCCTTGAATTGTGCCACCTTAATTATATTGGTTAAGCAATTTCATGTTGGATGTGCTATAATACAATTGCATTAATACATTTTAAGGCACAAGACAAGAATCCCCTCATCAGTAATATTAATACTTTATTAATATTAAATTAATAACTGGTTAATAATGTTGGTAGTCAATTCAGTTTCTGAAAAGTTAAGCATGAAACTGCAACAGTACTCAAATAAAAGGGCAATGGGTTGATATTTTCAGCAATATATTTTCTGCCACACAAGAGCATCCAATGAAAGGGAGATCCCTATTTCTTGTTCTTTTGGTGTATAATTTCTGAACATTCACCTGACACTCTTACTTATGTATTTCACTTTTTTTTCCCCTTAGAGTGGCATATTTCACTTTCGTCTCTCCTATATACAGTATTACAATAGTCTTAAAGATTATAGTCACAAAGTTTATTTGCACAACTTATAGATGAGAATGATTTGAATCCAGCACTCCATTGCTGTGTCACAGTTTTTCTGCTTGGCTACCTGCCCCCCCCTCTCTCTTTTTTTTTTTTTTTAGGAGGAAACTTACTGTCATGCTCCTGGTGGAGACTGACTCTGAGGGAAAGGAGGAAGTGGAAAGGAGGAAGAAAACAGGGAGTCAAAGTGTGGCTCCAGAGGAGGAGGAGGAGGAGGAGGAGGAGGCTGAGGAAGGGCAGAGGCCGGCTGAGCAGTCGTAGGAGAACCCAGGCCCATCCCTTATCCATCCTAGGGCACGCAGGGAGGAGAGGATAAGGGAGAGACGTGGTCTCCTCAGGAGGAGAGGGCCTTGATCCTCTTCATGGGCTGCAGGTGTGACAACTGAATAAGAGTTTGGACCTGTGTACTGGCAAACATTGGAAACAAATTGTGTAAATATCTCTAGTTTATAGTTCCTCTCTGAGTTTGGCGTTCTTCCCAGTGTGTGTTATCTGTGGACATCCTCCAGCCCTTATCTTGCCTGGTCTGTGTTGCTTTTTTCCTTCTTCGTGTAAGTGTGTGGGAGTTTTTTTGTCTTCTGTCAAAGATAGTTGGAGCTTGGAAGCAAACTGAAGGAATAAAAGGGGCTTCTGTGACTGTGTTTGCTTTGTATCCCACCCTGGGTCATCACACTTACTTAATTTGTAAAAGAATAGCTTTTTAAAAATCTATTTAGAATGTATTTGAAAATAGGCAATGTTATATTTATGGATATGAAAACAAGAAAGAACTGGCTACTGCTAATTTCAAAATCAAGTCTGAGCTGTTATATGACTAGATGAGTGCCTGAAGGCATGACTAGATAACTTGGGGCTTGGGGCTACTTTTTGCATGAGCATAGATTACTGTATACAGTCCTTTTTTGAAAGGCTTTTTACTTCTGTAGCTCAGTTCTACATTCACATATACCTACTGTACCTCTTTGACATGATAGAATGTTGATGTCCCCTTGCAAATTCAGACTTGTATGTACTTATAGTTATTGTCAATGCAGAGGCTGCTCTCTCCCAAATATATCTCTAAATAACAATTTATCAAATCATTCTACAGCATCTCTCAAGTTAAGTGGACAAGAGCAGAGGCCTCAGAAAAGAAACTGCAAACTGCAAAGGTGACAGTTCTAGAAAGACGTTTTGCATCAAAATTATCAATATCTGCTTGAGCAAATAATTGATTTTAGCTCTATGCAGGCATTCAAGTAGCATACCTGAGCAGAGCTGCCTTACTCCTAAGCAGACAGGCAGCAAATGATGTGTGGTGTGGCGGGATCAATGAAAGCAATCTTTCAACAGTCCTGCTATAGTAAGACTAGTTTGTTCCACTTTGCTTGCCATACCATGCAAAAACTGCCAAATGTTTTTCAGTGTGTTTCAGTGTGTTAGATGAAGAACTAAGCTTCATCAGTCAGCCCAAACTGCAAGCAGAAAGAAGGGGGACACTCCTGTGCTTTGTATTTCAGACTGATACAACAGGTCACAATTGCAAATGAGGTCTAAAAAGTAGGAGCAAAGGGGGGGTGGGGTACATGCATATCTAGATACAATTGCCTCAGCATATTTACTATCCTATTTCCCCAAATTTGTTTTTGTTTCAATGCAACTAGAATCTTTTGCAAAATAAAATCTTGATAAAGTTGCTAATGCATATAATAATTTAGTGTGGATTCAACCCTTTATATTTGTTAAAATATCTATTAATTTCCATAAAATTATGGTACTAAAAATTAGGCCACATGGCAAGCAGAGGTTGGAATTTTGACCCACATTCTATTTTCATTTAGCACGTACCTTGATCAAAATGTCCCTGTAGAATCATTGGCTTCAACTGAGAAGTTACAGATTATGGGTGATATTATGGTGTGGGAAAATAACTCTGCTACTGGATTGCCATCACAATCACATAAATTGCTTAGTCTTACTTTATCCACATTCTCCTGGCATCCATTTTATAACATAAGGTATTACAGGAAAAATCAAAGATGGAACCCTTGATGATTCCATGTTGATCTCCACATCATGGCTTCTGCCAAATCAAAAATCAACTGGTTCTCTCTTTTGATGATTAATCACTGTCTCATCTTCGTGTCTTTTCCAAGAACATCAGAAAAGGCTGCATTATGTTCTTCACGGGGTTTACTCCAACCCAACCCAACTCAAAAAAACATCCGGTCCAGTTATGAAAGCATCAGATCAGGTAATATCATCATGGGATGATTGTGACTACAAAGAGCATGTCTCTTGAAATCTTGGCTTTGGTCTCTTTTTGACATCGGAGTGAAAAGGCTAGTCATTAGTCTTTAAATCAGGAAAAAGAACGGGGGCATGTTATTTTTGAACATACTGCCAATCACTTCTGTCATAGTAATGAAGCTGGCAAATGGTGCTGGTTTTTTTGTAGGCCAAGCTAAGGATAGGAATCCCCAAAGAGTCAATATATATAAAAGAATTCCATACTTTAAACCAACAGAAGACAACTGAAAATACAACTATCAATTTAATAATGCTATTACAAAAACTGGGTGTACTTTTGTAGAGTTCTGATCCCCGCATTTCAACAGGATTCTATGGAACAAAAGAAGTACTGTATCAACAGGGGCAATAGAAATCATTAGAGGGGTAGCATAACTATCACAAAAGAAAAGAAATGATTATTGTTGCTTTTTTAGATTGGAGTAAAAGTGAACAAGAGGAGGCATGTTAAAGTTATATAAAGGATTGACGGTACAAAAATGTGGATGAAAATAATAGGTTTCTTTCTCTTGGACCATGGACCTCAGTCACATTCATGGAAATAAATTGAGATGAATCAGGAAATATAAATGGAAATGTAGAACACAGGTGAACTTTACCTCTTCCTGGATTACATGCAACTTCCTTGATTATCAGCTGCCAAGAAGCTAGGACAGCTATCTGTGATATATCCCTGTGCATTTTCTGAATGCATCTGATTGGCCATTATGTAACACCAAATGCTATTTTGGATAGATTTTTGGATCAACTAAACTGGATTCTTATGTTCATGTCTACCTTGGCTGATGATTAGCTGATTTTATTTTCCAAATTAAATATTTCCAAATTAAGTCTTATCTCTGAGAATAGTAACAAGGTTTTGAAACATGAGTATCACTTAATCATACATACCAACCAAGGCACTTTCTGTCATCTATTCTTAGACAAAAATTGTATAGAATAGCTATAGTCCCAATTATAAATATTTTATAATATTGTACATTCCCTCATAGATACAGAGAGAAAAGGAGAGGCCATATGATTTTAATTTTTCAATATTATAAAATATTTTTCAGTATTATAAAATATTTTGAATTTTGGAATATATTCAAAAATATATCACTGTAGAAACCCCATGTCATTTATTATTTAGTGAGTCCTTTCAGTAAAAATAAAAAGCAATATCTTTGAGACATTTGCAGTGTAATTGTTCTCTATCTGCTTTAGTACTTGGATATAAAAATAAGTGAACAGCAAATAACAAAAAGATTAATCTTATTAATATCAACTTAGCTGGAATTTGAAGACTTGGTGGAAATATTGTTTTTCCATGAGAAACTCCTACAGTACACATTAAATTTAAAAATATGATTTTCAACCAGCCTATGACCTTCTACAGTTTTAAGTAGGTCCTTTTGGTGTGACGGTAGGAGAGCCCGTGCATGCATTAATTCTTCATGATACACTGGAAAGTTGTTTTCTGCGATTACATTAAAGGTCTGTAAACTTGGAATTGATTTTTTTTTTCCTGAAGTATGTTACACTGTAAAGAAAAGGCCAGATACTTAAGTAACTGCCTGTTCAACCATAAAAATAATCTCATAGAATGTTGTGACATTGTGAAGAAAAGATAGAGAAAGAAAAACACCCTCAAAGCTGATTTAGATATTCAGTGGAGCATATGATAACATTTTCATGGGGCCGAGCCTCAGTGAAGGAGACAGATCATATTTTTTCAAATACATTTTCCACAAAATGTTTGCTGTTTGGTGACAAAAATCCATGTGTTTAATTAAACTTGCCTGTGTCTTGTAGCTATCTCATTTGATTTTGGTTTGTTTGTTTGTTTGTTTGTTTGTTTATTTATTATACACTGTTCCAGTAATTAAGTATTGAAGCAAAAAGAGGAGAAATCAGAACCCTTAAGCATATTCACTCGGAAAATGTTTGACCAAAAAAAATGACTCTGTTCCACATTCATCAGAATAAGGAAAGGTGTCATAAGAGGACATCAAATTGTTAGCTTTTTACTATTTTCCTGCAAAAAGTAGACATTATGGGGAGGTTTTCAACTAGAGGTTCCAAGAGAGCAAGATTAGCTTTTGTTACTATGCTCCTTTATGTGTGTGATGCTATTCTGCCTTGAGTCTTCAAGTCATCAAATAATTTTCTGCAGATTCCTCACTGGATGTCTAATACAGTATTCCTCTGCATGTTTTATCTCATAACCTGCATAAAAATGTTTACCCTTTGCATTTATTATTTCATTCTGAGCATGGGCATAAAATGAAGTAAATATCTGTATGTAGGAGAAGCACAATGATATCACACGTGACATGACATTTATGTGAATCCTACAATTTGGCCATGATATGAATAATGAATGGAAATAATATGCTTCGTTTGTGTGATAACACCATGACACACATGAGTTCACTTGTCTTCCTGCCTTACTTGTTGATGCACAGAGATGGTTAAAGTCATGGGTGTGTTCATTGCCTTTCACCTAAACTATAAAAGTGCCCATAATATCAATTCTATCTCATTATTATTATTATTTTATCAAACTACAGTATTCATCAGATTAAATTCCTTCTTGGTATTCTTGAGTCACTTCTAATGGCATACAATATTGAATTCACTATTCAAAACTTCTCTGTGTATAACATTATTTTCTTCGGCATTTTGCAAGGTCTTTTTTAAAAATTCTAAATTCAGAAACTAAAGTTCACACAGAGCAGAAGTGATCATTTACTTCAGTGGAGTGATAAAAAGCATTTCTGCTTATTTTTGGCTATGCTTCACTTACAGGCATTTGATTCAATATTTTTCTTTATTATATCAGTTGTGCATTTTACCCTGCTGAACATATAGGAGCAAACTGTAGAAATCAACATAGGTATTTGAGTGTGTGTGTGGGGGGGGGGGATGCTAATAAAATTAGCAATATAAATGGAATCATCCATCAACATTTATATCCAATCATCAGGTATTTTTAATGGTAGCATTCTTGACTTTCTATACAGAGACATATTGTCCTAAAATGGATGTATAGGCATATTCGGTTTTTTTTTCTAAAAAAAAAATCCATAATACTTATCTTTTTGCTATTTTATAGATTTTAACTTTATACCATCTGCTTGTGTTTCATGCCTACGGATTTCTTAATAAAGACTGCAGAGCAGAATACTGGACATAACTGGACATGGACATAGCTTTCTGCAGCTTGGTGTGGTTTGTGCTTTCTAAGCTACTTTGTCCAATTCTTAATGGAGTGCAGTATGATAACATGTTTCTTTTAAGGAGGAAAATTAGTCAAACACAAATGATAATATGATGATATAATGGAAATTTCCTGCCAAATCTACTTTTCCAGTGAGATATCACAAGATAATAGTGACACTTTTTAACAGCTATGATAAACTGTGCAAAGTCTGCAAATGAAGACTATCAACACTCCCAAGGAAGTCACAGACAAATAGCCCTATCAATCCACTATCAAGCTTCCTACTAAAGAAATTAATCCACTTTTCTTTAAATATATATAAACACAAACAATATAAGAATCATAAAAGAGCACTATGCCTCCACCTCCCAAATCTCCTAAGCTGGTTTAGAAAGATACCATTAATGACAAGATCAAATGCTGCCAAGAGATTAAAAAGGGTCAGGATCGATATCCTATACCTATCCTGACTCCGCCAAATTTCACTGACATTAGCAATCAACCTCCATAGGATTTGTACAGCTACAATCCAACTCTGAGGATATCTGAAAAACATTATTCAGTAGATGCTTGGAATAATTCTCACAGTAACCCTGTAAATGTTCTGCCAGACTATCCTTACTTAAGAGGGATTAGATCCCTTTAACAGAGCTGCCAGTTGACTCCCTGTGGAATATGGATTAAAAACACCTTGATATGTTTTAGGAAAGCAATTACAATGCTCAAATGGTAAATGGGTTAAACCACTGACATCCTTATTGATTAAAATTTATAAATAGAGCTTTCCCCGGCTAATTAAAAAAATAATTGACTGGATTTCCCATAATTTTGAAACAGCTCATGCATAAAATATATACTGTAAGGCTCAACATAACAACACAAATACACATCCACTCACTCTCACACAGACACACACAAATACTCAATACAGGGGGAGAAACCCAGAAAGTCCCAGGGCTACCTATATTTGTCATCAACTTTTTTCAAAGTATTTACAAATGGTTCATACAATTAAAAGGTTGTTCAACCCTGGCTCACACTAATTTGGATTTTGTCAAAGAGTGTAGATTTCTGATTGCTAACTGATTAAACCAAATATTAGCTCATAAGATGGGGGGAAATTTAACACAAGGTAAAATACACTGGTTATTAATACCACGGTTTCCACTATGAATGAGACAAATTCCTGTCCTTCAACTAGGATGGCCTTGGGAATCTATGGATCCTTCCAGTGTTTCCACGATCAGTTGGATCAATGAGCAAAATATTTGTTCCAATGTATGAAAAACTCTACAGTGATAGGGAGAACTAAGCACAATTTTTGTCTAGTTAGCAACCAGCAGCTAATAAAAATCATAGCAAGGTGACCGATAAATGCTTCAAGCAATGACCGAGTTGTAAAGAACTGCCTTCCCAGGACTTCAGTCCTCTAAAATGTTCCAGAGGGAATGAGACTATACTGTGATATAATGTCATATCTTAGAGGCATTGAAAGAAAAATAGATCATTCCTGCTGAGTTGGGAGAACAGCTATCTTTTTTCTTCCTTTATCCGGTGCCCCAAGAAATGGCACAACATCTGGACACAGCTTTATTCTCACTGGGACATTTTATAGTACTGAAGATTCATGGCAGCGATGCAGCCATTTCAGATAGTGACATTTATGTTTCCTAAAATACAGGGGGAGAGAAAGAAAGTGGAAAAAACCACCCTCTGTCTCTTCCTCTAAATCAGGGATGGGGAACTATGGCCCTTTTACGATCTGTGAACTTCAACTCCCAGAATTCTTGAGGCTGGCTCAGGAATTCTGGGAGTGGCTGGTGCAGGAATTCTGGGAGTTGAAGTTCACGGATCATAAAAGGGCCATAATTACCTTTTACGATCCAGGAACTTCAATTCCCAGAATTCCTGAGCCAGCCACTCTCAGAATTCCTGAGGCTGGCTCAGGAATTCTGGGAGTTGAAGTTCATGGTCATAGTTACATTTATGATCTGTGAATTTCAACTCCCAGAATTCCTGAGCCAGCCAGCCATCATAAAAGGGCCAAAGTTCCCCACCCCTGCTTTTTCCAGTTCTTTATGGAAAATTACTTGCAATTGATGAAAATTACTTGCAATTGAATATGTCCCCAAATTCTCTTTTGGCCTGAAATGAATGACTTCTTTGGAAGAAGATATCCTTTTGGCTCAGGCCTATTTCATTTCTCATTTTAAACTACTGTCTGTGGATTTTCCCAGCTCTAAAACGGTATTTCAAAGCTTCAGATTAAGCTGCTGTTTCTGGGGGCCCTTGGGTAGTAGTTTCTAGAACACATCTGCCTTTTCCTTGTTCTTGGCATGCACTTTTTTTCCCTGTTTTGTATCTTCAGTCTTGTTTGTGCAACGAGGCAAAAACAATCAGTTACATTTGTCTCAGCAGCTGGTCTTCCAGACATGTATTTAAGTCTCTCCCAGCCCATTTAACAGTTGACAGGTGACATGTCATTACATGTTTTTTTAACTGATCCCAAACAGCTCTCTCCACCATGTAGCATCTTTTTTTCCCCCCTTGATAGGGCTTTCTCATAAGAATTCTTTTTGTAAAGAGATACCACAGGATTTAACCACATGGAGCACTCCTAGCAATTTTAGAGGCAGAATGAAGCTACACGTTTTAAAATATCTACTTATCATCCAGATTAAAACTACATAGTAACTTGCCCAAAATTACTTGCATGACACTAAATTGCAGTGAGCAAAGCTTTATTTTGTTATGTGAAGAATGATTCAATTAATGGTAATGATAAAGCTGAATGATTTGCCTATTTTGTTTCTATAGGAAAATAACAGAGTCATTTAACATGCAATTCTTTCTAAAATATAAAAGATGCTGTCTTATTAGCTCAGCTAACAAGGACAATCAATTTATATTAGCAGCATAGGATATGGCTCAAGGGAACGTACTGACATCTTTATTTTCAGAATATTGTATTAACAACTTAGTTTAAAAGATTCTAATTGCATAATTGAATGTGAAAAATGTTCCTTGTGAATTTGTTGATTTAGAAAAAGCACATTATAAAAGTTTTGGCTAATGGAATATTTTGCACAAATGTGGAGTTGACATTTGGCTGCTGATTACACAAAGAGTAGAATATTAAACATGAATGAGAATAAACAGAAGACTTAGGAATGATTCAACACTGAGCAAGGAATAAGACAATGTAATGTCCATTTGCTGTTCAAAAAAGTTACAAATACATGAGATTGCCTATGGTAGTATTATATATTGTGAATGTAAATGTGCATGCAATTTTTTATATATAGGCTGCTGCTTTTATTAACTGAGAACCCAACTCAACTACTCTTTGTAGCATGTATTAGATAGGTTGTAATGCAATGGTGGGATACAAATTGTTTTACCACCAGTTCAGTGGGCATGACTTGGTGAGAGGGGCTTGGTGGGCATGCATTGCCTAATGCTGGTATGCAGCTTTTCCCACACCAGCTGAGAACTCAGATAACAGATAATCAGAGTTGGAAGGGACCTTACAGGTCATCCAGTCCAACCCCCCACCCAAGCGGGAGACCCTACACCATTTCTGACAAATGGCAGTCCAATCTCTTCTTTGAAAGTCTCAAGTGATGGCGCTCCCACAACTTCCAAGGGCAAGCTGTTCCATTGGTTGATTGTTCTCCCTGTCAGAAAGTTTCTCCTTATTTCCAGGTTGAATCTCTCCTTGTTCAGTTTCCATCTACTATTCCTTCTCTGGCCTACAGGCGCTTTAGAAAATAGTTTGACCCCTTCCTCTCTGTGGCAGCCCCTCAAATATTGGAAGACTGCTATCATGTCTCCCCTGGTCCTTCTCTTTACTAGACTAGCCAAGCCCAGTTCCTGCAATTGTTCGTTGTATGTTTTAGCCTCCAGTCCCCTAATCATCCTGGTTGCTCTTCTCTATTTTTTCTAGAGTCTCAACATCTTTTTAAAATGTGGTGAACAAAACTGGACACAGTACTCTAGGTTTGGTCTTACTAAGGCTTTATAGAGTGGTATTAGTACTTCCCTTGATCTTGATTGTATCCCTCTGTTAATACATCTTAGGATTGCATTAGCTGCACACTGCTGGCTCATATTTAGCTGGTTGTCCACTAAGACTCCAGGATCCCTCTCACAGTTACTGCTATTGAGCCTGGTTTCACCCAGTCTATATGTGTACTTTTGGTTTTTCTTGCCTATTTGTAGGACTTTACTTGCAGTGCCAATCAGCTGAGAGGATAAAGAAGAGAAAAGTGTAGGGGTGGGTGAGAGGGCCAATCCTGTGCTTTTCTCTTCTTTTTCCTCTCAGCTGATTGTCCAGGGTTTTTTTCCCTTCCTCTCAGGTGATGATCAACCTTTTTTTACTACCAGTTCGGCTGAACCGGTCCAAATCGATAGCATACCACCACTGGTTGTATGATGCAATATGGAACATGGATCTGGCATTTAATGTGTGGAGCTTGAAAGTAATGGAGCAAAGGCCAGGATTTTGACATAGAAAATGAAATGAATAATGACAAATGACCAAACACAAACACACAGACACACATACTAGCAAAACCAGATAAATCCATGAACATTTACTGAATTGAACAACCATTTATCTGAAATGATATAAGGTCTTCTCTTGAGGAGGTGGCTGGGCTGGAAGACTTCCAAGGTCCCTTCCAACTCTGTTATTCCATTATTCTGAATGTTTACTGAAGATGGGGAAAATGGATGGAGTTGCTTCAAGATGTAGAACTGATAAAGAAAGTTAGTGGGTAGTAAGTGTGTGGCATTTTGTACAGAATTAATATTTTTGAAAAAAAAACCTCTGTAAACAAATATGTGTAAGAAAGAGGTTTGCATTTATTTGTTTGTTTATTTATTTATATTCTGCCTTTATTATTTTTACAGATAGCTCAAATTTGCAAATGTATCCAACATACTTTCCTCTTCCTCTTTCTCCCACAACGACAACCTTACAAGGTAGATTGGGAAGAGAGAGAAGAATCAACCCCAAATCACCTATCTGGCTTTCATGGCTAAAGCAGGACTAAAACTCATGATCTCCCAGTTTCAAGGCTAGTACCTTAACTATTAGTATTTATATTATATAACTATTAGTATTTATATTATCATATTAGTATTTATATTATAGTTCTCAACTGATAATCATCCCTTTAGTGACTGTTCAGAGTTACAATGGCAGCAGGGGTGGGCTGCTGGGGGTTCACAGGGGTTTGGGAGAGCCCCTAACTAAGATTTCCCCAAATCCCACTCCTGTCTGGCCCCACCCACTCCATCCAGCCCCTCTCAGGAGTCCCCACGTGGCCCATTTTGGATGCAGGTAAATACAGGGTATGCATGGAGGCTTGGGGAGGCAAAAACCAGGCCTTCCAGAAATTCAGGAAGGCATGAAATGGGGCAGTTTCTGGCTTCCAGAGATCCTCTGGAGCCCGGGGAGGCCATTTTCCTCCCCCTACGGTACTGCAGGAAGCTGACTAGGCCACACCCATCATGGCCATGGCCATCCAGCAACTGGGCAGAGAACCCTTTGCTAAAATTTTTGAAACCCACCCCTGAATGGCAGTGAAAAAAAGTGGCTTATACTGTTTTTTTGCATGAATGTTGCAGCATCCCCATGGTCTTATGATCAGAATTTGGATGCTTGGCAACTGACACATATCTATGACAGTTGCAGTGTCCAGGGGTCATGTGATTGCCTCTCGTGAACTTCTGACAAGCAAAGTTAATGGGGAAGCCAGATTCACTTAACAATTTTGTTACTTACTTAACACCTAGAGTGATCTGCTCAACAACTATAGCAAGAAAGGTCATAAAATGGAGGAAAGCTCACTTAACAACTATCTTGCTTAGCAATAGAAATTTTGGGTTCATTTGTGGTTGTAAGTTGAGAACTACCTGTATATATATAATTTATATATTATATGGAAGTGTGAGTTGGATATGTTAGGAGAAAGCTGAATGCAGTGAGAACTGGAAACCTAAATGAAAATCAACAAATGTCTAGAATGAATGTGTCCTGAATATCCATGAATGCAGAGATTAAATATAACAGTGAATGTTCAGAAGTAAGTAGACTCGGATAGTTCGTTTTCTTAAGTACTTACATGTATGGTATTCAGCTTTGTTCAGGTATTTTCCCATGTCATTGTAGTTGTGTTTTTAAAGTTGTAGCAACGTTTCAGCAGAATCTCATCTGCCATCATCAGGCTTCTGTATTGTGTTTGTCTGGATAGTTTGTTTGCATATAGAGAATGAATAAAGATCAAATCATATCATAGATATACAAAGGAAGAACGGATGGGTCAAGAGGAAGATTGAAACATGTGGCTGGATAGAGTCAATAAGTTCCAATGAGAGAGAAAATTGTGAGAAATTTAAATAACTAAAGGATATTTATGAAATGGTATTTGGTTTTTAAATTCAGAGAAGTTTGGAGATGGGAGTATGGTGAATAATGTCAATATACACTAGATTTAGTTACAGTTCTTTTTCTTTTCTCCTATCTTTAACTTCTTTGGCATATTATCTGACATAAGGCATAAGAATTTATTTGTCATTACACTCGCAAGCGGGTGCAACGAAATGAGGTGCTCTTCCACAAGTTTTTTCTGTTTATATTTGCCTAACATTGCCTACCTAAAAACAAATATCATGATGAATTTGTGTCTGATATGTTATATTTCTCTCCATATGCATGTGTTCTTAAATTATAAACAAACAAAAACTGAATTTGATATTGATATTAAATAAATATCAGGCCAATAGAACTATTAGTAGCAACAGTTACTTCTATTTATTTAGAGAATCACAAAATACAGATAGTCCTTGTCTTACAGCCACAATGAATTCATGTTATTAAGTGAGAAATTTGTTAAGTGACCTTTGCCCCATTTACAACTTTTCTTGCCTCATTTGTTAAGTGAATCACTGCAGTTGTTAAGTTAGCTACATGGTTGTTAATGAATTACTTGTCAGAAATTTGCTAAATGGGATCCCATGACCCTGGAACACTGGAACCATCAACAATATGAACCAGCTGTCAAGTATCCAAATGTAAACCACATGATCATTGGGATGATGCAATGACCCTAAGTGTACAAAATGGTCATAAGTCACTATTTTCAGTACCGCTGTAACTTTGAACGGTCACTAAACACAAACTGTTGTAAGTCAAGCACTACCTGTAGTTTAAGAATAAGGATGCTAAAATTACAAAATGCAAACACTTAAGGCAATATTGCCCCTAACAATCTGGGTCCTTATTTTACCAACCTCAGAAAGCTGGAAGGTTGAATCAATCTTGAGCCCTGTCAGGATTGAACTTCAGGATGAAGGCAGAGTTCGCCTGCAATACTGCACTTTAATCACTTTGCCACCAGGGCAAACACACACACACACACACACACACACACACACGCACCCGCACATGCTCTGCCTTACATATTGGCAAAAAAAAAAAATCAGAAAATAAAATACAGGCTGAATAGTCAAGACCTTGTTGATGATCCAAACTCTGTAAAGGATCTCGGAGTACTCATCTCTAATGATCTAAGTGCTAGAGCCCATGTAACTATATAGCCAAAAAGGCATTAAGAGTTGTTAACCTAATCTTATGTAGCTTTTTCTCTGGTAATATTACACTATTAACTAGAGCATACAAAACATTTGCTAGACCAATACTCGAATACAGCTCATCAGTCTGGAACCCACATTACGTATCTGATATTAACACAGTTGAGAAAGTCCAGAAATATTTCACAAGAAGAATTCTCCACTCCTCTACTTGTTGCAGAATACCTTATGCCACCAGACTTGACATTCTGGACCTAGAAAACCTAGAACTACAGCGCCTTTGGTCCGATCTAAGTATAGTATATAAAATCATACATTGCAATGTCCTATCTGTCAATGAATACTTCAGCCTCAACCATAACAACACAAGAGCACACAATAGCTACAAACTCAGGGTTAACTGCACCAAGCTTGATTGCGGGAAATACAACTTCAGCAACAGAGTGGTCAATGTCTGGAACACTACCTGACTCTGTGGTTTCTTCCCCAAACCCCAAAAACTTTAACCTTAGACTTTCTACTATTGACCTCACCCCTTTCCTAAGAGGTCTGTAGGGGGCATGCATAAGCGCACCAACATGCCTACCGTCGCTGTCCTATTGTTTCTTTTATTTTTCTTATATGTATCCATGTATTCATAACTATGTTTTTACTTATACCTATTTTCTTGTAAGCAATTGACAAACCAAATAAAATAAAAAATACAAATAAACACACACACATACACACACACACACACACAACTTGCAATGCAAAAATCTCCACACCATTTGCCTTCCTTCCGTAAGGATGAACATTCTGTTTCACCTGAGAATCAACATTAAAATAGGCACTGCAGAAAATGAAAGCTCCATTTTCATGGAATCCTAATGAGTTCTAATGCTCAAAATTACTGAGCTATAACCCGGAAAACTGAATTAAGCTCGTCAGACACATTGTTTCAGAATAAGGCCTTTCTTTCTGATCTCCAGTCACTTCATTTTTTAAGTTTAAGGGCATAACACTCTATGCAGCCATCGCTCTGGGATTATTTACTGAAGTATGAGACAAAATGGCAAGATTGACATCCAGGTGGTACACAACCAATATATCACTGTCTATTATGGATAATGTTCCCTTGGAGCTACATTATGTAGTTTGTGCTGGAGTATCACTCTATGGAGTGCTGGAGCTTCAGAAGCTCCTACAATAACGCTGCTGCCATTCTATTCCTGCCACATATAGATGTAGCTTATTGTACTTAATTGCTGAACTGGTATTTTAGATTGGTAAGACTGGGACTGGGGAGATTTTAAGTCCCTATTCAAGTTTACTGAGAGATGATGATGATGATGATGATGATGATGATGATGATAGACAGACTGGCAGGCAGACAGACAGACACACAGACAGACAATCAGTTTATTCTCTAAAGTGATTATTGTAAGGATAAAATTAGGCATAGAACTTCATTTTTGTTGCTTCTGAACTTTAAAGAAAAGACCAGATTACTTGCTGTAAATTTCATTTTTCTTACAGTTTAGGATTAAAATCTCAATAACGTTACAGAACATTTCCAGATGTTACACAGGTCACTTATTATGTAAATAGTTCATATAATCAGATGGTTTTAAACAAATGATTATTAAGATCCATTCTAATGATAAAAAAGTTGATTCTATCTTGAGGCATTCTATTAAGTATTGCATGTTAAAATTATATGTTGAATCCTTTCAGGGCTCAGGTGAGTCACAACTCAAGCATCAAGCAAATGTTATACAACAGAAACACTGTCCTTGCATTATAATGCTGTGCAATGATTAATAATAACCTAGCAATCAATTCCTCCTCTCTTCTCAAAAATAAACAAATTAAAATAAAACCAGTCTAATAAAATCATAACATGACAAAAATCTATTCTGTTGTGATGAATCTTTGGTATAGCTGCATATTTTTTTTGCTTCATCTTTAAGCATAATTCAGCTAGTTAAGCTTCAGTTAGAATTATGCAAAGTCATGAGATGATTAAAAATTATTAGAGGTTTATATTAGATGGCACACATTATTAAAGCATCAATCAAGTAATCCTTCAGATCTTTTTTTTTAATTTCCTCAAACCTGCTTCCATTAAACCATCTTGTTGACACAACAATATTATTATGACAGATGCATCAAGTAACATCTCTTCTATTAAGCAGGTATTAGATGAATAACGTTATACCTTCATATCGCTACAGTGAACTCACTGTACAAAGTCACAAGGACACCACTGTTGTTCATATTCTGTTATGAATGTGTCCAAAATCACTTTCAAGCTGGCATAATGTTTTCTTACAGAAACTTTAAAAAAGCTAAGCATGTGTTTGAAGCTGCCCTGCATGACCCTTAAGAAGAGGATAGTGGTTTCCAATGGTGAAGTCTCCAGATAATGTGGAGGTACTCAAAAGCGTTCCATTTGTGCCTTCAGTGAAAAGTGAGTTGAAATGCAAAGCCAGAGGACATGCTGATCCACATTCTACATAGTCTTTGCAAGGTATGTACACGGAATGGGAAACAACTTCCAAGGACAGCCAACTACCTTGAGAATTTCATTTGTAACCCAAAAAAGACTTTCTTCAAGGAATTTTCAGTCAAAACATGCTTGCTGTGTGTCATCGCTACTTGTCATCCAGCTGATAAATATAGTTGAAAATTATATTAAAATGGTGTGGATTTGAAAATACTCATTTCTTACATCATGTTGCATGAAGGTGCCTCTTAATTAATAATGTACAGCTGAACACTGGAAAAATGAGATTTGCTACTGATTGATTTTTATATTCTGCCTTTCCTTCAGTTACTCAAGCCAGCATACATAATACTCCCTTCTCTGTTCTTTTGGCAGAACAACAATCTCATAAGCTAATCTGAGAAAAAATGACTGGCCCAAAGAAAGGTGAATTTGCCTTTCTCCTGTCTGAATTCAGCACCTTAACTATTGTACCATACAGAGTGTCTATCAAAGACCACTGATGTTGACTGCTGTTTACTGTTTCTGGAAACACAAACAAGCATAATGTAAATATCAGCTGCTAGAAAGCAACAGCTGAAGAATACAGTTGATCTTAGGAACTTTCTGACTGATTCCAATATATGACACACAGTAGTGGACAAGATGAATTTTGACTGGATCCTGCAGGGCTATTATTAAGTTCTTATGAGTCTTCCAGAAAAGCTGATATATTAAGGCTAGTCATGACATTTACATACAGATTACAGCTAACATACATGGAATACACTGAATATGTATTGCAAAATAATTCTTTGCCTTAAAGAAAATATTCTACTTATGCCATCAAATATGTATTTTGATGCAAATATCAATTGACAGTGGGAGGATGTTTTGGTTAGGAGTACAGTAAATGTCCATCTTTGCTATGCTATGGTCCTGAACCGGAAGCTCATTTAGCCTGACCCTTTAATGGCAACTACTAATTACCTCTTTTAAATTTACTCTCTCAAAGCAAGATGTTTTGTTTTATTGTAAAGACATTACTGATGAAAGATATTGAACACTTTCCAATATTGGGGAGGGGGGGATGAAATGCTGCCAAGAGCGGCTTTCAATGGTGAGATGGGCAGCATATAAATTTAGTAAATAAATAAAACAGCAACACCAATTTTTAGTATTTTAGAAAAAGGTTGCTTAGAGCCTCTGAGGCTGATAGACAACAGACTTCTGGAGGCAAATTTTTCCAGTTGCTTAAATCAAATCAAGAACCTCTTACTAAGGGACAGGAACGAATGTGTGCAACATATGAAACATTCCAAGATGTGTTGAATGTATGTAGTTGCTGGTATATAAGGGAAAGAAAGGGGTATAAGAATAGATGGGAGACATCCTTTTGAACAGAGTATAAAATAATTTTTACTGATGTTTCTCTAGGACACTTATTTAGAAACCAGAGTATCAATAAAATAAAATATCTAATGATTCCTGTTTAGAAAACTCACAAAGAGTATCCACTGGGCTCGTCTGGGTAATGAATGGAATAGAATAGAATAGAATAGAATAGAATAGAATAGAATAGAATAGAATAGAATAGAATAGAATAGAATAGAATAGAATAGAATAGTTTATTGACCAAGTGTGTTTGGACACACAAGGAATTTGTCTCTGGTGCATAAACTCTCAGTGTACATACAAGCAACAAGTGATAAATCATGATTATAGCCATCATAAAAATGCATTCATCATAAATCAGAAGATACACTTACTCGGTGATAGTCATAGGATACTAAATAAGCAATCAACATAAATCATACTAGGATACTAAGTAAAATAATATAAATCATGAGATATAAGTTATAGTCACAAGAAGATAAGGAGATAGGTAATAGGAAAGATGAGAAGAATAATAGTAATACAGCCTTACTAAATAGTTTGACAGCATTGTGGGAATTAGCATGGGGAAAAAACTGTCCTTGTGTCTAGTTGTTCTGGCATGCAATGCCCTATAAATTACATTTATCATAACATCAATGTACAAATGATGCTACTTATAACCCTGCACCAGACAACATGATACAACTACATCATTGCATCATTTTCACATCTTAATGTCATTAATGTCATGTGGTTTCTTTAGGCACTGCAAAATCCAGGATATCATTTTTTTCAAAGGCTGAGAGGGAGTCAGAATTGTAACTAAAGACAGTCATACATTTTAGGGTGAAAATTTGATGGGGGGCGGGGTTACTGTGTGCATTTTTTCCCAGTCCATCACCACTCAATCTTTGCACTGCTCACTTTTATTGCTATTGGTGTTAATTTCCTCTATCACTTATATAATCCATAAAATGGAAAGCACAACTCGAAGTTGTCAGGTTATGGAAGATTAACCTATACAGGGAACCCTCAAGTTATGACCACAATGAAACCCACAATTTGTGTTGCTAAACAAGACCGTTGTTAAGTGAGTTACAATGGCAAAAATGTTGTAACAAGGGGCACAACTCACTTGTGCCCCTTTTTATGATCTTTTTGCCATTGTTAAAATCAGTTGTTAAGGGAATCATATGATCATAAAGTCAACCTGGATTCTCCCATTGTCTTTGCTTGTCGGAAACCGACTGGAAAGGTCACAAATGGTGATTACATGACTCCAGGATAGCGCAACTGTCATAAATGCATGCCAGGTAACAAGCAGCTGAATTTTGATCGTGTGACCATGGAGATCCTGCAACGGCTGTAAGAGTGAAAAACCAGCCATAAGTCATTATTTTTTTGCCATTATAACTTCAAACAGTCACTAAAAGAATGATTGTAAGTTGAGGACTACCTGCAGTCAAATCTGGCTTCCTGTTCCTCTACCCAGCCATAGAGATTATTTAAAAATCTAAAATAATAATAAAAGGTACAAGGGAAAAAAGGAAAAGAAAAGGTGTTGACTTCCAACTCTTTAGCACAGCACAAGATATAAAAACAACTCCAACTTTTTGATTTTACACATTAGTATATAACTAGCCATTTCTCAAACAATAAATCTATCTCATCCACAAATCAAAGTTTCATTTCTTTTCATTGCAAGCACAAAAGCCAGAAGTGATATCCAAATGAAAAATATACTTTAAATATATTCTCCTCTTTGAATAAAATAATCAGTTCAACCATTTCAGTTTCATCTTCCTTGCTGTGGAAACAAAACGTATTTCTATTTGCACCTAATAATCTTTGTAAACTACCACCATTTAGATGAACAAGGTTCACTGTATCCTTTCAGATTCTTTGACCTAACAGGGAAAAATACTCTTTTTCCCCCCCTTTTTAAAATACTAAACTTTTCTTGAAACACATTTCTAAAATGAAAACTTACATTTACCTTACATTTTTTCCTCTTTCTATTTCTTTCCCCTAATTTCCCATTTCTATTTCTCTTCGTATTTTATGTATAGATAAAATAATAAAAGCCATAAAAAAATTAAAAAGCAAAAAAGGATACATCTTTAAAAAACTAAAATAATCAAAAGGTCTGTAGAAGTTAGAAAGCAACTGCCTCATATCTATTTGTACTTTGCATAATGATGATGTTATCCATTCAGTCGAGCCTGAGTCTTGGCATTTCTATGGGGCAGGCCTCTCCACATTTTATAACCTTGCAGTATTTCTTGAGTTTTTCTATGCTCTGGCTGAGGTCAGCTTTGATGGTGTCCAGCTATCATGTTCTTTGATGGCCTGGTTTCCTGTTATCCCTAACTTTTCCAAACACAATTGCTTTCTACAATGAATTCTTCCGCAAGACATGGCCAAAATAAGTGAGACATAGCTTTGTGATTTTCGCCTTTCAATGACAAGTCTGGTGTTATGTGCTCCAGAACTTGCTTCTTAGTCACTTTTGCTGTCCAAGGGACAGCACTTTTGCTGTCAAGCTCAAATGAGCTGATTTCCTTCCTGTCTTGCTTTTCAAGGTCCAACTTTCACAACCATAGATAGCTATGGAGAACACATTAGAGCAAACTAATCTACATTTGGTTGTCAGGCTGATGTCCTTGCTTTTCCATATTTGACTCATGTTCATCATTTCTATGCAATCCAGTGCAATCTGATGTTTATTTCTATGCTACATTCACCACTTTGAGCTACCCCTGATGCTAGGAAATTTGCAACGGTCATGAGCTTCATCTTTTTGATGTTCAGAAAGAGACCAAAATTCTCATTTTCTTCTTTGATTTTCTTGATCAGATGTTCCAGGCCTTCTTTGGTTTTTGATGCTTCACGCAGGGAAAAATATATATGGGAGGATGACCTTTTATTCTTTTGCATACATTTCAAAATGCATTTTCTAAGAAATCAGCTGCTAAACCAAATAGGAAAATGTCACTTTATAGAGGATTAAAAAATAGTACAAACAGACATTTTAAAATGGTACTTAAGAATAAATTCCCCATTTACTAGAAAAGAAGGATGGTAAATCGAATTCTGATCATGAGTCATATATAAAATTGCATAATATTGCTATTACATCAACATTTCTTACATTATTGGCAGATCTGAACGGGAACTTTCATGGATTTAGTCAGAGCAGTTTTTTTACGTTTCCTTTTATGGCTATTGTCCAATAGAATAGGATCATAGGGTTATCATTCCTTTCATTGGGTTGTCATATCTAATATAATTTTAACATTAATACTATAACTTAATATAGGCTGTATCCTGGATTACATTTATATTACATTTAGTTAGGTTGTTTTACAAATGTATTTCAACCCTGTCTTAAACTTTATTTTGCTTATTATCTGTATTGGTCTTTTTTCACAATAAATTGAAATTGAAGTAAGTTTATCAACCCTTCTTGCATGAGTGTTTGTAAGATAAATGTTTAGTGCAATCTGGAAATACATAAACCCAGTTTCAGAATGCAGAAAGAAAAGTGGTTATCAGGCCAGAAAGAAGACCTTTCTCTTTCCTTTCCTTTCCTTTCCTTTCCTTTCCTTTCCTTTCCTTTCCTTTCCTTTCCTTCCCTTCCCTCTTCCTTCCTTCCTTCCTTCCTTCCTTCCTTCCTTCCTTCCTTCCTTCCTTCCTTCCTTCCTTCCTTCCTTCCTTCCTTCCTTCTTGTGAGTGTCTGAAATACACTTTCCTCTTTGCCCGCATCCATCTGGCACAATTTTATTTGACTTTGTTTTAAATAAATTGCATGCAATTTTGGATGCATTGACCATTATAGCTAAGTATTTATATTTTGAAGGAGATATTTGCTTGAGAGAACCAGAAGGACCAACTATTGTAGAAGGTGGTTGAAATGGCAGGAAGGTATATGTGGTATGCTCCATTCTTTTCTTGTTCTCTGTGTTGTGGACAAGAGAAAATGGCTTCTTTTTGTCCATAGCATAGCTGAATGTTTATTTATTCAAATTTGTACAGCTGAATGAATGACTCTGAGTGGTGTAAGTAAGACCTTAGATTTCTTTAAAAAATAAACATCTTAGTTTACTCACTTCAGATAATTTCCACTATTAATAGTTTTTTCATGCCTGCTAGCTTTCTTTTATTTCCAAGGCCAACCATCTGTGTAGGAAGGAAGTGGTAAATAAGATAGTCCTACCCTACCTAAACCTTTGTTAACTCCTAGGTGCAGACTTATTCTGTCCTGTATGGCTTATTTTATTCTATTGTTTGTGGATATTTCTTGTCTATATTATATTTCACAGTTACAATGATTATTTTGCTTTGCTTTCTTCTCCTTTCACCTTCTGTCTCATTTATGTGTTCATTGCATTTGAATCCGTAAACCTCCTGCCCATATTTTACTGCAGCAAAACACCAACCCACCACATCCCTGGGTGACACACACATTCCTTTGCAGCAGATATAAAAGAAATGTATGCCTTCCAGTCAGTTTTGACTTCTAGTGACTGTCTGGCCAGCAATGGCCTTAATACAATAATGCATTAATAATACGTTAATATCAGAGCCAGCTGTGTCTCTCTATACCATCATGAAATTTAGGCACTTTAAAAAACCTTTTCCAATACAAAAATACAGGCATTAGACCCCCATCTATATTCTCGTTGCTGACTGTAATAAATAGCAATAGTACTTAGTCTTACATACCACTTCACATTGCTTTACAGTCCTCTCTCAGTGGTTTACAGAGTCAGCATATTGCCCCCAACAATCTAGGTCCTCATTTTACTGACCTCAGAAGGGTGGAAGACTGAGTCAACCGTGAGCCTGGTGAGATTTGAACTGCCAAATAGCAGGCAGCCGGTACTTAGTGGAACGAGCCTGTAATACTGCATTCTAACCACTGCATCACCATGGCTCATATATATAAAGATGTATGACCCATTCCATGTTTTAGACAAAGGCTTGTCAGAATTTTCCTCAACATGCAATGTTTACACTGATGTCCATGTTCTCCTTAGGCTCACTTTGAAATACCTTTTCTGGCCGTAATCATTCTACTTGAGGAGAAGGCATTCTTTGAGATGCCAATGTTTGGTGACTTTTAATTTTTGTGTAAAGGTGTAATAAGTCCAAGATACCAATTGCTTAGCTTGAGGATGGATAGAGTTAAAAATGAATGAATCTTAGCATAATTTTTAAAAAACAGGGACTTTTTTTAAAGTAAGAGAGAAAAAAGAAATACCTGCAATTTTATATTACAAAATAATGCTACAGTAATTCTATGATACCACCACACATGCATATATGGTAGTCAGTCCAGCTTGGCTCCATAGTGATGTATGGAAAATGAATGAATGAATGAAAGAAGGAAGGAAGGAAGCAAGGAATGAATAAGGCGTTGTATTCCCTAAAGGTTCTCTTCTTAATTTCCTTTTGCTTTAATGGACAAAAGAAACCCCTAAAAATATCAGAAAAACACACAAAAACAAACAAGGAAAAGAAACAATGAGGGCTAATTCTAATTATTATAGTTTTTGAATGAAAATGAAATGTAAACTCAGGAAAAAGTCTTCATCCATTCTTCCATTTTTCTGGTAAAGAACCAGTTCACAGAAGGAACATGTCTCCAGTCTAAGCATGTAAATCTGTATTTATCCCCATCTTATGGTCTTTAATCTTGGTGGAAATGGTAAAAGCTTGGACTTTTTTTTTTTTAAAAAAAATTAAGGTTAGAGGAAAACTATCTACAGTACTTCAGAAAGATCCTATATTTTTCTTTTAAGTTCCTGCTTGATTTTGAACTAATAACCTTTCCTTTGCTAAGTGAAGAACTTGTCATGGTTGACTCGCTATGAACTCCGCTTCCAATCAGACAACATAAACAGGGAAGGGGGGGCAGGTTTGGAATGTATGGGAAGCTTGGGAGGGAATTGTGGAATGCATTGTCACCTGGCAATGCCCTGGTGCCTGAGGTCAAATGATGGAAAGTTCCAAAGTGCTCAGACCATTTCCCAAAACAAATTGACTGTAGCTAATTAGTGGGCAATGAACGGTGGATGGCCCAGGGGAGAAAAGGGGGATTTTAACTATGCCACTTCATGCATGAAAACTTCAGAACTTACTTTTCTTCTTCTGTACCTATGTGGAATTATCGGTACAATTATACTCTTGGTAAAATAATGTCTCAGGAGCTTCTGTTGCTGCATATGCCAATGGGATGGTTGACATAACTTAAGCTACCATTTTATTTTCTTACTTCTATTAAAGCGATACATTGAATATCTTAGACTGCAAGATAGTGCCAATCCAGTTATAGGGCCTTGATCTGCAAAACAACCAATGAATTGCTGATGTAAGATATGGCTACTCTAGCTGAGACAGGAACACTAGAACAAACATAGGAAGGAGAAGTGCTTTTGCAGTTGAGAAGGAAAATGTGTGCAGATGTTTCTTCAAAGTTGAGTGGAGAATCCATAGGGGGCAACTGTATTTTGTTTCTGCCCTCCATAGAGGAGCAAGCAGTAAATCTGGATCAGAGCCCCATAGCTCCCTTGTATGTTCTTGAAGTTTTAAGATTCATTTCTTTGAAAAATCTCTTTTGAAACTACTATTCCATTGTTCTCTGATATCTGGCAGCAGACATTTTATCTTTCCCTTAATCTCCAAAGTTCCTATTCTCCCACTTCTGATTCTGATTTCTTAGTTCTTTTCCAGCCAGGTTTCGACTCCTCCCAAGTTGAATCAATTTTTCACTACTCTAATTGTTTCTCAATTCTAATGGAACCATCTGTACTGTATTTAGATTGTCTATCTACTGTATGTCTTACAATCAATTCAGAAATGATTGTTGGTTTCACTCCTTTGACCTCATGAGATCTAGAAGCTATTAATAGAATGCTGCAACCACACATTGGATCGAATCGAAACTTATCCTGACATAAGGATAAATTAAATATCCAGAATTTAGTAAGCACAGATCTTGGATAAGGGGAATCTTCAGGGTGTGATTCAGCTGAAATTTACCATCTTAATTAAGGCGGAGAACATATGAAGTCTTAAACTGGCCATGCAACTTTCTATATATGCATTATTTCATTTTTTGGATTTATCCAAAAAAATTTAATTTTATCCTCAGTGTTAACTTCATTGCTGGTTAATAAAACATCATTCTTAGCCCCTTTCACTAAAGTGGATGTTATGATTCAGAGAATCATTGCATTCTATGAGTTCAAAGAAAACCTATCACTGTCACAGCCCTTCCGTTAAGATAGGGTTGGAAGGGCATCAAAGCTATTTCAGGAAAAGCATCCTTGCAATTTACTTCTCCTTCTGCTTTCTCAAGGGAATGCTAAAAAGTCTGTTTTAAAATAGTATCCTGTTTGATGTGACGGACCTTCCTTCTTGTTTCATCTCTTGACGCTGCTATTAATGTGATTTTTGTTTCAAAACTAGGGTGATAGATGTCTTAGAAATCCCTTGGAGAAAGAGAGAGTAATGAAGGGATGGTAATTTATTGTCTCTGGCAGTTGTGTGGTACATCATGTGTAACACAAATACTGTCAGAAAAGCTTTATCTAAAAGGGATTTGAAGAACTAAGCTGAGTAGTAATATGGTGCATATAAAATTATAAGGCTTGCCCGTTTTAATCAACTTGTTTGATTCATTGTTGAAGATCAATTTTAATCAATGGGACAGTGACTCTATGGCAGTTCATTTCCTTGTTGAAATATTTGGTTCTTTAACAAGAAATGGAAGAAATATAACAGCCTATCTCTTAATACAGTACTATTTGTTTTTAACTGTAAATAACCTAAATACAGCCTATTTTTTTTTCTTTTTTATAGGTGGTATTATCATATGTGAAACAGTATAACAACAACACAGTGGCTCAAATCAAACACAAGGTGACAAATTTCTCAGATTACTTCTACAGTGTTGTGCTGAGAAAATCCTTAAACTTTACCTTGGTATTTTCTCTGTATCACCCAATATCTGAATGTCTCAGTATACTTTTGTGGGAAGCCTCCTACCCTGCCACCGCCCAAGAATGAAATATTTTTGAGAATATTAAAAGCAGAATATATTTTCCCAAAGGGAGAAATGGAGAAACATGCTCTTAAAGACAGAAAGCAGGTGAAGTCTTAATAGTCACCAGCAGATATTTTGGGCTCATTAAGAAAGACTGGGCCAATCTACTCACAAACACCTTTAAGAATTAAGATTCTTAAAGGGAGGACAGAACATGATCTTAACTCCGTTCATTAAGAAAAGTGGAAACAATACCAGTCCATTAAGAAAGGTAGGCTAGAGGCAATAGATAACAGAATAAAATCAGTTACACATGCCTGACAGGATTAGGACTAAGGAAAGTAATAATTAAGACCCATCATGAGCCTTTGCAAAACAAGTAAAACCTGTCAAATAATAAAAACACACAGAACAAGTCTCCAGATTACAAAATGTAAAAACTGTATAAAAGTCCATGTAAAACAAAACCAATTGGTCAGCTGTCCCAGAACCACACACTGCTGGTGGTTCTGCTTCATCAACAAACCAACTTTTCCAATCAGCCTCCATGTTGTTTCCAGCATCTTTCTCCCAGCTTGGAACCGAATTGGGTGGATTTTTCTTCCAACACTTTATAAAACAGAGTTAAAATAATTAAAAAGAATATTGTAATAAACCACAATTAATTTTCGGCAGCAGTCTGCATTTTTAATATATATATATATATATATATATATATATATATATATATATATATATATATATATATATATATATATATATATATATATTTTTCTGAGGTTCTCATGGTATTTATATGTGGATCTTTGGTTGTTCGGGTTTTCTCCCGCGTAAGATTAATCTTATGGGAGAAAACCCGAACAACCAAAGATCCATATATATATATATATATATATATATATATATATATATATATATATATATACCTATAAGAGTGGAAACATTGAAGATCTAAATGTAAAAAAGTGCATGTTTCTGAGTCTGATTGAGGATCCAGATGTCTTAACAGATTGGACTACCTTCATAATGACCCAGCCCAATCTGGGCTATTTTCCGAGCTTTTCATTTGACCACTGAATTTGATCAAATATTCCCTGCCCATTTTGGTATTAATAAACAATGTTATATTCTTTTAAGTGAGGTTATTGATTAAGACATTTGAACAGATACATAAGAATGTGTGTCATTTGGAAATGACTTCCAAATTCCTAATGAAAGTAAACAAATTCAGACAGATTGTGGAATCCTTCCTAGTGAACCAAGTTCAGCATTGCTATTTCCAAATGCTGTCAGTGAGTTAAGGATAAAAAGGAGAGTTTTACAGGACATCTGCCAAAATGCAACTTTTCTCCCAATTTCTCCATATAAATTGATGAGATGTATATGTGTCACTGTTGTCTTGTGACAAAAAGTACACCTTCTATTAGGTCTGGGTTATTTGAGGGAATCTGACTGTTGTGGCCTGCCTTTAGTGTGGATGGAGTATTGTTGTAATGGTGTGTTTAGAGTGTATATATTTGATTTGATTTGTTCTTGCTGGTATGTAGCTGCACCTGCTTCTCTTTATTAATCCTGTTGTGTTTACTTTTTTTTAATCGCTCATTTTGTTAAAACACCATGTCACTGACCAAATAAATAAATAAATTTCAAATTTAGTGTGTATGTGGAGCACCTATTTCATTTTTATCATAATAGGTTTTAGTCTTCATGGCCACATTTGTTTGTGTTTTAATTGTAAATAAAGATGTTTGTAAGTATACCAGAGTCTTTTGGAGTGGGTGTCCATAATAAATATAATAAGAAAATTTTTAAAAGTGGTCTACTTCCAAAATGTAATCTCACCATAAGATCTTTGTGTGAGAGAAGTTGAAATAATAATTTATTTTATTTATTTGTTTTTATCCCACCTTTTTTATCATTTTTGCAAATAACTCAGGCAGCAAATGTATCCAACAAACCTTCCTCCATTTTCCCCACATCAACAACCCTATGATGCAGGTTGTTCAAGAGGTTGCTTCCAACTTCCTCTGTCCTCATGTTTGTGAAATTCTTCATTACCTGTGGAAGATTATTTCTCAACATCTTCCCTTTCTCTTTTACCCAGAAAGGAATAATTGTCCTTAGTGCTGGTAGTTGGATGCAGAAAAACAAGGAGGCCGCTCAGACTTTGACCTGGTTGTGTTTGCTATTTGCCTTGGCTGGCATGCTGTGGACAGCCTTCATAAGAGGTTTAACTGTTGACCCAAAGGTGCTTTTTCCAAAAGGCAACTTGGCTTTCTTGATTTCTTCTTTGAAATGTGTTGCTTCTCATCCAAGTTGCTTCTTCAGTTTTGAAAATCTTTGGGAAAACAATGGTCTGAGAATGTTTAGCTATTCAGTTCATATGCTTGAGTTCTGTTTCGTACCCCTTATTCCAGGGGGTCTTCAAACTTGACAGCTTTAAGACTTGTGGACTTCAACTCCCAGAATTCCTTCTCCAGTCATATTAGCTCAGGAATTCTGGAAGTTGAAGTCCACAAGTCTTAAACTTGCCAAGTTTGAAGACCCTTGCCTTGTTTGAACAGAAAACATCTTGCACATTATCTTCATTTATTAAATGTCTATCCTATCTTTCCTTTGGAGTTCAAGGAAAGGTGTGTAACATTTTGCCCTCTTATTATATTATTGTAATAAGTCTGTGAGATAGATTTAGGTGATAAAGTATAGCAGGGCTAAAATCAAGGCTTCAGTATGCCTTTGAATCTGGGACTCACCAGTCCAATGCTTTCATTGTAACAACACAATGCACAGATGCTACAATAGTGCCAATACATGTGCTTCTGTATGGCTCTGTCTCATTGAGCGTGCTTTAATGCTTAAAAAACACAGTGCACATGCTAAACGAAATCTCTTGAGGCCTTGCTATGATTGGGGCAATGAACTGAGCAGTTAAAATCTATGCAGTGGGTTCTGTGCATATGACTGTTCAGGTAGCCCTTGACTTACAATCACAGTTGAGCCTGGAATTTTGGTTATAAGTTGCTGTGATCATAAATCGAGCTATGACATGATCAAACTCAATTTTACAACTGTTTTTTTTAATACTTGTTAAATGAATCACTGTGGCAGTTAAGCAAATCACATGATCATTAAGTGAATCATGTGGGTGTAAATTTGAATCCAGCTTATCCAATATATTTTTTTAAAACTGGAAAACAGCAAAAAAAAAATGTCACAAAGCATGATTACATGATTATGGGATGCTGCAATGGATCATAAAAGCAAGCTGGTTGTCCAGTGCCCAAAATGTGATCACATGAGCATGGGTGTGATGTGATGGTCATAAGTAACTTTTTTTTAGTTCATCATAACTTTGAGCTGAGGTTAAGTAACTGGTTATACGTCAAGGAACATCTGTATAGAAATTCCTATGTGATGTAAAGTTTCTGCAATGTAGCAGCAGAGAGTATTTGTAGTCCAATAAGACAATTGCAACATTTTGCACAAAACGTTCAGGGCATCTTTCTGGTTGAAGAGATCTAAACTTTTCTTCCTTCCTTCCTTTCTTTCTTTCTTCCTGCCTGCCTGCCTGTTATCTCATTATTACAACTTTATATGGGTAAGTGGCCCAGATTTTTCCAACTGTCAGTATTTAAAATAGAATAGAATTTAAATAGAAAAATAGAATGTAAGATAGCAATCTACTTAAACTTCTATACTGCTTCACAGTGTTTTACAGCCCTCTCTAAGAGGTTTACAGAGTCAGCATATTGCCCCCAATAATCTAGGTCCTCATTTCACCAACTTGGAAGGGTGGAAGCCTGAGTCAACCTTGAGCCAGTCAGGATTGAACTGCTGGCAGTTGGCAGAGTTAGTGTGATGACCCAGGGTTAGTGTTGTGACCTGTGTGGCACAAAGGCAAAACAGTCAAATAAGCAAGAAGTGTCCCTTTAACCTCCAACTTTGCCCCAAATGTCCAGGTTACCTTCAGCTGGAGAAAGAACTCTCCCAAAAACAGTCTTTAAGTGGTGGAAATTCAGTCCAAAAACAAAGTACATACAAACTGTAAATAAAAAAACCACACAAACCACACTGCAGTAATTAACTTGACAGGGCAGGAGAAGGAATTGCAGACTTGAAAGCCCAGCAAAATACAAACAGTTGGGAAGACGCCAGGAACCCAAATAATCCTCAATGATACCAGATAATTCACGATTTGCTCCCAACAACTTTGCTGTGTGCAGCTTCCATTTTTAAACACTGTGTTCCCAGTTGCAGCTAATGAAGGGAATCAGGGCCCTTTCCTCCCCCATAAGCCATGTAACCCACATTGCTCTCTTCTCCGTTCCTCCCTGAGTGCCCTAGGATGAAGAGGGGGTGGGCCTGGGTCTTCCTCCAAGTTCCCTCTCCCTTGCTCTACCTCTCCCTTGCTCTACCTCTTCCCTGCTCTGCCCAGTCAGACTTTGCCCTTCCCCAGTTTCTTCCACAGCCAACGGAGCCACACTCCCACTCCCTGTCAGCTGCTCAGCCTCCCCGTCCAAATCAGATTCTGACAGGGGCATGACAGTTAGCCTGAAAAACTACATTCTAACCACTGTGCCTGACAGCTCTTTATAGATAGAATTTAAATAGATAAAGAACATAGAAAGCCTTTGATTTGGCCCACCCTCTTTTTAGCAGCCCTATGAACATATAATCCTAATATGATCTAGTCACTGGCTCCATCAAAGTATCTCCTTAAGATAAGATGCCAGATCCCTTCATAATAATCTATACCCTAGGGAGGATCTTTCTTTCCAGACTTCACACACATCCAAAATGCACCTCAAGATCAAAGCCCAAGACTCCTCAATCTGCATTTATAAGCACCAAAGCCTGCTTGTCATTATACTGTATATACCTCTTGTGGTAGACTCCTAACATTGTAGGTTACCTTCAACCATTATACATGGTTGAATGAATAAACCCTACTTCTAATAGTTGCCTATTTAAATTTATAGTTGTGTCTTTCACCTAACCAACTGCTGGAATTATTATGCATTTGGTTCCACATATTTCATTCTCGGCTCCTTGATAAAACAAATCCAGGGAGGGCAATTATGATTGCTCATTAAGAACTCCATTGCTGCAGCCATTCTTAATTTAAAATAGAAAAATATTAGTCTGACATGGCACAGGCAAGCAATCAAGCTGATGTTACAGGAGAAGGAAAAAGCTTTTTGTTTTGTTTTTTTATTTTAATGGTCAGCTAGCTACCCTGGGGCACAGAGTAAATTCTGAAGAAACCAGACGTTTTAATTTTTTTTAAAGGATGCTTGTTAACAAGAAGTGTGATAGGTAAAGAATCCAAAAAGGCTAGGTGCTGTTCAAAGATAAAATTAACACAGTTTTTGCTTCTGGCTTAAATGTATATTTTTTTGTTTTAAAAAAGAACAAAACTAATTAGAATGAGTATTCCATGGCTGAAGCCATTCTTAATTTAAAATAGGGAAATATTCATTTGAGATGGCACAGGGAAGCAATCAAGCTGAAGTTAAAAGAACAGGGGGAAAAATCCTAGGTTCGGAGCTTCATACACTTGGTAATAAAAAAAATCAAACAAAATGATGTTTCAACACTGCCATTCTTTCTACTCTTCAATTCTGCAAAAATAGTATTGGAAGTTAAAATCTACCCCTCTCCTAGGAAAATGAAATATTTTAGGATATACTAAAAAGGCAAAATATTTCCTCGAAAAAAAAAGTAGAAACTCGGAGACAGAAACTCAGCCCCCGTTTTTGCTAATGGGCCATTTTATTTATTTATTTATTTATTTATTTGTCAACCGCTTACAAGATAATAGATATAAGTATAAACATGAGTAAGAATACAGAAAATAGATATGAATAAATGGGGACAATAGACCTCTTAAGGAATGGGGTGAGGTCAATAGTGGATAGTTTGAGATTAAACGTGTGGGGGTTAGAGGATGTAACAACAGAGTCAGGTAGTACATTCCAGGCATTGACCACTCTGTTGCTGAGGTTGTACTTTCTGCAATCAAGTTTGGAGTGGTTTATATTGAATTTGTATCTGTTGTATGCTCTTGTATTGTTGCAGTTGAAGCTGAAGTAGTCATTGACTGGTAGGACATAACAAAGATCTACTCCAGGTAGAGCCATAATAGGAATTGCCCAAAGCCCTTTCATCACATCATCATCCAAGCTCAACCAAGCCTGGAACTCAGGACAGCCTAGTTGCCCCTGCATGATCCCATGGGAGTCTAACAACCAATCAGAATACAATCTCAAATTCAGATCACAGCAGAAGGCATAAAACCAAGGATCTCTCAGTATCTTGCTCCTTCTTCTTTTCCTTCACCCAACATCTTGAAGCATGTGATTGTCCTTTTGACTTTAGAACTCCAAGCCATGTGGTTCTGTTTACCATTAAACCATCTTTCCAAGCAGTCATCATGTTTCCAGTGTCTTTCTTCCCCATTGGAACTGAACCCAGAAGGATATTTCTTCCAAAATAGGTTATAAGAATTTTTGTTTCAATAACCTTGTAATGTCAAGGGAGATGATTTCAGTATAATGTGTTCTGCTCCAAATTGCTTCAGATTCTGAAGAATCAAATATTTTCTCACCTCCACCCTATTTATTTGAGGGGTGTTAAAATAAATAAATTACTTGTGCCTTTGCAAATTCCTTAACTCAAATTAGGTATATTTCTTTGGTTATATGGAACAAAAAAAATCCAAGTAACTGCATTGAGGGGAAGCTGCAAAGCCATCAAGCCCCCATTTCCCTGGAAAGATCTCCTAGGGCAGCTAAAACCCAGATGATGAAAAGCAGATGCGGAATTTCTGCAAGTGAGAAAACAGACCACCCATCCACTAATCATCATCATCATCATCATCATCATCATCATTGCCATCTAAGGAGGCATGGCATTCAAAGAAAAAAGTAGTTGTACCACCAGGCAAAAATTAATCAATTTAATTTCTGAACATAGATGATATCTCAATGGTGCAGAGCCTTCATGTGGAAGCATCCTAACTAAGTGAAATAAACGAGATGTTTCTTAAAAAGTGGAAAAAATATAGGGGGCATAGCTTTTCTTCTTTCTGGAGGCATCTAACAATCAACATTATGTTCCTAGGTAGCATCGATAGTGCTGAGCCTGATTAACCTCCAAAAGTCAACCCTGGGGACAAATGGGGCTTCATTGTGGATGTGTATATGGTCTCCTGTTACATATCAATAATCAGTCTACTCCTGTGCTCCTGATACTCTTTACATCTCTAACCTGTTCTCAATTGCATTTTGTCTCTCCTACAGAAGGAGGCTTGTAATTATCACTGTATTCCTCAAATGTGAGGGAAAGGCTAGGTCAAGCCTGCCAGGAGAAAATTTGATCATCTGCATTCAGGTATCTCTCAATTTCCATACAGTAGGTCCCAGTAGGAATCCTGAAGGAATGATCACCAACTGCAATCCTTCCTGAATACCAACTTACTGGCTGATCTTGTTTTTCCTGAAGTGCAATATAATCCAGAATGGGATTCTACCGGTTCAGGCGAACCGGTAGTTCCAGTGATCATTTAGCCCCACCCACCCCTGCCCTTTTCCTGTGCTTTATTTCCTTGTTTTTGAGCACAGCAAATTCGCACAGCAGAGCGGTTTGCCACGCATCAGCTGTTTTACTTACTGCAACAGAAGGTAAGTATTATTGCTAAAAATGGTCTTTACTAAATACTGTGCATGCGCACGCGCAAAGCGTGTGCTCACTGAACCAGTTGTTACACTCGTTGAATTGCACCACTGAATATAAGGAATAGTAAATGCCATTGTTAATTGGAGCAGAAAAGGGATAGACAAAATCAGAAAATGCTCTCCTGGTTTTTTTTTTTTTTAGAATAGAATAGAATTATTTATTGGCCAAGTGTGATTGGACACACAAGGAATTTGTCTTGCTACTCTCAGTATACATAAAGGAAAAGATGCATTCATCAAGAGTCAAGAATCATAAGGTAATGATAGTCACAGGGTACAATAAGCAATCAAATCATACTAGGAAACAGCCAATATAAATTGTAAGGATACAAGTGTCAAAGTTACAGTCATACAATCACAAGTCGGATGGGATGGGTGATAAGGAGTGATGAGAAGATTAACAGTACTGTAATGGTAGTACAGACTTTGTAAGTAGTTGAACAGTGTTGAGGGAATTATTTGTTTAGCAGAACGATGGCTTTCGGGGAAAAACTGTTCTTGCATCTAGTTGTTCTGGTGTGCAATGCTCTATAGCGTCGTTTTGAGAGAAAGAGTTGAAACAGTTTATGTCTGGGATGTGATGACTCGCAGATTGAAATCTGTATAGTTCCACAAGAACCTAAGATGCAACTCATTCTTGCAGGCTGCTATTAGTTGATGTGAGGAGATAAGTTGGGGAATTGTGGGAAAAATAGTGAAGAGGATATTGACCCTTTTCACTTCTGCCCCCAAGTTGATAATTGATCTATTCTCAAAATTTCTACAGTCCTTTTTGTCTTATTATTCTTGTGGCATCATCGATTAGAGACTCCACTTAGCCTTTACTTGCTTTGCTTCTGCCTCGGTTGTTGTTGCTGGGGTTTTTTTTTTGCCAGTTCTTTTACAACAAAACTAGTTTTGATCTCTTGCTCTGCTGTATCTTAAATCTTCAGATAAAAATAGAGGGTAAGTTACTGATTTCTCTACAGCTGCTAAGCACTTCTTGCTCTAATTGAGGTCAGTGAAAATTGCAGGCTCTGCTACTTCTGAATACCTGGTTTTTAGTGTTGAGCATTAGCTATTTAGCACCCTTTCAATTGTGCATCATTCACTTGGAGAATCCATCTGAAGTAGTTGTCAAGGGCAAGAGTCTTTCTCTGTAGCTGTGTACTTGGAGGGCTCTGTGACTGAACTCTATGCAGCATGCTGTTGCCGATGACTACCGCAGCTCCTTGTAAAAATGCCCTTCTTTCCTAACTCTGGCACAGCTACTGTAGTCATTAATTGCATCCTCTGGAGTGCACTTCACATGAAGGGTATCGAAGTGAATCAAGACAGCTACATTTCGGTAATGACTTTCAAGATGTATCACAAAAACAGATGCAGACGGAGGAAAACCACTTGGCTTCCCTCTGTGGCTTGCGTAGCACAACTCAAAACCTGCCCAGGTTCTCTGTTCTTGGTGCAAACAAATAATGGTGGGATTTAAAAGGTTCCTCCCTCCTTCTCCCCATCCTCCTCAGTTGCTGAGGAAAGTGCCATGGTATGGTAGAAGTGAATTTAAGGAGATGGTATTTAAGGGAACATCTTTCCTTACTTGTCTCTAGAATTGCCAGAAAGCTCTTCTATAAATAAGCATTTTAAATGGAAATGTGAGAAAGGGATTTGCTCGGTTGCACCCTGGTTTCTGATGCCAGGGCTGGCTTTATTTAAGCACCAAATGGACATCAGTCTGCTGCTTGTTTGCTAATTCAATGCAGATCTTGGGAAGTGTACAGGAAAGGAAGAATGAAAACCAGCTTAACAATACATTACAAAGCTGCATGGCCACTCATAATTGTCCTCTTGGGCCAAGTGTCTTCTGAAATGTCAGAAGGATGGGAGCAATGGATACCTCCAGAAGCAGCTTGTTCCAAGTGCATGGTCTACTATGGAAAAAGGCAATTCTTTCCTTGGAGATGAGTCCTTCAACAAGCTAAGACAACTGGACCAGATGGGTAGAGCCATATTTAGAAAAGCAATCCCAGGTATAATTCCATGCAAGGCTTTGTAGGTAATAACCAGCCTTTTGAAGTAGGTTTTGTAAGAGTTACTCTTATCTGATCCAGTTCTTGGAATCATTAATACTCATGTCATTTATATTTCTTTTTATCTAGGAAACTAGACAAGATAAATTCTTCTCATGTGCTACCATTTCCCTCTCCCTACATGAAACCACAAAACCGACAACATCTTTCCCCCCTTGTCAATGGTCCTGAGAGTCCTGATCCACTCTTCTTTGAAAGCTTGTGTTTTGCATTCTTCAGTGGGAGTGAAGAGGTTCCTGAATTCATTTATTTATTCCTTGTGAGATCTATAATTTACTTGGATGAACACTAGGCAATGAATGACATACCCATCCTCAGCCCAGGGTGGGGGGGTGGGGAAGAGGAAAATACTATATTTCTTGACTGTTATCAACACTGAGGCCATTTGTACTCCATTTTCAAAACTAAGTTATTTCTGTTTTCTCCGCCATCAGTAAACGTTTTTGCAGGGAAAAAAAAGAAAAAAACAGAGCAATTTTGTTCTTTTTTATTGCAAGCTGTCTCATGTCCTCCCAATGAAAAGGGTCAAAATATCTTTCCCCCATTTTTAAACAGTAGAGGTGGAAGTTCTTATGAATTTTGCATAAATGCTATAGTAGACTGCCTGCATGCCAGTGTGGGGGAGTATGTGAGAAAAAGAAAGAGAGAAATTTGTGCAGAACATGCATTGTACATCTGGAAGATGTATGTTTTTGTGTAACTGTAGGTAGAAAGAAGAATTAGATGTACGCACATATGCACTTTTTCTTGAACGCATGTCTGTACCATAAAATGATGAAATGATTTGTCTGAGGCTACATCCTACATTGTTGTTTAGGTAATACCAGTTACCAGTTACTAGCTACCATGGCTAATTCTAAAAACATAGAACTAAAGTTAGCCTAGTATTCTTATTGTAACCCCTTGACAAATACTCTTCAGTACTCTGAGAGCTAAGGAAGTACTTGACCCACAAGCACAGTTCTTACTTCACAGTAGTGAGTTTGGGCCCTTGAAACATTCATGCTGAACTTGCTTATGTGGCAGCCAAGAAAATAGTTAAAAGGCATCTCATTTAAAACTTACCCCAAGTTTATTCTACTGTCAACTCAGTCTAAAGTCACTATCCATTTCAATGTTAAAAGCTTTCAAAATAAATTGAGTCTATTTTAATGCTAATATTAAAAAGTGTTATTTAAGAATGTTAATGCAAATGGCTTTTATGAGCCACCTGCTGTACACACTGAATGAGGGGGGCTATTAATATTTCAATAGTATCCTTTTATTTTTATTTTTTTTAAGTATCTCTTTAATTCAAAGGATTAAGAAAACAGAATATTACTACCCCCTTTAGATTTTTAATTACTGAGCTCTACTCCTATTAGGAAGTAATTTATAGGTAATGGTTAAAGAATGATCTTCTTTAATTTTCTGTTGCTATAGCCATAAATGAAATATGTTCATATGTCAGATAGCAAATGGCGATCTGTTACTCCAACAGGTTTAATGTGACCATAAATCTCCAGTGACTGAGAAACTGGGTCAAGGTTGGAATAAATTAGGTGGATCTGTCCACCTGAATGGTGAACATTTCAGTGCAAAGCAGGGGCTTGATCGTGCAAGAAATTGAGATATGACCTTCATCTTATTCATGCTGGCATTTTTTCCAGGCAACTGGGCTGAACAGAACTTCAGACAAATGAAAAAAATTAGTGAAAACAAATATGGTAGAATTGTCCTTCCCTAATAAGGGCCCAGATCAAGTCAGAATGAGATTTGGTTCTTTGCTATGGCTTTCGAAGATAAAACAGCCTATAGAAACATAGAATTCCTATTTAGAATTCCATAGAAACATAATTCCTATTTTCCAGGGCTGGGGTATTGCTGGAGTTGAGAGCATTCTTTTCTAGATATCCTGTAGGAACACCATTCTTACACATCTTGATGTCATCCCTCTCCATATTTCCCATCCTAAATCTCCTCTTCTGTTCCATTCCCCATCCTCCCATTTAGATAGAATGGCAATGCCTTTTCTTTTTCTTTTCCCTTTAGTTAACAAATCTAACCTTCAAAAAGCTGGATGTCCTTTAGCTTGGAGCAAAGAAATATACTTTTCCATATCTCTTTGCTGCCATCTAGTAATCATCCACATTTTTAAAGTCATAACTTGTAGCCCTGCATACAGTACATACAGGGAAGCCATATTTATTTGTTTGTGCTACGTGGTCACATGTTGGGTTAACATTAACCCCGCTGCTGTTGATGCAGTGTGCAAGAAGACAAAATGCTAAATATCATTCTTAATGGCTTCTGTGTAGTAATACTCTAAGAGGCTTTCCTTGAAAATAGAACTTCACCTGAATTCCCCTGGCCAAAATCATAGTTTTATTGAATTACAATGGAGCTTAGACTCCAGAGGTGAGGGACAGTAAAGAGAAGGTATTTAACTAGGCCCGCCTAAGTCTAGTAGTTTAACTAGAATATTGTCTAATCCAACCCTGAAATGAGAAATGTAAACAGCCACTCATCAACATATCTGGAAGTCTTGGGACAAAGTGAGCCCTCTTGCTAAGGCTTTTGGGTAATTGAAATCCAGCAGCTGTGCTATAACAATGCTATGGAGCTGAACAGAAACTAGTCAACATCTTTCTTGATCATTGCTATTGAATTTTTTATAACTGTCTTCATCCATTCACTCAGTTCCTTTTCCTTAAAAGGCTTTGGTGGGCCAGAGGAGAAAAATGAATACGAGGAAAAAACTTAACAGGGTATCGAAAGCAATATCTTAGTAGTTTGATTTTAAAGAAATAAAGACATTCTGTTTCATAGATTTATGCTACAGAGAAATAAAGAAATCATAAATGTCAAGTATGATCAGTTTCCACTGCTTCCCTTTAGATGTATGTTGATAAGGTTTATGTTCTATATTATCATGCAATCACTCACAGCTTCAACTGTTTTTTATTATCAGTGGCATTGCTTTTTGATCTCTCTTGACTAACAGTTTGTTTTTTCGTTTTTCTGAGTGGCGTTTCCTGGCGTCTAAGCATTTATCACCTGTCCTTTTCCCCGCTTCAAATTATGATATAAAAATATGTTACTAGAACAATACAAGCCATTACCAACCATTTACAGTAGAGTTTTAGCCAGCAAAAACACACAATGAAATGCTGAACATATAGAAAAGAAAAATACATGAGTTAGGGAGAGAGAGAGAGAAAAAATGACATATTAAGTTACCTAATCGGTAATATAATATTGTATTATATCAAAAATGACATAATGGAGGTATCTAAAACTGTGCACTGCATAAAGAAATTTGCCAGGGAAATTTTTATTTGTCTCACAAAACATTAGAAATGTATTGTTTGATGTAACTGGTTGGAAGAAGATTTATAATAGATAAAAGAAAATACTTTTTTTACACAAGGCATGATTAGCCTGCTACTACAAGACAGATTGAAGGTCACTACTTGGTTGGCTTTAGAGGAGGATTGAATAAATAAATAAAAGCAAGTCTATAGAGAGCTGTTAGTCTTGAAAATTCAAAACCAATTGTTACTTTGAATTGGGTATAGCGTGCCCTCAAATTTATTTATTTCTACCTTGCCTTTATTATTTTTACAAATAACTCAAGGTGGTGAACATTTCCAACATATCTACTGTCCCCACAACAATGCTTTGAGGTGGGTTGGGTTGAGAGAGAATGACTGGTCCAAGCTGTCACCCGGCTGACTTTGATGGCTTAAGGCAGGGGTGGGATTCCATTTTTTTAACAACCGGTTCCATGGGCATGGCTTAGGTGGTGGGTGTGGCTTGGTGGTCATGTGACTGGGTGGACATGGCTTGGTGGGCCTATTATTGGCTGGATGTGGCCAACTCAATATCACTCACATCGAGGCACGCATCTCCTCATGTGGCCTCTCAAAACTGTGGGGATGCTGCAACAGTCGTAAGTGTGAAAAATGGTCATAAGTCACTTTTTTCATTGTAATTTTGAATGGTCATTCCATACAAGCAAAGTACCAGCAAAGGAGGGGAAGAAAAACTCCAGAGAAGTTCCTGAGACAGGAAGTCTAGTCCTGCCAAGAATGTAATAAGGGTTGACCGAGAGGCAGTTTCTGTAAGCAACACCAGAATGTTTCTTTCCTGCCTTCCTTACAGGATAAGGCCAGTAATTTCTTCTAACAACCGGTTCTCTGAACTGCTTAGAATGTTAACAACTGGATCTAGAGAATAGGTAGAATCCCACCCCTGGCTTAAGGTGAGACTGGAACTCATGATGTCCAGCTTTTCAGCCTGGTTCCTTAATTACTAGACCAAAATAGCTCTGTAATGCCTGTTCTGGGAGAACAATAGCAGGAGCGAAGATACCTCAACCTTCTGCTTATAAGCACAGTAGAAATACTTGACTGGCTTCTTTAAGATTAAAAAAAAAATGGCAGCTTAAGGTAAGCCTTGGCCTGTTCTACCATGGTTCCTCCACATTACTAGTGCAAGTTGGTTCTCCTTTATATTCTACTAGCTGAATACCCATGCTTTGCTACAAAACTATGTAATTGGGCTTAGTTTTGGGGGAGGAAAATAAGGAGAAAAAAAATCTGCCTCTGCCTACCAGCATCCATCGGTATTCATCTGGCTAGTGTCCTGTCAGTGTGTGAGAGTGTTGAGAGAGTGTTGGAAACTGAAGCAGTATTTGCTGTGTGAGCAAGAAGGGGACAGCAAGGAGCTGGGCATGGCTTAGGTCAACTGTTCTATACTAAAGCTGGTTGCTGCTGTGAAACTAAAACCGAAACTCCTCTCCTCTGCTTGTGTTTTGCAAGTGGGGAGAGGGAGTAGTACTCCTTAGCATCAGAGCATGTTAATAATAATATATGAAACACTAATGTTTTGATGGTCATTTAGAAAAATATTTTCTTGGTGAATGCCTAGAAGCCAAGAGAAACATACATGCCAAATTTCAAGTTTGTAAGCTTTATGGTTCTGGAGATTTTGTGATGATGTGTGAGTGGTATTTCACTTATATATATATAAATTATATCTAACACATAATTGAATGAAGTAAAATGTATTTTCTGCTTCTGATGAACCTTCTTATTTATAGTGAAATAGATTGCTGTTTTGTAACTTACACATCTGTTTAGGGCACAATTTTCCTCTTCTTTTTTACTTTCCTTATGTATTCATTAATCACAACTTTAGGTCAGTCACTCAGAGTATTCTTTAGACCTAACAAAACGTAGAGTATTCAAAATGTCAAATATGTTCTTTCCATCTGATACCATTATTGGATGTGCTAGGTGGTTAGGCTAATTGATAGCATTCCAAACTTTTCTAGCACATTACACCCAATTCCACTTTAATATCAGTAATGAATCATTCTGGATTGACCAAAGTGACTTTTATCTGAAATTGTTTGAAGGAGGAGAAAAACAGAATCTAACTTTTTCTCTAAGAATGTACTTAATTTGACATATGATCACTGATCGTGCAAATTAAATAGTACTATACCACTCCAAATATATATATATATATATCAATGTACTGGGAACAATGCATTTCAACAAGACTTTTATTTATAGAAAAAGTCTACTTCATCTAGAAATCATCATTGCCAACATTAAAAGTTGGCAAAGCATATGCCTAATCTTGTTATGGTCTGCGCAAAGTATTGTATCTTTGAGCTAAGATAAATGAACTGCTTTCCTAAGTCTTAAGTAATTTCTCATTTGCTCTATTTCTACAGTGATCTACAATAATTTTTAATATGAAATTTTATACTTAAATTCATAGTTCTGAACTATTTTCTTTCAAAGTACTTAAATGGAAGAAGTATTTGTATTGGAATTTGGTAAGTCGATAAAAACTCTTTCACTCTTTCTGAAGCCCCCAGTTAACTTTATTTTATTTTATTTATTTATTTATTTGATTTGTCAATTGCTTACAAGATAATAGGTATAAGTATATACATAGTTATGAATACATGAAATGGGTACATATAAGAAAAATAAAAGAAACAATAGGACAGGGACGGTAGGCATGTTGGTGTGCTTATGCACGCCCCCTACAGACCTCTTAGGAAAGGGGTGTGGTCAATAGTAGACAGTCTAAGGTTAAAGTTTTGGGGGTTTGGGGAAGAAACTACAGAGTCAGGTAGAGTATTCCAGACATTGACTACTCTGTTGCTGAAGTCGTATTTCTTGCAATCAAGTTTGATGCGGTTAACCTTGAGTTTGTATCTATTGTGTGCTCTTGTGTTATTATGGTTGAAGCTGAAGTATTCATTGACAGGTAGGACATTGCAATGTATGATTTTATATACCATGCTTAGATCAGACTGAAGACGGTGTAATTCAAAGTTTTCTAGGTCTAGAATTTCAAGTCTGGTGGCATAAGGTATTCTACAATGAGTAGTGGGGTGTAGAACTCTTCTTGTGAAATATTTCTGGACTTTCTCAACTGTGCTAATATCAGATACGTAATGTGGGTTCCAGACTGATGAGCTGTATTCAAGTATTGATCTAGCAAATGTTTTGTATGCTCTAGTTAGTAGTGTGATATTACCAGAGAAAAAGCTACGTAGGATTAGGTTAACAACTCTTAATGCCTTTTTGGCTATGTAGTAAGAGTGGGCTCTAGCACTTAGATCATTAGAGATGAGTACTCCGAGATCCTTTACAGAGTTTGGATCATCAACAAGGTCTTGACTATTCAGCTTGTATTTTATTTTCTGATTTTTTATTTTTTTTGCCAATATGTAAGACAGAGCATTTATTTGTTGAGATTTGAAGTTGCCATTTGTTTGACCATTCTGATACATAGTCAAGATCTTTTTGAAGGGTAGCAGTATTGTCTGTGGTATTGAACAGCTTTACATCATCAGTGAAAAGAACGCAGTTGCTCTTAATATGATCACAGAGGTCATTTATGTAGAATATGAAGAGAGTTGGTCCTAAAACACTGCCTTGGGGGACACCACTATTGACAGATACAGAATTTGATAGGACACTCCCAATTTTGACCATTTGTTGTCTGTTTGACTGGAATGCTTTTATCCAGTTATGCAGTTGTCCAGAGATACCATAAGATTTTAGTTTTAGGAGTAGTTTGTCCTGTACCACTGAATCAAAGGCTTCACAGAAGTCTATATAGATTGTGTCTATTGCTTTGCCCTGATCGAGTTGTGTAGTCCATATGTTTTTGCAGTGTAAGAGTTGCAGATTACAGGATAGTTTTTTCCTGAAACCAAATTGTTTATTGGAGTGTAGAGTTGTAATTGCAGGAATGTTCTTATCTTGGATGGCAAACCTCCGATAAGGAATGTTTATAAGCAAATACAACTCAGGCAAACAAAGTCACTAATGTAAAGGAGGATTAGAGAGAGGAAGTAAACATATGTTAGACTTTAACTAGAGATAATTAATTGTGTTAATTACTATGCTAAACTAATGAAAGTTAAGCAGAAACCAAAGTTAACCAATGTTGGAGGATTACTAAAAATGTGTATAAATGCAAGACTAGATTCCAATAAAGTTCATCATGATTCAATTGATCATGATCAAACACCTCGACTGCCTCATCATTACAACATTGGAGGGTAGGTTGTTTGTCTCTAAGTGGAGGATATGCTCAAGTTACAATAAAATAAACTGTTAGTTACAAGCCTGGAGGGGAAAAATGGCTTTTTAAACAACTTTCTAAATACTGAAAGAATGGAAACCAAGCATATCTTCAGAAAGAGCATATTCCATGACCTGGAAGCATAGGAGTCTGACATTGAGGTATAAGAACAAAAGGAAGGTGTTTCACTGTGATGTCATCATGATTTTGACAACATTTCAATTTGTACTATATATCTTTGTCTTGGAAGCCCATATAGGTCAAGGCTTCTTCCCATATAACCTCGGTAGAGCACTATCAGGTAATGGAGGCATCTTCAAAATTCTGTTGGTGAAGTTCTTTGGGTAGGTTCTTAGTGGGAAAGAGAATCCCACAGATAGTCAACCCCTAAGCCAACTACAGCTTTAAAAGTCAGTACCAAATTTCTTGAATTGTGTGAAGTAGGTAACTGGCGGTCAAAGCTTTCCATACAAGAATTATTTGATTCATCATCCTTAGTTATCTTATAAATGCATCAATTAGAGTAAAGAGGACACCTGAGAGTAATAGTGCCAGTTACCAGGCCCTCTCTGGATTCCCAAATTTTCTAGAATTTCAGCACAGAGACAAGGTAGGAAATTCCCCAAGAACAGCCTGTAAACCATCCACATCCATGAGGGCTAATTGCACTGGGCCATTTTAACTGGTCTTTTATACCTGCAGAACTAGCCATTGGCAATCAAAAACTAACTAGAAAATGATCTGCATGTCACAACAAAGTAACCTTTAATATTTACACTGTGTTTAGATGGATGTTCTCCTGCTATCTTGTTTCTATTTATTTTTAAAAAGTGTTTTAATGGTTGTGACATTGTTTTAAATGCATGTAATAAAATAAATGCTAATTAATAAGATACATGTAACCAATACCAGCAAATCAAAGTGTCAACACATTCTAGTATTGTATATGGTCCATAATTGTCCAGAGCCACTCTTGATTAATCAACTGGGCCTTGAAAGCTTCCAATACAAGAAATGATCACCTCAATTGTCACCAATAGGCAATCCTGAATGGCATTCTCACTTTACAAGGTATCTGCCTGGGTTCTCTGTATAAATGGGGCATAGCATCCTCCCCTATGTGTGACTGTGGGGCCCCATGTCAAACTGTAAATCACATCATGACTGGTGCTAAACTGAGGGCATATACCGGTCCAGTATCTGTTTGCTTTTAATATAAACAAAATTGGTTAGATGGCCTAGACATTGATATTTGAACATAGATCTTCCTAATGTTTATCATTTATTCTGTTTCACTAATCTAGTTGAAATGTTAATACATATTGCTAGTCCATGTATGATATGCCATATGTTAATAAATAAATCACCTCGGTTAGCTCAAGGAGAGACACCATTGTGCAGTATGGCAAATGCTATACTAATGGTATCCCTTCACTGATTTGGCCACATGAACACAATTGTGAACACCCAGTTGGAATGTATGGGTGGAGCTTCTGGTTGGTTGGATAATGTTCCCATAGATTCCAGCGACTCCTCATCCTCTCCAGACATAGACAGTTGCATCACAGATTATCATAGTGGATAGAATTCTTCCCACTTCTATCTCAGCCAAGTATCTGTAACATGCCAGGTCAGCTCAATCATCCAGGATGAACTCATGGACCCAAGTAGGAATGTCACAATTGAATTTATTTAAATTTCCTTAGTTAGATTGTACCCAAACAGGGCAAAAGGACAACTCTTTTTTTCATGCAACAGCCAGATTGCCCTGAAGGCTTTCTCTGTATCTTCCCTGCATGCTTTGTCTTAAGCCTAATGCTCATCATCTCTCTGTCACAATCACAGTGACAACTGACAAATTGAGCAAAGATAAGCTATCACTCATTTGTAAAGTTATTGAACAGCAGTTGCTGATTGATAGGTGAGCGAGACAATTAGAATTGCCAGTGCTAATATCTCTAAAGTACCATGACTTCAAACTCTACCCATTCTCTTAAACAGAAGTGGTTGGCTTCAAAAAGGCAGCATCCAGAGGGATGGATCTTTCAGGGGCACACCTCAAAAAATACAAAGCTGGTTATGTTTGAGTAAAATCAGAGAGTTCAGCCGAAAGCTACAAAACAACATATTTTGAAATTTTCATCCGAGGCGTTGGTTTTTCCTAGTCACCAAAAATTTGCCCTATAGAGAAAACTTGTAGGCCTAAAATAAAGGCATGGCAGGCAATAGTTTGCATTATTTTTGGCTCCCGTTGCAAGACTCTGCCAGACAGTCTCATTAATGTTTGATGAAGGACTTGGAAGAGCATTAAAGGTCTTTGCTTAAATAGAAAGAGATGTTTTTAACTATTACTAAAGATTCCTGCATTTATGTCAGAGAGAGTAGAGAAGTCACCATATCAGACTGTTTTTACGTGTCCTTGGAGAGATAATAAAAGAAGATACTGCACCAGAAGGGCTTTTAAAATGAAATGTATCTAGGGAAAACATGTAAAGAAGCAAGCAAGTACCCTTTTTTTTTTTTGGTGGCTTATGGATATACGAACGTACCTGTAGAGTACAATAACACTCGCATTCAGGAGTATCACTTTCATCTAAATTACACACAGGCACAAGACACACACACAAAGACACACACACAAGTTTGGATATGGTTTGTCCACACTCCACAGGAACATAAGGCATTGTGCAGAAAGCTAAAACAATAAAGGAGGTTTTAATAGGTAAGATGGAGAACTAACTTGAAATGGGTTAAAGCTTTCTCTTTATTCATGATTTGTAGTAGTCCTTGGTGAACATTAGTAACAGCTTTTCAGAACTTACTGATTACAAAGTGATATGCTCTGCATATTAATGCTAGGCTTTTCCCAAGAGGATCAGCAACAACTCTTGACAGTAACAACTCCCCCCACCCCCCAAAAGAAAAAAAAGCAGGAGGAGAAAATCAGCTGGATGGGCTGAAGGATGAAAAGGCAACTGAAATGAAGCAAGTCAAGCAGTTCATGCTGGAGAGAGAGAGATCAATGAGGAGGCAATGATGACAGGACAGGTCCTATGCATTTGCTGAAGCCTGGAACAACGATTCATTCTGAGCAGTCAGCACGAGGAAAAGGTAATACTGTTCTGAAACCCCCTCCTCCAATTTTGTGAAAGTTTTGATCCTCTACAAAAGAGAGGAAATTTTTACTATATGCTCTTACTTCTTTTTTGGGGGGTGGGGTGGGGGCTATTATCTCTTCAGGAGGATTTTTTTAAAAAAGCTTTACTGTTCTAGGGTTCCAGATGTAGCTGTTGTTTTCTATTAGATATTGTCAGGCTTGTCCCAACTTAGACATTTAGGAATACTTTGTGAAAGATTCTTTTTATTAAAGTTCAATGGTTACAGCTTGAGCAAAAAGATCATGGCCCCATTGGAACTAGGGTCTGAAAAGAAAGAGGAGAGGACGGAGCTGGGGCCAGTGCAGGGGTGGTGGTGCAGTCCCTGTGGCTCAGGAAGAATGATCTAAGGACGAGGACGAGGCGGTCCCAGGTCTGTTGGGCCTTGGAAGAGTAGGCAGGGAGGAAGAAAGGGTTCAGGCTGATCAAGGAAGGGGAGAGGAGACAGAAAGGGCAGGGAGTGGAGCAGAGATGAGCAGATATCTTCCCACCTGACCTCCAAGTGCAAAGAATGGAGAGAAGGCAGACTCAGTGCAGGGTGACCTGACTACTTAGGAGGAGGGTGCCCCACCCCTCCTCACAAGGTTCATCTGGAGAGTAACACTTAAGGCAAAGCTGTGAGGAGGGGATTTTGCCAGGGACTCGTGTTTGTTTTTGGATTACACTCCCCCAGCTGTGACTCAGGCTGCTTTGTTTCGAAGATTGCTTTTGCCTGGTTTTGCGGACTGTTCTTGGCTTTCCCTAGCCCTGAAGACTCTCCTTCCTCGCCTTGCCTTGGACCCTGTCTTATTTCAAGAAGTGCTCTTGGCCTTTTGGTCTGAACTGTGTCCTTGTTGTCAATTACTTTTGTCTGTTGTTTCACTGAGCCCCTATCCTTGCTTTCTGTCTGGACTTTTGCTTTGTGAACTGGTTGGGTAATTTATGGGCTGCTGTCCATGGGACTGAGGGTGGAGTCTGACCAGTCAGTGCAGGGTCAATTGTTTAATCCTTTCCAGAAGAAATAAAAGACTCTTGGGAGGCCCACCAATCTTGCCCACCTGGGTCATAACAAAAACCTGGATCTGAGTATTCCCACATAAACTTTGCATTTCCCACCTTTTCCTGACTCTTCACCCGCTTGACCACACCATCAGTGTCCAATTGCCTTTGTTTTTGATGTTTTGGGAACAACTTTAAGGTTTGCCATTTCTCTGCTGTAGTTTCACATTCTGTTCTCAGGGTCCATTCTTGATTGGTCGGTTTATTCCAGATTGTTCCCTCTGGTTCCTATCTCCCTGTCATCCACCTCCCTTTTCAAGCTCATTCCCATCCCCATTCCTTACTTCCCTAATTGCCATCCCCTTCCCTTGCATTTTATGGCAGAATGCCAGCAAAGTGGAGTACACTGAATATTGCAGGCCTGATAGTTTCTCTCCGTCACTTTGCAGCCTTCTTGTTTGGCCATGTTCTTCAGTCTAAAAGAAGAGATGTTCCTCAGGACATTTTCTGTGGGAGTGATCTAAAGCAGTGGTCCCCAACCTTTTTTGTGCCATGGCCGGGTACCGGCATCACAAAATCATCCGCGGCCTGGTACCGGAATCAGCACGCATGGCAAGGCGAGCCGAGCGACCGGCCAGCCAGCCATCCCCCACTTCTCCCCGCCACCGTCAACTCCTCCTTTGTACCTGTGTCAATGCACTTCGTGACGGCTTTGGGACGGTCGCTCGGCTCGCCTTGCCATGCGTGCTGAAAGAATCCTCGCGCCTTAGTTTTGTTTGAAGCTGCCCCCCTCCTCGATGAAACTAAGGCGCGAGGATTCTTTCAGCACCCAAACACCGCTTTCTACCTGGAAAAGCTCACCGGAAGCACTTTTTCATCAAAACAAGATGGCGGCACCCAGCAAACCGGCAGCCTGGTAGAAATTGTTCCACGGACCGATACCGGTCCGGGGACCGGTGGTTGGGGTCCCCTGATCTAAAGGGGACAGTTCACATGCACCTCTGACTCCACACACACCTCTGATACCGTGTCTCAGCCATTTTTCACAAAATTTCTTCTTTGGAGGAGAAAAAGCAACAATCATTTTCATCAGATTAAGCGAAAAAGTCCAACGGGGGCCAGGAGAAGCAGAATAATTTTTTTCAGGGCAGACCTAGGAGGAAATATTGCACTTAAAGGAATTACAAGAAAAAGTTTCCGAGATAAATATTGAACTTAGGGATTGCACACATTACAAGCCTGCTGTGTTGAGAGCATAGTTATTGTATGTTGTTATTTGGGTTTGTCTTGCAGCTATATTATAATAATCCCTCAACAATATTGAATGGAATGGAACTGTAGGGAAAGGTATGAAATTTCCCCAATGTCAACAGTGCACCGGTGGCCCCTTCTGCATTGTTCAGGATCCCCATAATTTTTTAAAAGTGGATTTGGGAGAGACACACTTGGATGCAGGATGCTCTTCCACAAAAGATAATTGGAAAGCAGTGGGAAGCAGATTCTGTTCTTGGGAGCCCCACAGTTTAATATGATATGCCTACAAGAAATTCTTACAAGCTAGCAATGAAAAAGAGAGCAGGGAGGATGGAGTGAGGACCTCTGAGACAGGTGGAAACAAGTGGGTTGGAAGGGAGAGTGCAAGAAGATTATTGCATAGATAAAACAGTGACAATAAAACAAAAGTACCCCTATTAAGAGAGATGTGTTGTAGCTCCTAAAGAAAAAGACTTTCCAGTGATAGTACCTGTGTAAAATGTTCACTCCAGTGCTTACATTATGGTTTTTCCACAGTCATATGAAGACCATTTTATTTCTCCAATTCTTAAAATTTTAGAATGTCTTGGGGCTTTTCAAATGCTTTATGCTGGTATTATCTCTTATTGTTGCTCTCATTGGTGTTCTACAGGTGTGTTTAATCATTCCTATTTATATTTTACTTTTTAATGTTTCTTTTAATCTATGAAATACCTATAATATCTTAAATATTGAATCCTGCAAAGATGGTAACATAATCATTAGGTTATGTGAGTCTTCTGACAGAGAGACATTGAGAATTAGATTACAAGGAGAGTCTAGTTGAGGAGATACACCAAACATTTATCTTAGGTTAGCCAAAGCTGATAGCAAAGATCCAAACATCATGATGAATAGAAAGAAGAGAAGCAAAAGATAAAGGGTAAATCATAAGATTTCTGGAATGTGCAGCAGTTGAAGCCATAGTCTAAAACCATCAATGGAACCAAAGAATTGCCAATATCTAGGTCAGAGCTTCTCAACTTTGACATTGTTATGATGAGTGGACTTCAACTTCCAGTATTCTCCTTGCTAGTGTGCTCTGATTCAGAGCATGGAAAACTATTTCAAGATCAGCATTCATAATCAGATTAGTAGACAGGTCAAAAATAGACCAGCTGAAAGGTCAGAAACCATAATAATTTCAAGACTTTAGTGACTGTCCTTAGTGACTGATGAATGGTTGTTCAAGTATGTCATAAAGCAACATACTAAAAAAAAAATACTCTAGAGAATGGTTAGCATTACTTTTTAAAAGCTTCACAAGCAGACTTTGTTCCACCATTCTCATTTGCTTCTTTTTTTAAATGTCTGGCATGTGATCAAGCTCTTTTAGTTTTTCATTGCTCTCAGAGTGATGGTTTCCATTGCCAGAACTGTTCATTAAAGGTAACATTGACCTTTGCTGGCTAAAAACCAAACTCAGACCTACCAATATGAATCTATCCACCCGCCGGTCATTATGCCTTGATATCTACTTAGCAAATCTCTCCAGCACACAGTTTTCTATTTCACTGATTATTAAAGGCATTTGCAAGTGACCAGAAAATATCAAAAGAATTCCATTCTCTATAGCTACCAGATATGTTACTGGTAACAAGATGAATTTAGAGTCTCTTTCTCCTTGTCTCTTTTTGAAACCAAAACATTATTATGGTTGGTCACATAGATTGGATTTGGAATTTTAATCAACCTATCAAGTCTCCAAAGATCTGAGATAGCAACTCTTTGTTGTTAAATTGTGTCAAAGGTGTTGTTGCAGGATGTTAGCTGTATCAAGAAAGCTTATTTTTTTGCAATTGAATGAAGGGGATTTTGCCAATGGTGTTCAAGTGATGCTCCAGATGTTTTGGGATTGGACCTAAAGTGCCTATTATCATTGGTACTATCTTTGCTTTCTATTGCCACAGTTGTTCTACTTCTATTTGCAGGTCTTTGTATTTTGTCATTTTCTTCGGTCCTTTCTCTTAGGTTCTGTTCTTCAGGTACTGCCACATCTAGCCTTTTTGTGTTTATCAATAATTGTTAAGTCTGGGATGTTGTGTGGCAGGTGCCAGTCTGTTTAAGTCCCAGAATGCTTTAAATTCTTCATTTTCTGTTACTTTGTCTATTCTATGGTCTCACCAATTCTTGCCTGCAGGTCAATGGCATTTCTTGAAAATATTCTAATGTACCGTTGCTGCTGCTTTGCCATGCCATGGTTTATTATACTTAGCAATGTGAAATTGCATTTGCCAATTATTTAGTTGACATTGGCCTTTGTACTCATCAAGGTCTTCCCAAGAGCCCAGAACGTCATAATGTATCAGCATAGTATATGTGTAGATCTCAGTGATGGTATTCATTTTTTTTTTACTACCGGTTCTGTGGGCATGGCTTGGTGGGCATGGCAGGGGAAGATACTGCAAAATCCCCCTTCCCTCCCCACCCCACTAACCTGCTTTCCAGCTCTGTTCTCCTGGGCAGAGCAACCAAAGGAGACCCAGCTGATCAGCTGGGACTCAATGGGAGGCGGAGAAGAGATGGGGTTGGTGGGGCCAGTCAGAGGCAGTATTTGCTGGTTCTACTCAAAATTTCCGCTACCGGTTCTCCAGAACCAGTCTGAACTGGCTGAATACCACTTCTAGTAGCTCTGAGCAGTATGGTCTTTTCAAATAGACCATGCTGCCCATCATTTTTATTTTATTTTATTTTATTTTATTTATTTATTTATTTATTTATTTATTTATTTATTTGTTTGTTTGTTTATTTGTTTGTTTGTTTATTTATTTGTTTATTTGCCAAAAGCTTACAAAATAACAGAAACAAGAATAAACATAAGTTTAAATACAAGAAATAGGAACTAATAATTGGGGACAATAGGACAGGGACAGTAGGCACGACTTTGTGCTTATGCACAGCCCTTACAGACCTCTTAGGAATGGAGTGAGGTCAATAGAGGTTAGTTTGAGGGTAAAGGAGTGGGAGGTTTGAGCAGATGACAACAGAATCAGGTAGTGAGTTCCAGACATTGACTACTTTGTTGTTGAAATCATACTTCCTGCAATCGAGTTTGGAGTTGTTTACATTTAATTTATATCAGTTGTGCGCTCCAGTGTTGTTGTTAAAGCTGAAATATTCATTAACTGGTAAGATGTTGTAACATATGATTTTATATACTATGCTTAAGTCTAATCTTAGTTGGTGTAGTTCAAGGTTGTTTAAGCCAAGAATCTCAAGTCTGGTGCTGTAGGGTATTCTGTTGTGAACAGAGGAATGTAGTACTCTTCTGGTAAAATACTTCTGGACTTGCTCAATTGTATTTATGTCAGATATACAGCACGAATTCCAGACAGCAGAGCTGAATTCAAGTATTGGTCTAGCAAAGGTTTTGAATGCCCTAGTTAGCAAAACAGTATTACCAGAGGAGAAGCTTCTTAAAATTAAATTTACAACTCTTAAAGCCTTTTTAGCAATACTGTTGCAGCGAGCTTTGGCGCTTAGATAATTCAATATGAGAACTCCAAGGTCCTTGACAAAGTGAGGGTCATCAACAAGATCATATCTGCCTAGATTGTATTTGGTATATAGATTGTTTTTGTATGGTATCCAGTGTGTCAATAATCAGTGGGAACACCACAGCTGGCTTTTGCTATAATCTTTCAACTTCAATATTTAAAAGTGACAGTAAGTCAACCAGGTATTTAGACTGGGTTTGGCATTTCTATCCACCCATCCACTCCTTCCCAAGGGATGGGCAGATGTTGTTCAAGGATGTATTAGAGGTATTGTTGCAGGATGATGATGAAGAGGAGGAGGAGGAGGATGAAGATGATCAATGACGACAACACAACCCATCTTTTTTATTTCATTGGGTTGATATGATTTGGAAATAGGAGCCATAGGCATAACTCTAGTATGTTCCATTACTAAATCCTGCCATTTGCTCATGAAATAGCTGCCTTTATCTCCATGTGCCAGGGTTCCAAGTAATGCATCCAAAGAAATCAGAACTCCAAGGCAGGAACGTTCCTCAGTGAACATGTTTATTGGACACAACATATCGGCACAACCAGTGAAAACCAAGTCTAAAATTTTCTTGCAGTCACCATGTAATTAAAAGAGCAAAAGTTCCCCTCCCCAGCTGTCACAGGTGACATTGTCCAATCAAAGCAGTTGGCGGGCTCCCTTAACCACTTCTGCCATCTGTTGTGATGACCTTGGTTCCCACAGGAGAGCTCTTCATTTTGTCTATCAGATGGTCTAGCTATTCCCCCCTCATCTTCCCCCATAGCGCATGGCAGCTATGAAGCAGCACAAAGATGGCTTCAGCCAGGTTCGATTCAGAGTTGACACTATGATTCTTAGGAACTGTTCATGCTCAGTAGAACTGGCTTAAATAATTATCAGCATGGAGGGGAAAGGGGAAAGGCAAGGCACCCTGACCGGCAGATACTCAAATCTTGGAGTAATTACTGCAAATTAATTATTGCAAACAACATTTAATACCGCTTAAAAAGGCCGTGCTTTGAGCATAGGTATCATTTCCACTTCCTGTTATTCAGGAAGTAATACCTTTGACTGCTTAATGGTGTGTGTCATGTAGGTATATTATCAACATACCTGAAAGTGTTTTACTCAATTACCGTTAAGACCGAAATGTGTCTCTTTTCATTTCAGTTGGAATCCCATATTAAGAACAAGACCACTGCCTATTTTATCAGATAATCAGCTGTGTTTTGTCACACATTGAATCAATGGACTTTTCATCACAGACTATTTCTTGATCTGCACATTTAAATGCCACAACACTGTTTACCAAAGTGATTCAGTTCTATTAACAAGACTTTTAAAATTCCTCTTATTATGTTATCATGACTGTTTACAGGAATTCCTTGACTTACAACCACAATTGAGCCCAATTTTTTTGTTGCTAAGTGAGGCATTTGTTAAGTGAATTTTGCCCCATTTTATGATCATTCTTGCCACAGTTGTTAAGTAAATCATTGCAATTGTTAAGTTAGTTGTCAACTAAAAATACTTCTTTGGTCTTTTTAGTTGTCAGCAGAAAGGGAGAGGGAAAAGCAGTGCATTCCTTAAAGGCTTCAGATAATAGCTTTGGCAACCAAAGTTTCTGGCATACAAAATTATTACTGGAGAGCATGACTGAAGACTCTTGGCTATGGATGTGTCTCATTGGAGAATATACATCCAGGGCATGGGGGGGAGACCAGAGTCAAGGGTGAAATGAATGAAGTGTCAAAATCGGCTGCAACCAGGAAATGCTGACATGTCACCTCCTTAATAAATGAACCTTTTCTTCTCTGAGAGATGCGGGTAGAGACTTATGATTTGAATGGGGATGCATGTCAGAGTCCTGACATTAGTAACATGGTCATTAAGTGAATCTAGCTTCCCCATTGACTTTGCTTCTCAGAAAGTCACAAAAGCTGCTTACATGACCTTGGGACACTACAACTGTCATAAATATGAACTAGTTGCAAGTGGTCAAATTTTGATTACATGACCATGGGAATGCTGCAATGGTTGTAAGTGTGAAAAATGGTCATAAGTCACTTTTTTCAGCGCCTTTGTAACTTTGAATAGTCACTAAATGAACTGTTTGTTGTAAGTTGAAGACTAGTTATATTGTGTTGCATTCAGTTTCAGGTTTATATATATATAAACCCAAACTAACAAGAGGAATAAATCCCCTACATTGACAATTATACAAAATTGGTTGTAGAAATTTAAAATTGTAGATTATACTGTTTATACATCATTAGCAAAAAAAAAAAAACATTAAGAGTGGAACATTATTTTCAAATATGTATAATGTTTAGCACTACATCCTTGCAATGCTATTTATTTATTTATGGTATCATTTAATCTCTTCTGATATATTATTTATTATTATATTCATTATTTATTCCATTTCTAATTGAAATGGTACCAAAGTTCTCTGAGTAGAACTGCAAAGTTACCAAGAATATCAAAAGTTATTAAAACCCTTTAAAAAAACTGAAAAATAGTATGAACATATGAATCACAATGAAAATGATTAAATGCCTTTAATAACTAGCACAAGGAAAATATACAACATGTAAACTCCACTATCTCAGAGCAGGCACTTAAATCAAACTGGCTATGATGCTATAAAAAGTGCCTGAGAGAATATTAATTCCTTAAACCACACTGATAAGACCATATAATAGCATTCGGTCACTATTTTCTGTTTTCTCAATTCCAATTTCCAATTCCAAGCTCCACTGAAAACTCACGATCACTATTACGGTACTTTCCCCCTTAATTTGGATCCTTTAATTTTAATCTGAACATTGTTAGACTAGAGCAGGGCTGTCAAACTCCTGGCTTGCAGGCGGGATGTGTCACATGCTGGGCATGCTCCTGCCCGGTTTAGCAAAGGGTGGGGAGTCCTGATCACATGATGCTGCCGTGATGATGTGAGCTTGACACCCCTGGACTAGTGTGTGTGTGTGTGTGTGTGTGCTGTTAAAGTCCAGCCCACTTTTAACATACAGTTATGACACTTAATATGTTATCTCTCCCCTCAAAGGCACCCTGAATTGGATCACACCAAGACCTGTAAACAAACTAAATTTCTCTCTCTTTTTCTCCTTATTTGAATGATTAAATATTTTCAAGATATTAGTAGGGTCATCCTTGCAGACCATAATACTATAACGAATATTTTCCATCTTTGAATTTAATATCACTCTATTTTTAATATCAGCTGGTTTGCATATGAGTGAATGCATAATATTAGTAAAAATAGACCACAGATATGTACATCAGGATATTTAAATGGATGGTCCATTTGCTATATTTTGGATACAATGCTCAACTCAGAACTAGTATACAAGATTTAAGAACGAGTGGTGAAATTATTTGAAACTGGCGTAAATGTATACTGTGCAAATATGTGAATGACTTCCAACTTCTTATATTCAAATACATTTCAACTTCCAACTAGGTCAGATAGCAAACATCCAAAATGATCTTGATAGATCTCAGATTTGGCCAGCAATTGAAATTCTGCAAAGAAAAAGTAGAATCTTTTGCATTTCAACAAAATAAAAATCAGAGGAGCAAGTTTCTTTATCTTTAAAAAAAAAAAAATCCAGCAAGACTAGAATTCTAACGTTACTTAACACCTATCTACTATGGTAGCCATGCATTGTGGCCCACAGGTGTCTAATAAATCATATTTTGCATTAGGTTTTCATGAGAGGAGAGTTAAAAATAAGAATCAAACATTCAAAACAGAAACTCAGAGTAGATAGAATTAAAAATATCCCCAAGTGAACATCACATAACATAACATTGAGTGAAATTGTGTCTCCACTGGTATTAGTAGCAAATGGCAAGATTTTTTTTTTTTTAAAGTACCTTTGGAGAGGTCTTAAGGCAGTATATAAAACTTGCCTTAAAATAATGGCAAGGAAACCATGAATCAGATAATCTATCACTTTAAACTCTCCTATTGGCTCAGAGCAGAAAATCAATTCCTTTCCCTTTTGAAAAATATACCCTCTATGTCTGTCAGGTAACTTTAGTCTTTTACAGAAACAGTTAAGAAATTGGATTGTTAGTTTTAAACTCTCATTCTGTTGGCCTGGACTGAATACAACTCCAGAAATTAATGCAGCCCAAAAGACATTTGTTTTCTCATTCTTTTTCATCATAACTAAAATACATTCAGAACATTAAGATCTAAATGGAAATGGAAAAATATGTGTACTGTCCATCTCTACAGGACATTGTTGTATAAATAATGTTTACTATAGCCATTGTGGAAACAATTTTGATCGAGCTGAAGAATAGCTGAAAAATAAAGTATCGTTTATACGCTGGTGAAGGTGGGAAACAATATTAATGCCATACTCTAATTGGCATTTTTAACCATACATTTCATCGTATATTATTACTATTGTGCCTTCAAGACAATTTTGACTCCTGGTGACTATCTTTGCAATTTTCTTGGCAAGATTTCAGTATAATATAATTTTATATTAATCGTTTTTGTTTCTTTATTTTTCCCCTTCATCCTACTCTCTTTCCCCCTTTCCCACTATTTTTTATTTTTATTTCTTGGTAACATTTCAGAAGTGGTTTGCCATTGCCTACCTTTTCTTAGAGCTGAGAAAAGGCCTGGCCCAAGGTCATCCAGCTGGCTTTGTGCCTAAGGTGGAACAAGATCTCACAATTTCTCAGCTTCTAACCCAGTGCCTTAACTATTATACCAAACACTATGTTTTAGTGGTATTTGTTAGGAATGTAAGTCACCTAACAGTTGGGTTGGAAAATATATAAACCAGGATAGACATTTTAATACTGTCTCTTTAAGGGAATGCTAAAATTGTAATTGGGTGTGGTTCCTCAAATGGCCATAAGAGGGAGCCAGAAACCTGGGACGTTCTGTTCTTTTTCTGGAGAGTGTTGCTGTTCCTGCATTGACTGTTGCTGATCATCGTTAGTCTTGATTTGATGTAAGTCTTTTACTGAACTGTTTTTGATACTAGACTTTGTTATTGGATTATCCCTGGACTGAAAACTGACTGCTTTAATTGTGAATGACTTGGACTGTTTTGTTGGACTTTGCTTAACCGTTTACTGGAAGTAAAAACCTACATTTTACTATACGGTGTATCTGTGTGCTGGTTGTGTGTTATTCTTCACCACTCTCACTACGCCTCCCTGTGTGTGCTCATTCTCCTAATGGGGAATTACCTCAACAGTATTAAAGCAATCTGTAACATTATTCTAATTATACCCATAGTACTGGATTAGTTGCTGGGAGTTGGGCTGCATATAAATATAATACCTTGCTATTATGGTTGATCACAAAATCACCCAGATGTTAAGACTGGATCTGGCATTTTATCCATCTTTTGAATCCTTCCTAATGAGATAGGTATTTTTTTTAGATATTAAAAGTATTGTCCAATGCAATGTCCACTATCCAGACTTTTTTGTCTTTTCAATGAAGCACCTACAACTTCTGATATCTAGCTATTGCACTGATTAATTGTCTTTACTGTTAGGAAGTTTCTCCTCATTATCATTATTTTTCTGGTCTCCCATTCTAGGGTTTTATGATATCATAATGTACATACTGTTATTGGGGATTTAACCATAAATTCCTGCACCACTTCACTGCAATCAGATTCTGTATAAAATCTACTGATCATCAGTACATGTACTGTAACTCAGTCTTCACCACTATTTTATATTTGATCCCTTGAAAAAATATTTCATAAAATGGACAAGATTAATAGCAGAGATCAAAGACATGCCCTTTGATAAGGTTACAGTTATGAAGGTCTGGAAAAAGCTACCTGAAAAAAAATGAAAACAAAGAAAAATGGAAAGGAGGAATGGAAATATGGAAGAGTATATTGCTAAATTATCCATTTTTTTTCCTTCCAGAGTGTAACATTTATACTTTAAATACATTAAGAAAGGTATAATTTATACAGCCGGCCCTTAAATTTGCACATGCAGACAATTGCCAAATTCACATGCAGACAATTCACATGCAGACAATTGCCCAAAACACCCCCTTTTTCCTGTATTTTCTGTGATAATTTGCAGTCCACTGGCCCTTTCCGGATAGACCATCAATGGAATAGTGGTGCCTCTTGGTCACTCCTGTATTATGCTTTAAAGAATAGCATTTTTGGCTCAGTATCACTCCATGGCATTAAGGGAAAAAAGAAGGGTGTAAAAAAATAAAACTTCTGCTAGCCTTTTCCAAAAATATTTTGGAAATGCTACTTCTGAGTCAAGTGAGGGAAATGGATGAAGAATTTTTCATTGCCAGGATCAAAATCTAAGCTGGCATCTATCCAAGCATTCTGTGATTTCTCCAGTTTGTCATCCTTAACATCTAAACTCAACATTACTTCCAGAGAAAAGAGAATGTTTTCTTGTGCTGCTAATACTAACCATAATAAAGAAGTGAAAGGGAGTTGACCTGACTTGGTAAAAAAGCTGGACTATGAAGAAATACCGTATTTCCCCATGTATAAGCACCCCTTTGTATAAGCCACCCCCAATTTTTGGACTGTGAAGTTTTGAAAAATATTTTATTAGAGAAACAAGTTATGAAGAAAGAAAATTTACAAAAGAAACAAAATTCGACGTCTAGATCTACAACTTCGGTCATGACGCCGAAAGTGGTGCGGCGACGCTAGCAATCTACGCATCGAACGAGAGTAGGAACGAAGCATTCAGGCCGATGCCTAGCGTATGCATTTCTATCGCGTGCACTCGCACTCGTGAATCGTATCATCACGTACAATTTTTACAAAAAGTATAGCATACTGCTGGAAAACCAGTTTATTCCTACTTTATTATTTTATGCATTTTTCACATATAAAAAGTGTACCTGCTTTGTATATGCCACCCCCTACTTTTGGGCTCAAAATTTTGGAAAAAAGGTGGCTTATACATGGGGAAATACGGTAAGGTGAACTCTGGTGATACAGTGATCGAAGTGCAGCATTGCAGGCAAACTCTGCCTACAACCTGGAGTTTGATCCTAGCAGGGCTCAAGGTTGTCTCATTCTTCCATCATTCCGATGTCAATAAAATGAGGAACCAGATTGTTGGGGGACAGTCAGGAAATAATGCTTACGTGTTTCCTAGTATGATTTGATTGCTTATTTGTACCGTTTTACCTATTAAGTGTTATAACTATGATTCTTGATGTATTTTTTTTCTTTTTCTTTTTATGAACACTGAGAGCATTTGCACCAAAACAAATTCTTTGTGTGTCCAATCACACCTGGCCAATAAAGAATTCTATTCTATTCTATTCTATTCTATTCTATTCTATTCTATTCTATTCTACTCTACTCTACTTTACTCTACTCTACTCTACTCTACTCTATTCTATTCTATTCCATTCCATTCCATTCCATTCCATATTCTATATAAACCTCCCAGAGAATGCTGTAAAGTGCTATGGGGTGATATATAAGCCTAAATAGCATTGCTATTGTAAGAGTTCTCAGCATTTTCAAGGTCTTCAAGATTTTCTCAATATTTCAGAGGCTGGGAAATCTTGGCAGATACTTGATTCTCTCAGTGGTGACTTAAGTTGCTGTTAACAAAGTTGGAGAACCTTATTCCACTTCATCTGTTGCTGCAATCTCAACTAGCATGGCCAAAGTTGAGGAGAAACTGCTTGCTGTACTTTATCACATTTGGATCAGGGCTGGGCTGCTACCAGTTTGGACTGGTTTGGGCAAATCAGTTGGCCCCATCCACCTGCCCCTGCCCTATATTTCCGTGTTTTGCAGCCCAGCTGATTCACACACCCAGTAGGTTGCCACGCCTCAACTTTTTACTCACTGTGGCTGCTGTAGAAGGTATGTTTTGGAGCGGAAAATGGGCGATTTCCAAATGCTGTTCCCACGCACGTAGCGTGCAAAGCACACACTCACCAAACCGGTTGTTACACCGTTGAATCCCACCACTGATTTGGATTAGTAATAATTTCCCACCCCAGGCAAATTTAGACAATCAATGGTATACATACACCCATATACATCTTTTCCATGTTTAATTTTTTTTAAAAAAAAAAAACAGCCTTAGAAACACCTAAATGCAGCTCTATTCATGAGGGAATGCAGAGGAGGAGAAGAAAGAATAATATCATCTTTATAACCTTTAATGAAAACTCAAATGTCACTGCATTCATAAGGGGAATAGTATAAAGCTCTTTTGTTGGAAGATATCAGGATGTAGTTCATGCAGAAGGAAGGACATATTGTACAGTGATCACATTCGGATACATTGTCAGCTGACCTTTCTGATTCCTGCTACATCGTCACGCTATCTCTGCTGAGATACAGATGCAGTTCTGAGGGTTTTTGTTTTTTTTTGTTAGCACAAGGTGATTTATTTATAGGACCCAAGTAAAAGTGACAGACAATCCTCCTTTTTTGAGACTTTTTTGGCACTGTTTAGTGACACAAATGTAGCAAAAAGTGCCCTGTGATATAAAATAAAATAAAAATTCCACAAACGGAACAGCTTTGGTAATGAAGAAATAAATTAATATGTCCTTTTCTTAACAGCATTTTGGGCAGAGCTTTTATAAAATTTTATCTAGTACGTCAAAAGCCAAATATTTGTTGTCCAACCTCAAGTGCAATTCAAGCAACCAGGACTATAGATCTTCTAGTCTTGTGATTTAAGAATAGTTCATAGATGATTAGCATCAAATATGCATGTAAAAAAATATAAAATGAAAGAGAATAGGAAAGAAGCACAAGCTTACTATGTTAGTTAAATTTCACCTGAAAAATAAAAACACAAAACAGATTTTAAAAATCCCTTTTTACAGGTGTTCTCTTTCATTGCCTTTTATCTGTAACTTATCTAAAATTATATTTTCCATTCAAAGAGCATAGAATGATCTCTGAAGTTACAAGTAATACAAGTTCAAATAATGCAATAGTTGATTTAGTGTGAATTGTAGAGTGATATCAGGTTGTGTTCAATCAATCAATCAATTTATTAGTCTTAGACCAGAGACCAGAACAAATAAAAATGCTCAGTAAATATACAATTAAAAATTCTAGCATAAAATAATAAATAACAACTAAAATCTGTCATAATATCCAGTCTGTCAATTATACATGGTCTGACTATACTACAGTTACAATCCATAAACTGTGTGGCCCATTGTAGGTTCAACGCTAAAAGGGAAAAGCAGTGCAAAGGGTTTGCCACATTTGTTATATTTATTTATTTTTATTTTATTTCATTTATATTGCCTCCTATTCAGCCATCGTGACTCGAGGCAGCATAAAGCCATATTTAAAGCAAAAGGTAAAAAAATAAAAACTAACAAAAATAATCAAATAAATTAATAAATTACAATAGAACAAAATTTGGAAAAAAAAAAAATCACCCCCCAAATCCCACCCCTGCCCTGACCACAGTGGATCACAGAAGCCTATTATTATATAACATAACTATGGTGGAGAAGACACATGTTTGTCATGAATCTCCAGTGCTGCTGCTCAGAATCTGCCCATCTGCACTGTGTTTATGGACTGTTCATCCTTAAGAAGCCACTGAAGATAGGTAGTGTCAGAATGGCCAGAATACCTAGCTGTCATTTGCAGAATATGTTTTTTTCCTAATCTCTGTATAAAAGGAACATCTAAGGAGCATGTGACCCACAGTCTCCACTTCTCCTAAGCCACAAGGACAGAGTCTTTCACTCAATGGTATCATTTTATACTTGCCATGCAGGACGGCCGATGGAAGTGAATGGCACCCTGTGAAAGAAAATACTTTCCAGTGGTTTGTGGACTCCAACTGACTAAGATAGCTGGCAGGAGCAACAACACATCTAAAGATGTCTGGAGCCAGAAACAGCAGAGCTTTCCCTAAGCCTGCCTGCCTCTCGATGTCCTCCACCCTTTGTCCGTAAGGCTTGACTTGCTAGGCTGTAGCCCATCTTGAGTATTGAAGCTGGGAGAAGCCTGGTTTGGATTGACAGCCTTGATCCATGATGAGGAGAATTTGTCTGGGAGGACTAATGGCGCAAGCGCTTATGGAAAGAAGTTAGGCTTTAGCCAGAGATTTAAGGATGCTATACAGATTCTTGCTTTGACTTTTGTCAATCCTGTCCTCAGGTGCAGAAATGCATTTGAGACACAACACAGCATCTAGAGAATTGATCTAATGAATTGGGATTGAACTTTTTCTAATGGTATAAAACACGAAGCTAACAGTCCGAGCAAGGTCCCCTGAAGAAGCTGGGCTTGTGACTTGGACAGAAAAAGCTTAATTGCAGCAGGGACATAATATCCTCCCTTTGTGAGGAAAAATTTAAGGATGGCGCTTGCTGATCTTTGGCCCAAGGCAGCCACATATTCTCCATGTGCTTTTCTTGAACCATTGACCTGAATGACCACCACCAGCTATTTGAAGGTGTGTGTTTAATGTGACCCAAAATGCAGCTAATTTGAGACTAGATGTGCACAATTGTGGCTAGCATGTATGTAATTGTAGCTAGGGTTTTAGATCCTGTCAATCTTTGCAAAATGGAGAAAAGGAAGATTCTGCCATAGCAAAACAAGTCTAGTTAAATAAAGAAGATCATTATCACATTAGAACAAATGGTTGATGTAATTTTACAACATAAATACAGTCATAGCAATGCTAAAATAGGACAAAGATATTGAGATGCCTGAATCTATGGTAGAATGTCTTTATTTTTATTTTGCTTTCTATAACTACTCTATGACCTTGTTAACCATAAATTTAAATTATAAGTAGATTCTTTTTTATCCTTGACTGTAATATTTCATTAATATACCCATAAAATTTATCTTTACAATTTTTCATTGCTTGGAGCTGGAACCAAGTACCATATTTTCCATAGAAATATTACTTCAGATAGTGTGAATTTGAATAATGTGACCCTGTCATGGGATTCATTAACCACACTAATTGAGACTTACCTGTATAAGATCTGGGATGAAAATGCAGGAATATGAGCCTTGTGCCGAGTTTTTTGTTTTTTTGCGGTTCAAGTATTTGAAAAGTTGGAACACACCTTAAGGATTTTATTTCTTGAAAATGAGAAAATCCACAATGAGGATTTTATTGCTTGAGAATACATTCAGTTTAGGATATTTCAGCAATGTGTTTTGAGTGAGATTATGGATTGTGTACTTTTTGGACTCACACAGTTATGTAACCACAGAGAAGTATATATTTGTGTGAGGAGGGTATTAAAGAGGTGATGTGTGACAATAAGGCCCTACTGGTGCCTCCTTAACTCAAATGTGTATGGAGATTCTCAGTCATCTTGAGACCTGAAGAAGATTCTTGGATAAGAAGCAAAATGTCTTTAAAAAAAAATCAGAAAGTCCAGTTGAAAAAGCCTCTCTGGGACAACCTTAACTCAGATGTATATATTCCCGTGACTATCATTTAAATCCAGGTAAAACATCCAGGCATTTTAAGAAGGTATTTTAGTGCAGCACGTGGACCTTTGTCCCTTCCAAAGCATCCTTTTTTTGTTTAGATATAAATTACTGCATATCCCTAATTACCATATTTGCTTATCCTACTGTTGTGGAACTATTATGGAATGCATTGCACTAGACCAGGGGTGTCAAACTCATGGCCCATGGGCCAGATACATCCTGTGCTGGCCTGATTTAGCAAAAGGGGAAAAAGTCCTAATATTATGTGATACTGCTGTGAGAACACGAGTTTGACACCCCTACCCTAGACTGTTAATTTTAGACTAATTATTGAATGTCAAATAAGTATATATGCTTTTTTCAATAGTATTTCCAATATTTAGCCATCAGGACATGTGGATTAATGAAACATGAGGAATGGCTAAACGAGTTAGCTTAGATAGATCTATACTGACGTACCATAGTTGTTAGTGATAGACGTGGGTAGATATATAGATATACCATATTTTTCACACTATAAGACGCACTTTCCCCCCTCAAAAAAGTGGGTGGAAATGTCCATGTGTCTTATAGAGCAAATGTTGCCATAGCCTTGCCCACCCACCAGCCCCTACCCTTTGGCCTCCTTGTAGCAAACAGCCTGGTCAGCTTCAGCACAGCCTGATTTAGCATGTGCATCTGATTAGTGGTTGGATCAGCCTCCCAGAATACCATCCCTCAGCTGTTCCAGGCTGTGAGGATGGCTGCCACCCATCACTGCCAATACCTCCCATCACCATCACCGCCACCATGTATCCCATTTTCGGCCTCCATACATCCCATTTTTGACCTCCCACACCCCATTTTTGGGCCAAAAACAGGATGCACAGAGGCTGAAAATGGGACATGTGGAAGCTGAAAATGGGGCACACAGAGGCGGCGATAGGTGGCAGCAGCAATGGGCGGTGGTGATTCCTGCAGCCTGGAAAAGCTGATGGATGGTATTCCGGGAGGGCAGTCGAACTGCCAATCATCTGCTCATGCTAAATCAGGCTGTGCTGAAGCTGACCAGGCCGTTTGTTATTTGCTGCAAGGAGGCAAAGTGCTGCGAGGCAGGGGGCAAATATTTTTTTTCTTGTTTTCCTCCCCAAAAGCTAGGTGCGTCTTATGGTCTGGAGCATCTTATAGTGCAAAAAATACAGTAATTTGTGAGTCTTCCCTCCCCCCAATTTTTCAAAAAAGGGCAAGAAATAACTATTGGACCATTTTATCCATTTTTGGGGACGTGATAGAAAAGTCTGTGCTGTTTTTTGGCCTTTCCAAATTATTTTATTGGAGCCACTGAAATATGCCCTTATTTCCAAAGTTTTTTGAGAATCACCTAGTGTGATAGTGGGCTTGGAAGGACTTCATGCCCATTATTCTATTTGCCTGTGAAGTAAACTTTTACAAACTCCCAGGACAATACATCACCCAATTATAGTAGCTTCTATTCTTTATGTAATGTGGGAGTATATGTTATGAATGCCAGGTGCAGAAAATATTTGATTAAGTTTGATTAATAATACTGCGGTCTGTTTTTAAAAGGCAACAATAATGAACTATAGGAAGAACCTTTCTTTTAGCATCAGAAATGTATTTTAAGCATCTTCTCATTCTCTTGTACTTATGCACAATTAAACCAAAATATTTTGGTTCACAGATATTTTGCTTCCGATGAACCATAAAAAAGAAAATCAACTCTAATGCACAATTCCTTGAGGCACCTTTATGCAACCTCTTTTGCATCCTTTATCCCATATGTTTTAGATGAGAAACACTTTCAAAGTAATAAAGGCAATAAAGAAGAAGAGCTCTCCAAAAAGCAGAGGGTATAAACATTTGCTGCACTGTTTAATATGGTAGCACCTCTGTTTTCTAAAATCAAATAGGACACTTTGCAAAGAGAAAAACTATGAAAACAAGCTATTTAATTAATATCCCTTTAAAGTGGGAAAATAGGATTAAGCTGGAACAATGTTCACTAAACATAATTTGAACAGATAAAGACATATATACTTGATTATTACTCTTGTTCTCTAATAAGACCTCTAAACAGATCCTGTGTCTTATTGCATCCAATCATTAGTTATCTGATTTAAGGATCACTCAGTTAGGAGTGATGTGTGTGTGAGTTTTCTGAGGACTAATGAAGACTTCCGTTCTGTATTCTTTTGGGGGTGGGGAGATGGAATGGGAGGTAACATAATAAGAACAAAGTTCAAAATGCTTTATCTGAGGGAAAAACCTTGGAGAAATATGTTCAGACAAACTTAAAGCATATACAAAATGTGTGCACTGGGAGAAATTCTATGAGAAGGATGTCCAAATTGTCATACGGATGTCTTAATCAAATTACAGACTGCTGCAAAAAAAAAAAAAGGCATAGAACCTTTTTAAGACTGAAAAATGGAGAAAAGCCAACACTGACAGATTTTTACATTCCCAAAGGTGTATGTAGTTATGTATTGATTCAAGGCAACTAACCTTGGCTCTTAATAGTCAAGCAAAGGCTTATTTTATCCATGCTGCCACACTTGCCCTTTAAAACACATGTATAGCAACTTCTCAAGATGAGAAATGAGATGAGGGCAGTCCATTCTCCTGATAATTGGATTAAAAGATCCTCCTTGCATTGTGCAAGGATGAGGTTTCATCAGGGAAGGTGCTACTCCATTGACAGACTGGGATTAATTTATGGGCCTCTGTCAGCTTGTGGACTAATAATGCATTGATTCAATCTTTTAAGACAGGCAGTGTCTGTCGCAGATACAGAGGGGAGAAGGGGAAAGGAAAATTTGCAAGCACATAGATGTGATCAAAGATAGATTAATATTAGGCAGCTGTGAGCCACTGCATGCTTCAGAACCTCAGTGTTTTATGTTCCCCGTCTTGGCATGGACATCATAAGCACTCATAATATCCACCCACAGGGCTGAGGGGGCCTATTTATGTAGTTTCTGAGGGATCTCCCCCTCCTCTTCAGCTTCCCATTAATGTGTTCCTGCACACATATTGAGCTACCGGAGTCTAATCCCAGGGAGCCTGCAGGTGGTATTGTCCTTGCATTGAAGAGTTATTAAATTCTTAAGGTCACCATGGGGAAAAAAAAGGTTCCATTAAACTGAGTTAATAAAAACATTGGGTAAAAGGTTTGCAATGAAGGCAGGTGCCAAAGCCTGGAAAATTGGAGAGTCGTATATGACACCAAGCTCAAAGAATAAATTAAAATATACCACAATATATAACAATAATAATAAAAAATATGCTCTCTATGCAGCAAACCTTGGGAGAATATAAAGATGCTACCCTTATGCTTTGAGAAGGATTCGTTTGAGCATTTTTATTTTAGCCAGCAAAAAAAGGGGATAATGTACTTTTCTGTCTCTCTTCTTTCTGATCCCTGCTTTGCATTGGAGTTACACTAAGGTGAAACTACATTGTTGGTTAAGTATGCTTTCACCCTGGAGTAAGCTGTGGCCTAGGAATCATTCCGAGTCTTAAGATTCAGAAGTTGAAGGTCTTGATCAGATTGAGCTTCAGCCTGCACCATGGAAAATAGTCAAAGAGAGGGCATCTAAAGAGACCTAGGTAAGGGTCAGCTGATCCGAGTGAGGGCTAGGGAGGATTCCAAACCTAGTAACATTTTGCCAATTTAGAAGTAAAAATTCAAGCCCTCTACTTAAAAGAAGGAAGCCTCGTATAGCCAGTAGTCATTCTGAGTGTCATGGCCTCATCAAGGTAATAACAGATTACATAAAGGAAACTGCTCTTAATGTTTGGAAGTTGAGTTATGGCAACTGGATTTGTTTTCTTTTTGATTTGAAATGTTTTGGTGCCAATCCAAGTAGCTTTTTCAGTCTTCCATTCTTAATGTTCTATCACCAACTCTGTTCCTCACTGTGACCTTATCTCCATCCTTTAGGTTCCTTTAGATTAGGGGTGTCAACTCAAGGCCCACGGGCCAGATCTGGCTTGCAAATTGCTTAGATCTGGCCAGGGGTGGGATTCAACTGGTGTTACTACCGGTTCGGTGACTATGTTTGCTACACACGCATGTAAAAAAATCTTAAGCTGTGCTGCCCAGACAGCTGAAAAGCACGGCGCACGGGTACACAGCATTTGAAAAGCCTCTTTTTTCTTGCTTTTTCAACCTCAGCTGTGCCGTGCAAAACAGCTGAAGTTGAAAAAGCAGGAAATAAAGGACAGATAAGAGCCCAGGCGGACGGGTGGGCCAAACAGCAGCAAACACAGAACCGGTTCGATGTCTGCTGCTCTTCAGAGCTACCGGTTCTTTAGAACTGGGAAGAACCGATAGCATCCCACCCCTGGATCTGGCCTGTGGGAACACCATGGAAACAGCAAAGGACCAACCTGCAGTGTCTCTGCCAGCAAAAACAGACCTCGGGAGGGCTGTGTGTACCCCCAGGCCTCATTTTCAGCTGCGATGGCCTCCTGTAGCCTTCTGCCAATGAAAACAGGCCCCATTTTTCCTGGTAGAGGGCTGCAGGAGTCTGTCATGGCCAAAAATGGGTCCGGGAAACTGCATGCATCCTCCCCCCGGCTCCATTTTTGCTGGCAGAGGGCTTGCAAAACAAATTAAAAACAAAACAAAAGGAGAAATGTTTCCCCTTTTGCAGTTGAGCATGTAAGAAGGGACAGGAAAGGAGAAAGGGAAAGAGGAAAGAAAAAGAAAAAGAAGGAAAGATTGGAAGAGACCAAGGAAGGAAAAATAAGGAAAGAGGGGAAGGAAGAAGAAAAGAGAATGAAGGTGGAAGAGAAGAGAAGGAAGGAGATTATAATGAGAATGAGGGACTTTTAAGTGGGGAATAAGACTGGTGCTTCATCTGAAAATAATAATGTTGTTTTTTCCAGATATGTGACTTGAGTATGTAAATTATCTAAGAGAACAAAGGAAAGCAAAAGTAAATGTGAATTTAGCAGATGAAATCCCAAAGGTGTTTTTTTTTCTTTTTTTTTGAAAATGTTTTGCTTCTCATCCAAGAAGCTGTTGAGAATCTTCTTTGCTGAAGTCCAAAAAGATATTTGGCAGATGAAAATGGAGTCAACCTAAATATGAGAAGATTCATTATGAAGAACTAACAAATTGCTTTCTTCTTTCACATTTATTGGAGCTGGGTGTCCCATTACAACAGAGTATTCTGGAAAATCTAAGTAGGAACTCTTGTCCTAATCATCTTTTTAGAGCTTTAAATACCAATAGCATATTTTTTTTTTTGCCAGTAGGGGGAGAGGTCAAAATGATTAAAGATAAGTGCTTGTGAGACTGTAAATATTCTTGGAGGACACAAGCCAAGATATTATTTGCCCATTTATTATTTATCTCCCAACAGTTTCTTTGCTTCTGCTTGTCTCACTAAAGTGAAGTTTGATACTGGAGTTTAGTTAAGAGCTATATAGTTTTCGCCTACAGGTGAAACTCAAAAAATTAGAATATCATGCAAAAGTTCATTTATTTCAGTAATGCAACTTAAAAGATGAAACTAATATATGAGTTAGACTCATTACATGCAAACCAAGATAGTTCAAGCCGTGATTTGTCATAATTGAGATGATTATGGCTTACAGCTCATGAAAACCCCAAATCCACAATCTCAGAAAATTAGAATATTACATGCAATCAATAAAACAAGGATTGTACATAGAACAATATCGGACCTCTGAAAAGTATAAGCATGCATATGCACTCAGTACTTTGTTTGGGGGCCTTTTGCAGCAATTACTGCCTCAATGCGGCATGGCATGGAAGCTATTAGCCTGTGGTACTGCCGAGGTGTTATGGAAGTCCAGGATGCTTCAATAGCGGTCTTCAGCTCTTCTGCATTGTTCGGTCTCATGTCTCTCATCTTTCTCTTGGCAATGCCCCATAGATTCTCTATAGGATTCAGGTCAGACAAGTTTGCTGGCAAATCAAGCCCAGAAATTCCACGGTCATTGAACCAGGTTTTGGTGCTTTTGGCAGTGTGGGCAGGTGCCAAGTCCTGCTGGAAAATGAAGTCAGCATCCCCACAAAGCTCGTCTGCAGAAGGAAGCATGAAGTGCTCCAAAATCTCCTGGTAGACGGTTGCATTGACCCTGGACTTAATGAAGCACAGTGGACCAACATCAGCAGACGACATGGCTCCCCAAATCAACACAGACTGTGGAAACTTCACACTGGACTTCAAGCGTCTTGCAGTGTGTGGCTCTCCATTCTTTCTCCAGACTCTGGGTCCTTGGTTCCCAAATGAGATGCAAAAGTTGCTCTCATCAGAAAAGAGGACTTTGGACCACTGAGCAACAGACCAGTTGTATTTTCCTTTAGCCCAGGTAAGACGCTTCTGACATTGTTTGTTGTTCAGGAGTGGCTTGACAAGAGGAATACGACATTTGAAGCCCATGACCAGGATCCGTCTGTGTGTGGTGGCTCTTGATGCACTGACTCCAGCCTCAGTCCACTCCTTGTGAAAGTCCCCAGTACTTTTGAATGGCCTTTTCCTGACAATCGTCTCCAGGCTGTGGTCATCTCTGCTGCTTGTGGACCTTTTTCTTCCACACTTTTCCCTTCCCCATAACTTTCTATTAATGTGCTTTGATACAGCACTTTGGGAACATCTAACTTCTTTTGCAATTACCTTTTGAGGCTTTCCCTCCTTATAGAGGGTGTCAATGATGGTTTTCTGTACAACTGTCAGGTCAGCAGTCTTTCCCATGATTGTGATTTCTACTGAACCAGACTGAGAGATGATTTAAAGGCTCAGGAACCCTTTGCAGGTGTTATGGCTTAATTAGCTGATTAATTAGATTAGCTGGAACACTTTAAGCCTAGAATATTGAACCTTTTCACAATATTCTAATTTTCTGAGATTGTGGATTTGGGGTTTTCATGAGCTGTAAACCATAATCATCTCAATTATGACAAATCATGGTTTGAACTGTCTTGCTTTACATGTAATGCATCTATCTCATATATTAGATTCACCTTTTAAGTTGCATTACTGAAATAAATGAACTTTTGCACGATATTCTAATTTTTCGAGTTTCACCTGTATATAACCAGCTTGGTCGAATCTTTGCTTTGACTTTTTATCATTTATCTGTTGGCTCCCACTCCCAAACATTAAGAAAAAAATGATGAAAACTAAGATTGATTAGCTGTGTTTGCTAGCATTTGTTTTTCTCTTCTTTTTCAGGACTTGGCTAATGGAATAAAAATGAATTGCACTTTCTTAATAATGTTCATTTAGGGTTAAGCTTCTCTGGGGAGGTAGTTTTAGTGACAAGTAAATGATAAATTGCATATTTAATTACATGAAAAGCAAGTCAGTTTTATGTACCAGTTTAGAAACTAACCAGCAATTATGCTAGTACATCTCATTTCCAATTATAATTGAGTGAATCTGATGCATTTTAAGCATTCTTTATTTTGTTCAGAAACATTATTTTAAAAAGAAAAAACTTCTAAATCATCCAATGTTTACTGCAAACAATAGTGTAAATGAATTGATCATCTAACAATTACTCTAAAACAATAGTAATGTTTTTTTTTACTTAGTCTAAATATACATCTTAATTTTTTTTTAATTTAAACGTTACTTATATAAATGTAAGTTTATTTAAGTTAATTTAAACTTCACTACTTGAATTGTTGTATTGTCGGAATGGGAAAAAAAGCGTATGCATATTTCTTATGTAACTCTTTTAATATTTTGCATTAATCTATGAATTCAGTTAAACAGTATTAATTTTGGACTACAGATAAACCTGTGAATTTAGAAAATATGTAGAATTATTTTCAAAAGGTCATTGATTAGGTTTATCGCAATGATACTATTCAGACAGAAATCTTCCAGTGCAAGTCTCAATATTATGGGCAGTATTAAAATAGCTGTCTGTATAATTGGTTCAACAATTATATGTATTTTGTTAGTCAATTTAAACAATGGAATGAAAAGGAATAAAAAGAAGAGTGCTTGTATATTTCTTTTTCTGTTTGATTATTTTCTGTTTGATTATTTTTTTTTTGCCAAATGAATTCTGAATTGGCTACATATTTAACATACATGTGATCTTTGACAATAACCACTGAATTAATGAAATCCAAGGGAGATGTTAATTAGGAAAAAAACTGAAGGATTAGTTAATGTGTCCTGCTGCCTTTTGCTTCAAGGTACATACTTTATTTTGTGCATTTTATGCACAATTAGGACAGGTAATTTTTTTTTTCTGTTAAGGAAAGTAGTCACTAGGTGAATTGTTTAAAATTTGAACACTTTTATACATAATGCACACATACATGTGTATGCAAGCATATATATGCAAACATATATACCCATAAATACTCAACACAAATCATTTCGCTTTCATTTAAAATTTAATAAGGAAAAATGCAATTAATCTAACTTCTTAACTTTATAGGAAGTTTTAATAGATTAGTAGCTTTATTTCTGTCCTTCTGAAAGCAAAATACCATTTTAGAAGACCATATGGCAGGTGCCTCAATGCTCTAGGGTGATGCTAAAACATATGACTCTAGCTCATTATAAGAATTTCCTGGGATCTTCTTAATTGCTTCTGTAATTAAAATTCTTTCTCTCAAATACCTTTCCTTTCCAAAAATTGTGAAAATGCCAAACAAATAATATGGAAGAAATAACTTCTTTCAGTAGTTGCATGAAGATCAAAAGGGAAATTATTGGGGTAGAATTACAAAGGTGAAGAAAATCTTTTTATATACATCATTTGTTAATATAGTTATGAATGTATCACACATTGTTCTTTTGGGTGTACAATGTTTTGAGGTATATTGTTTTCTATAGGTAGTGTAAGTTTGACAGTGCCTTCAAATTTTGGGGGGTCTGAGAAATTGTTCTTCATTAGTTATGAAGAAATGAATTCCAATGGAGTCTGGTGAATTTTTTCACATACATACTCTAAAAATAACCTGATGGTAGTTCAGGCCTACCATTTCTGATTGTTTAGCCACTCATTCTGCAAAAAAATATTTATGACCTGGCCTAATGTTGATCACAGCAATGCATGACCATTTGGAAGAGCACTTGTAAGACAGATAAGATAAAATAAGATAACTTTTATTGACATTGTTTTTTTACTGCAAGCACACCAGCCCACATTAAAAATGAAATTCTGTTGCCTGCTGTCAAGAGAGCATATACCTTCTCAAATACATACATAATACATACATACACATGCTATATACATACAGTACATAAATATATACCTGCACCACACACACACACACACACACAGAGAGAGAGAGAGAGAGAGAGAGAGAGAGACTAGATAGATAGCAGACAGACAGACAAGATAGATAGATAGATAGATATAGATATAGGTAGACATAGATAGGTATAGATAAATAGATAGACATAGATAGACATAGATATAGATTATAAATCACCCATTTTGAATAATGGAAAGAGGTAACTTGAGAATTCACAAGGTTGATGCTATATGGGACCAAATTTGTCTGAATCTAGATATTCTGCTTTGGATACCATGAAGCCTCCTCACAGAAGGTAATAAGGAAAACAGGTCATGAAGACGATGTGTAATATCGCTGACAATTCTGCAGACTCTGCTCAAGCATTGCTTATGTGCAATGCCCTAGATAGAAGAAGGTGAACTACCAATTATCTTTTCTACCATCCTCAACACTCTCTGCACCACCTTCCTTTTGAAGCAGCAAGTTTAATGGAGACAGATTATTGTCATAGTTTGATTTTTGGTTGGGATTAATGGCAGACTAGTTGTCTTTGTAGGAGCAGAGATAGCACAACAATGGAATTTGGAGTCCAGAGGGACAACACTGAACAAAGGTGAGATCATGTTCTTATTCCATAAGTAAACTGCAGGAATTTAAGGTGGTTTTTTTTTATATTGTCTATACGGACAATAAAATCAGCCAAACCTAATTTCTTAGCCACATTTGTAAATAATTTCTCTCAAGCTGTAAAATAATTATCTTTTCCAAGAGATAGGAAGTCCTCTTGATGAGTCTCATTTTTTCTGGATTACAAAATTAAAGGAAGACTTAGAGACTTAAAGCATAAAGATTATTTGGCAAAAAGCTTAACAAGGGATGATACATGAAATTTAAAATAGATAAAGGGGAATGCTATTTTTATATAGTGAATTTTCTCTAAACCTGAATTGGAAAACTGTAATTGAATAAGGCAATAACTCAGCCCTTCCATGAAAATATTATTTCCTTTTTACCATATATAAGGATATAGATATCCTTATGCTGTGTCACCTGTAAAGTCATGGAATCAATTATTAACCAATCCATCATTCTCCACTTAGAGTCAAACAACCTACTCTCCAAAAAACAATTTGGTTTCAGAAAAAAACTATCCTGTAATCTACAACTCTTACACTGCAAAAACATATGGACGACACAACTCGATCAGGGCATAGCAATAGACGCAATCTACATAGACTTCTGTAAAGCCTTTGATTCAGTGGTAAACAACAAACTACTCCTAAAAATAAAATCCTATGGTATCTCTGGACAACTGCATAACTGGATAGAAGCATTCCTGTCAAACAGACAACAAATGGTCAAAATTGGGAGAGTCCTATCAAATTCTGTACCTGTCAATAGTGGTGTCCCCCAAGGCAGTGTTCTAGGACCAACTCTCTTCATACTCTACATAAATGACCTCTGTGATCATATTAAGAGCAACTGCGTTCTTTTAGCTGATGATGTAAAGCTGTTCAGTACCACAGACAATACTGCTACCCTTCAAAAAGATCTTGACTATGTATCAGAATGGTCAAACAAATGGCAACTTCAAATCTCAACAAATAAATGCTCTATCTTACATATTGGCAAAAAAAATCAGAAAATAAAATACAAGCTGAATAGTCAAGATCTTGTTGATGATCCAAGCTCTGTAAAGGACCTTGGAATACTCACCTCTAATGATCTAAGTGCTAGAGCCCACTGCAACTACATAGCCAAAAAGGCACTAAAAGTTGTTAACCTAATCCTATGTAGCTTTTTCTCTGGTAATATCACACTACTAACCAGAGCATACAAAACATTTGCTAGACCAATACTTGAATACAGCTCATCAGTCTGGAACCCACATTGCGTATCTGATATTAGCACAATTGAGAAAGTCCAAAAATATTTCACAAGAAGAGTTCTCCACTCCTCTACTCGTTGTAGAATACCTTATGCCACCAGACTTGAAATTCTAGAACTAGAAAACCTTGAATTACGCCATCTTCGGTCTGATTTAAGCATGGTATATAAAATCATACATTGCAATGTCCTAACTGTCAATGAATACTTCAGCTTCAACCATAACAACACAAGAGCACACAATAGATACAAACTCAAGGTTAACCGCACCAAGCTTGATTGCAAGAAATACGACTTCAGCAACAGAGTGATCAATGTCTGGAATACTCTACCCGACTCTGTAGTTTCTTCCCCAAACCCCAAAAACTTTAACCTTAGACTGTCTACTATTGACCTCACCCCTTTCCTAAGAGATCTCTAGGAGGCGTGCATAAGCGCACCAATGTGCCTACCGTCCCTGTCCTATTGTTTCTTTTATTTTTCTTTTATTTTTCTTATATGTACCCATTTTATACTTATTATCTTGTAAACAATTGACAAATCAAATCAAATCAAATCAAATAAATAAATAAATAAATAACTGGCAGAATTTACAAAACAAAACATAAAGGTAACTTGAGTAGACTGAGTATTTGACTATGACCATGGAAATGCAGATGTGATTTGTACCGATGATTACAGCATCAAAAGTTTAAGATGAAAAAGAAGAAAAGAGGGAGTGAAGTTTGATTTTCTCTTTTATCTTGTATAACACTTTCATTTTTTGATTGTAACCTAGTGACACCAAAGGCTGCATGATTGTAGGGCAGAACAGGATCCTTAGAACAGAGAAGACAATTAAGTTAGATTAAAAAATGTGTGGTCAACTTCATAACAGATTGGCTGATTCACTTGAGATTCAATGTATAGCTTTTGAAAAAAAAAAGATTAAAATCCCGATAAAATGGAAAATTATATATCAAATGCCTGGAGATATAAAACAAGTTAATGATAAGATAGAAAATCTGGAAAGTAAAACAGAAGTTATAGATAGAAAATTGGAGAGAGAGTTGGATAATTTGATTCTATTGGAATTGAGACAGAAAAAAAATTCTCTGAGATTTGGAGCGATCCTAGAGAACTAGAGCTCTGGTGAAAATATTGGAGAAAGAATTATGCAGGCTTTGACAAATTACTTGATGGCGGGAAGATACAGAAGCAAAGATAGATAAAGTGTATAGAATAAATTCAAGGTTTTCAAGAACTACCTGTAGAAATATTCCAAGGGGTGTCTTGGTGCATGTTGTGGGGAAAAAAACAAGGGATAAAGTTCAGCAAAAGCATTTCAATATAGAATTGAAGGTTGATAATGCAGATGTAATTACCCTAAAATAAATTCCTTGAATATAGATTATATCTATGCTGTATATACTGTATGTATTGTACATATATGTATATGCTATATACATGTATGTGTGTGTGCATGAGTGTGTGTGTACTACATATAGTGTATATAGTGTATATTTGTCATAAACGCAGGATTTGGGCAACCTGGAAATGCTACTATTTCCATATATTGAATCAAGATTGATCTTGTAGAACTGTTAACCTGTCAGACCCAAGAATGGCAGAGAAAAACCCAGCCAAAGTTCACTTCTTTAGAATATACTGGGGACAAGAAATAGCAGTGAGCTATAACCTTCCTTAAATGGACCCCAGAGCTTAAATGGACTCCGGAGGATGGTAGAGGACGGGAAAGCCTGAAGGAATGTTGTCCATGGGGTCACAATGAGTCAGATATGACTTTGCAACTACAACATTACCTTCCTTCCTTCCTTTCTTTCTGCCCTTTATTGTACACTTTTAAAATTAGGAATATTTTTAGGTTATTAAATCATCCTCTTGGCTCATAGGGGGAGGTAGATTTCTTGAAAAAGAAAAACTTGATTTGATTCACCATTATCCTCCTCAGTAGTTTACATAGAGTTTAGTCTGATATGGTTCCACTTTTGATTGCCAGGCAAACCTAGACTTGTTAGTCAGTCAACATAGGTATGATTCATTTAATAAGCAGAGAAGATAATTTTCTGATACAAGCAATCCATTCTTTTTTACTAGTCTTTTTTTTTGTCCCCATCTTTTTTCTATTTTTCCAACAAAGGCCCTAAATATATCTGTTACCAGGCTCATTCTAATGACAGGAGCAGAGAGGGAAATTGATATATCACTCAAATTATCTATAGCACTGCTTAGTGCATTGGAAGACTCATATGTTGTCTTAGGAAATATCAAAGTAAATTCTAGTTTGCTTTTTACTGTTTTGCCACCTCCTTGCAATGTGCTGCGTCCTTCCCGAAAAACTGCTGTTTCTCTATAGCCGATCACCACCTTCCTCTCCATACACACTATCCATCACAGGACCAGAATATATGAAGGTTTATGTAAGGCAAGATCCTCTTGTAATACTTAACCTTGAGCATTTTAACTTTCCCAAAAACTATTTAGGAGAAAATAATTGCTGTGGTTACATTTTGGCAAATAAGAGCATACATGTCAGGTGCAAAAAATCAGGAATACTCACTGAGTCCAAAGCACCAAACCATTTATTATTGCTACCTATATATAAGAATATATCAACTAGTGGTCAAAGCTTAATAGATTCTAGATAAGGATCAAAATTAACAAGGGATTAGACTTGGGTTTCTTGTGGCTGCACAATGTTTCCAAACTGATGACATGTTTAATCCCACATTCAAGCTCAAACTGCTCATATCCTACAATTCAAAGTTTGACCATCTTAATTCAAGACCATGAATAATTATGAAATATATATTGCTATTATGTTTCAGAGTTTGAGAACATGCACTTTTTACAACCGAGACTTGTCCTCAGTTTAAGTTATCCAAATTAAAAGTAGGAGAATAAGAGAGAGAAAGAGACAGGATTCCTTTGGTCATCATCTTCAGGACAAGAGGATTGTTCCTTTCCCCCGAGAATATATATAATTCTGCTCTTTATAAAAAGAAACACAAAAAACACACTGGGAAATCACACAAACCTGAATGGGAAGCTAATGTTATTCTCTGTAACAGTGGTTCTCAACTTGTGGTTTGTGGGCCCCTGGGGGAACGCAATATCATCACAGTGGATCCACAAAGGTTTGAAGAAATGTTATGATTTTAATCTTTAGTGAAGTCTTTGGGGGTTTGTGGCCATGGTCCCTGGCCACAAAAGGTATTTCAAGTGAAGAAAAGGTTGAGAACCACTGTTCTATAAATAAGGTCACGTTTGCCAATCCCCAGCACCAAATTCAATCCTGCAAATTAACATGGACAAGAATATTACATTCATCACAAATTCACTTTGGGAAAGCTATGGTAAATTTGCTTTTATATGGGAGAATAGGAAGCCTTTAATCTCATAAAAACAGTGGCCTGGTATTTTCAAGGGTATTGGCATATACCTTACTTTATGCTATTAAGTTAACTTTTTTAAGTTATTTTTTTTTATCAGTAGGTTACCTGACACAGAACCCATTGGTACTGTAATTTCATGATTGTATCAGAGTCTCTACTTGCAAATGGGAAACAAACTAAACAAATACAAATGACTTGGCAATGTAATTGGCTAAATGTCCAGATACATCAAAGTCTCAGACTGTAGCGCAGTTCTTAAAGTCAAAGTCTTTCCAACAGTCCTGAGGATCCCATGAGATCTGGTGTAACCTTGCTGATGACAGCAATTACACAAGTGTTATCAGCAGGCAGTGAGCATTGCACATATTGTACTCTCATCAATGTACCTAATGGTTAAGGTGACATTTTTCTCCAAAGTTCTAAATGTCTAGCCTCCATCCCCCACCACTTTTTACTGTGTGGTTGTGCTTATTACAGAGGCATCATGTTAATTCCCCATATTTAAGGAGAGAGGATACAGCCACCCTACCTATGAACACGTTTTCTGAGATATAATGATTTCTATCCGGGATTCCTTACCCTATAAATTTAAATGTATTTCTTTTAATATATTCTGCTAATGTTTATAATCTGAGGTATGGACTCAAATGTTCTTGAATATGTACATGGAACCATTGGGGAGAATAGCTGGAGATTTCAGTTATATTTTCACTAGTGAGTAAATTAATTCAGGAAATACAGAGTCAGATTAGAATTGAATGAGAATGTGATGGAGGATGGTTCATGTAATTAAATTGTAATGTACCCATACATTGCACCATTTACTCAATTCTGCTGCATCATCAAATAAAATGCCAGGAGTTGTCAAAACAAGCCTACTACCCTCTCCCTAACTCTGTGGCCTCCACTACTTCATATAATTCCAACCATGAAGATTATGTCCACAAAGATGGCAGGATCTGAACCACGGTGTTTACCATAGAATAGACATATGCATCACCACATTATCTCCACCTTTGGGTGAATTCATTAAATAATCTTTTCCACAGTGCTACTACTTTTAACGCTGACAACTAATTAATCTTGTGTTTGATTTCTGTGTGTGCGTGTGTAACACACATAAAGATACATAGACACACAAACACACGTATATAGACACACATGCTATATTCATACCATAGATTAAAAAAAAGTTTCCGTCACTATCACTGTGAAATCCCATATGTTCTACATGAAAAAATGCAATGAAATGAAGTTAGCAGGTGTTACTAAAAAAAATATGCTTGCTCCTTTTGCAATATGCCAGAAGTTGATTGCAGAGTAAATGGAGAAGACCTGTGAGATTCTTTCCAGTGCACGCAAAAGGAATGAACCTATAATTAAATTACAGTTAAACACAGATGGTTGTTTTACAGCAGGTGTTCAGTTTTAAAAATGAATCTTTATACTATTTTTTGTACCAACAGATTGTCCATTCCATTTTTCCAGCAATATTTTCTAGCTTAAGCGAGGATTTATTTTTAAGTTTAAATTATTTTACAATTTTTAAGAAAAAATTTTATTCATTTCTTCAAATGATAATCTTACTATATTATGCTGTGCTTAATTCTACAACATTTCTAAAAAGAAAATGAGAATTCAGGTTTAATTTTAATTTAAAAAATTAAATTTAAGATTGCAAGCAGTGCTAAATCTTTTTGCCATCCATATAGGATGTAAGATGTTGCTATAAATAATGTATAAGTATAAATTAAATTATTTTACTTTGTGATATATGGACAATTAGTTTATGTTAATACAGGAAAGAAGTGGGGCGTGAACCAACAAAGTCATAGTTATTCCAGCTATTTTATGAATAAGTATTGTAAGTTATGAGAATGTAGCACAGATGGGATATCTGTAGTATGTCCTTTGCAGTTGTTGTGGTTATTTTTTAAAATCATATTTTTTCAATCTTTCTCTTTCCTTTGCATCTTGTAACACCTTATATTTAACTCAGTTAAATTTGTTTGTTTGCCTTACTATACAAATCTAGATATATCCTTTTACTACTATTTAAAAGGGGCATCATTTGTCATAACAGGTATTGTGTGAAACAAAAACATCATTCTAGGCAAAACATTCATTTTTATCAGAGAATTTCTCACAAACAACATCAATTGTAATTTCTCCCTTCTTAGCATGTCTTTTTAAGTTTCATTCCATGTTTTAACATTGTTATATTGAAATAACATACCAATTTTTGTCAGAATGATACCCAGGTATTTTCCTTTTTCCCTCTGTGATAAACTTGTTTTCTTCACCAATTCTGCTTTTTATATTTTTGGTAACATCTTTGCCCTCTGATTATTAACTTTAAAACCTGCTAATGTACCATATTCTTTTATTTTTTTCCCCATTTAGGTCTCTGTTCAGGGGTGGGATCCAACCGGCATAACAACTGGTTAAGGGAGTGTGCACATGCACGTCAAATGCAAGCAGATGCGTGCTACCATCTCTGGCAAGCATTTACCTTCTCCAGCTGATGAGTGGCACTCAGCTGTGCCATGCAAAGTAGCTGAGGAGGAAAACACTAAAGCCACTAAAGGAGAACTGTTACAGAAATTTAGAGTAGTTTGGAGAACTGGCAAATACCACCTCTGACTGGCCCCTCCCCATCTATTCTCTGCCTCCCGAATCCCAGCTGATCGGCTGGGTCTTCTTTTGTTGCCCTGCACAGGACAACGGAGCTGAAAAGAAGGTTAGTGGGATGGGGAGGGAATGGGATTTTGCAGTAGCCTTCCTCTTCCACACCCACCAAGCCATGCCACACCCACCAAGCCATGCCATGCCCACCAAGCCACAGAACTGGTAGTAAAAAAAAATCATACTAGAATTCACACTCTCCTGTTTTCTAGCCTAGTAGTGCCTTAACCACTACTCCAAACTGGGTCATAAAATTAAATTCTACTTTTGTTTTAAGATCTCCCAAAAATCCCAATAGAAAATTCATAAGCAAAAATTATTATATACTGATGGACTTCCATTTTAATCATATATTGAGGCTATCACTCTTACCTAATTTAAATACCCTCATTCTATTTGCTGAATTCCATTGTTTCTGTACCTAAAATCTTTGTAAGCCATTCAGAGTCATGGAGAGTGGATTGGGCAGCTGTATGAATTTTCTTAAATGAATAAAATCTAAAGGGAAATATGCAAGGAAGAAGAAGAAACTCCTTCAAAAATTTAAGTGAGGAATGAACAAGCTCAATGGCCAGGTAATATTTATTATCTGTTGAAATGCAGCAATAAAGCTGAAGACCAGGAAGAAGGAGGGGAAAAAAGAGAGGGAGCACTGGATCCTGCAATAGACAATTAGATGACACTCCCTGTCCCCAATGTAGAGATAGCTATTTGTCTGGATATGTTGTCTGGTTGATCTGAGGAAAGGTTATACAAATGCCCTAAAGCTAATCTAATTGAATACTGTATTTCCTCAAGGCTTTTTCCCCTTCTCTGACTAAAAAAAAAAAAAAAACCACAGCAACTTTACAAAAACATGTTCCAAAGTGTGATAGTGGTACTGGTGTTGTGTAGCAGTTCTTACTTTCTGTCCACAATAATTGGAAGTAGATCTCAGTCCCAGACAGTGGTAGTATTCAGCTGGTTCGCACTAGTTCGGTAGTAAGGATTTGGCATGGGTCACCGAACCGGTAGTAAGCTCTGGCTGGCCACACCCCCTACCTGGTCACCCGGTCGCCGCTACCTCGCTTGCCTCACCCGCTCGATGCTCTCTCACTCCCTGCCTGACACTCACTCCTTAAGGTATTTCTCTTCCCCCCGACAATCAGCTAGCCAATCAGCTGGGATGCCCCTAGCTTGCCTTACTGCTTCACCCAGGAGGATTCACTGAGGCCCAGGAAGGCAAAAAATGGAGGGAGGGGAGCATTCCCCTCTCTCCATTTTTTGCCTTCCTGAGCTCCAGGGAGACTTCTGGGAGCAAAAACACCCTCCCAAGAGGCTCCCGAGGCCCAGAAGTCTCCAAACCAGAGCAAGGGGAGGTGCTGTGTGCCCCCTCCAGACTCATTTTTTTTCTTCCTGAGCCCCAGGGCAGCCTTCTGGGAGCAAAAACACCCTCCCCAGAAGGCCCCCAAATGGAGCGAGGCTCCATTTTTTTTCTTCCTGAGCCCCAGGGGAGTTTCCTGGGAGCAAAGTGCCCCCCTCCCAGGAGGCTTGCCTGAGGCCTAGAAGGCCCCAAAAAAGCCCAGAACCAGTAGTAAAAAGTTTTGCATCCCACCACTGGTCCCAGAACAGTGGAGAACACAATCTGGATCTAATTGGGGGCAAATTGGTTCAGGTTGCAGAGAAACTCCAAAAGAGTTGGATGGAGAGTAGAGGGAGAAGATGCTAAGGAATCCTATCTCTTTTTCATTTCTAGTTCAGGACTAAGGATGAACCGACTCTTGAAAAACTATTGGAGGGACCATGACCATTCAATCCTCCAAATACACATGATTGAATTTTTCCTCTTGCCCGTTTTTTAATTGAAAATTAGGATGGGAAAATTCCAGTGATTATTTATTCAAGAAGTCCTAAACTCTCCATTGTATTATTGTGGCTTAAAAATCTTTATTCCAAGACTCCACTAACACATCACTTTCTTTTGTTGCCTTTAATTAAAGTGTCAGCTGATCATCTTTTTGTAACCAAGCTGCAGAAGTGAATTATTGGCAGACAAACTCGTACTGACAATATTGTCGGAAGACTGATGTGAAGCTATTATATTAATGTTAATAATAATAGGAGGAAAAATCCCACTGCTCATTTTCAGCATGTATGTCATTTCCAATCAAATAGTAATATCGCTATTCCCCACAAGTAAAAAACATTGTATTAGAAGAAAGAAATGTTATCATTTGTATTTGTTTTTATTGTTTGTGTTTTTATTAATTCTGGTGATCTTTACTATTTTGGCATTTATAAACACTTTTATTGTTTATTTACAACAGTTGCAACTCAGAAATAAGCTAAGATAATACTATTAAGAATGACAGGTGAGTGAATAATATTATCATTTTCGTTAATATTAGAGCCTTTTTTTCAAGGAAGCATGACTTTGGGCTTGATTGCTAGAGATTTTAGCATGACTATCCACATATGGGCAACACAGAGACTTTCTATATTGCCTTGAAGTGTTAAAATCTATGGCAGTTGATATTCATTAATATTTGGAGGACTTCATTTTACCCATTTCTGCTGTTAACTTATAGGTACTAACATAAGCTATGAAGCTGGGATGAGCTTAAAGAAATAATTTTATATGCTTCAGCCGTAGGTATGGAAATGCTCACACTTATTAAGAAACCCAATATATTTTGTTGCCTCAAGAGTGTGCCTCAAAAGTGATTGCATAGGACAGTGATGGCTAACCTTTTCCTCATCGCATGCCGAATGTGCATGAGTGTCTCTACCCATAATGCAATGTCCACGTGACCCCTCCCTGCCCCCATGTGCATACGTGCGCCCCTGCATGCACACTGTGTGCCTCTGCACATGCACACGTGACCCCTCCCCTATGCCTCAGAAACCCAACAATCAGCTGGCTGGCGGAGGGCACATATATGCATGCGCAATGGGGCTGTTCTGGGTGACCTCTTGTGTGCCAGCAGAAATGGCTCTGTGTGCCACTTCCGGCATGTGTGCCATAGGTTTGCCATCACAGGGACAGGACAACATATAGAACTGGCCAATCAAGTTTCAATCAAGTTTCTTTTTCTGCCTGTCATTGCCACTTTCCTGCTCCCAGTTGTATTTATTTATTTCGAAAATTGATATAACCTCTGAGCTCACTTTCAGAGACTCTGGGCAACATGCAAGGATAAATCCCCGGTACAAAATAACCCCTACCCCTCTGGTGACAACAATCAGACCTGCTACTTTATGGGCTCCATATCATCTTGGATCCCCCAGGGCCATTTATCAAAGTGTGGTGCAATCTTATCTCTGCAGGGATAAGAGAGATTCCACAGAGAGGGAGCCATTACAGAGAAGGCCGTTCTTCTTGATCCTGCTAGATGGACCTCTTTAAAAGAGGGGATTCATAGCATTCCCTGCCTCCCTGTTCTGTAGGATCAAATAGAATTTTAAAATTTAGTTCTATGTAATTTTATAATTAAAAGTTGTTAGCAAGTTTTCATGCGATAAATCATGGGTATCAAACTTGCAGCAAGTTTGCTATCACATGACATTTCGTGATTCTTTTTCCCTTCGTGGAGCTGGCGTGGGCATGGCCTGCCTGTGACACATCCAGCCCACCGGCCTCCAGTTTGACTCCTCCCCTGCTATAAATAAAGAGTTTCCATTGACATGTCAGGGAAAGGGTCCGTGGTTTCTGGATTTACTCTTTTCCCCAAGAACTGAAACTATCAAGAGCTATTAGGACTTTTATTTTGGAAGTCTGGGCTGCACAGAAGAAAAGAAGAATCTTAATTCCTTCCTGATAAATGTCAGAACATAATTGCTTCTATGGTATGCTGACTGAGTAGGATTTAAAGAATCTCAACAAACTCCTCTATTCTTTCAAAAAGAGTTTTACAAATCTTGTAGTTTGTGCAAGTCAAAGATTAAGCATTTTAATCAGTACTGTTTCCTAGTCTGATTTGATTGCTTAGTTTACCCTCTGACTATCATTAAGTGTTGTACCTTATGATTCTTGACTCTTGATTAATGTATCTTTTCTTTTATGTATACTGAGAGTACTTACACCAAGACAAATTCCTTGTGTGTCCAATCACACTTGGCCAATAAAGAATTCTATTCTATTCTATCAGTACTGAGATTTCATTTATTTATTATTATATTTGTGCCTCACATTTCCTCTTAAAACTCAAGATTGTAGACTTGGAGATCTTCACTAATTTTTTCCTCAGACAATAATCCTGTAAAATATCTGAGATTGTGACTGGACACTAACACCCCACCCTTTAATGAGGATAGCCCCTATCTTAAATCTTAACTAGAGAGAAAACCTTTCCCTTTTTTCCCATTCTGACACAGGTAGTCCTTGACTTACAACCATTCATTTAGTAACTGCTTGAAGTTATGACACTGAAAAAAGTGACTTAAGATCATTTTTCACACTTACATCCATTGTAGCATCTCCATGGTCAGGTGAACAATATTACGTGATCACCTTTTAAGACCTTTTTAGAAGCAAAAATCAATGGGCAGCCAGATTCACTCAACAATCTGGTTATTAACTTTTACAACTGCAATAATTCAGTTAAAACTATTACAAGAAAGGTCATGAAATGGAACAAACCTCACTTAACAATTGTCTTGCTTAGAAATAAGTCAAGGACTACCTATATATTGTTATCTTGCCAAATTTTGTGGGACTTTTCAAGTTGCTATTTCTCTGTTCCTATGGTTCAGATCTAACAGATTAACAGATTGGAAAGGACCTTGTACATCATCTAGTCCAACCCCGCCACCCAAGCAGGAGACCCTACATCATTTCTGAGAGATGGCAGTCCAGTCTCTTGAAATCTTCCAGTGATGGAGCTCCCCCAACTTCTGAAGGCAAGCTTTTCCAGTGGTTGATTGCTCTCACTGTCAGAAGATTTCTCCTTATTTCTAAGTTGAATCTATTCTTATTCAGTTTCCATCCACTATTCCTTGTCTGGCTTTCAGGTGCTTTGGAAAATAGCTTGACTCCTTCCTCTCTGTGGCAGCCCCTCAAATATTGGAACACTTCTATCATGTTTCCCCTGGTCCTTCTCTTCACTAGACTAGCCATGCCCAGTTCTTGCAACCATTCATCGCATGTTTTAACCACCAGTCCCCTAATCATCTTGGTTGCTCTTCTCTGTATTTTTTCTAGAGTCTCAACATCTTTTTTATAGTGTGGTGACCAAAATTGGATGCAGTACTCTAGGTATGGTCTTACTAAGGCTTTTTAGAGTGGTATTAGTACCTCACTTGATCTCGACTGTATCCCTCTGTTAATGCATTGGCTTTTTTGGCTGCTGCCACACACTGTTGGCTCATATTTAATTGGTTGTCCACTAAGACTTCAAGATTTTGCTCACAGTTATTGCTATTAAACCTGGTTTCACTCAGTCTATATGTATACTTTTGGTTTTTCTTGCCTAAATGTAAGACTTTATTTTTCTCTATATTGAATTTCATTTTGTTAGATAGGGGCCTGTGTTCATGTCTGTCAAGATCCATCTGGTTCCTAAGGGCATTTGTGCTATCTATGCATAAAAGGAGCTTTTGTCGGTGGAATATTTTTCAAAGTTTAGGTACATTTAAAACTGTGTAAGAAGTACTCCCCGCATCCTTTAAGGATGTAACCTCAAATATCCAAATTAGTCACATGAAGGTGTGGGGAAAGTACTTCTTATACAACTCTGTCCTCAAAATGGCATGTGTTATGAAATAAGAAGGATTTTAAAATATGCTTATCTTTCTTCTACTAATGTTATTTAGTTAACCGACTAGAAATCATACCCAGAGCTGGAAAATCAGGATAAATTGTTAAAAGAGAGATGAAGCATTGGCTCTGATTGTTACAAAGCCTATGTAAGATAGAACAAGTAATTCTTCACTTTCAAACTTCATTCAAAAAGGAAGTTCTAAAATGACTTTTTAAAGTAATGTTATTGTTCAGTGCTATCTCTGTGTATTTCTTTATGAAGGGTCACTTTTGCCTTTCAAATTATTGATCACTAGTCCAAGACTTCAAGACTGTTTTCAAATTTTCAATTGTTGTAGTGCACTGAATGTGAACCAAAGCTGCAACCAGACATTGTGGTAACCTCAGGCAGAGAAGAATAAGGTGGATTGTCCCTGTCTCTGTATTGGCAGAAGAGACAAAGAAATACCTTTTATGATGAGATGTATGCATTGGAGCTTATCACAACTTATATTTTTTTTTAAATTTGTATCAGTATTTTTTTTCAATGGCAAAATGGCAAACACAATAACAATGACAGAAATGGCAAACACAATAAACAATGCAAGTTGTGGACACAACCAATTCAAGATTGTTCATCTGGGGACATGTTTTATCTTGTGCCTTACTTATTGTTTCACAACTTGTCAATAAATCCTTGGATTGCTTTGCAGAAGAAGACATTTCTCCATTGTGGCAGCTGCAACAGGTAATAATATTCCCATTAATTCTTTTTGTGTGTCGTGGGAAGTGGAGGGCTACAAGTGTCAGGAGCTGTCATTGAGAATTAAACATTTGTTTATATGCTTGGGTATTTCCCCAATTATTTTTTTGCTAGCTAGCCTGAATAATTGCTGACTGGATGGCTTGACAGAATTGCATGATTATATCTTTAATAAACTTACTGTTAAAACGTTCTGGGGTTTTAACAAAATGAAAAATGTTGCAGAGATTGTGATGGCTAATGAAATGTAAAGTAGAATAGAGCTCTTTTAATTAATAAATAAATGAATGCTCCGGCAACTCTGGAAGGAGAAATAGAGAGACAAGATTTATTTATGTGTTTCTTTGATTTTTATCATGTCTCTAATTTTTGCCACAGTAATAACCCTGTGGGCTAAAAGATAGTGACTAACCCCTAATCACCCAGTGAGAGTTCCATCATTAGGATGGTCTTGAATATTTCACGTCCTACTCTGTTTGCTTAATCCAGGTTTTTTCAACCTTGGCAACTTTAAAATATCTGGACTTCCACTTTCAGAATTCCCCATCCATTCCCCATGCTGGCTGGGGAATTCTTGGAGTCGGAAAGCACGCCTATGAAAATTGCCAAATTTGAGAAACACTGGCTTAATTTCTGAAAGTGTACCACTGAATATTATAACAAATGTAATTGCCCCATTTCTGAAATTAAAGATATTCTTCTGTATCAAGAGCTTGCAGCTTAAAGGAAAGTTTTTTCCCAAAAACATTTTTGGCTTAAGTGTATTTAAGACAATTAGGGACTAAATTCCAACAAGTATTGAGAGTATGTTATATTTTTTTTTCAAAACTCAGTTGTCTGTCTTAATTCCCTGCTCCATTACCTCTTTTGTACATCTGTCACTAATTGCAAATTGGCAGTGGCAGATTTGTCCATCCAGCATAGAGACTTAATACTTTTCAGAGTTTTCATTTGAATTATTATTCATTCAGCTAAGTTACTATCTCTTGCTTTCTAGTAGGGTCCTCATTTTTAAATAGCTACATGACTCACAACTTGAATCCCTCCATCAGGTATATAGTTAAACCTATTGATTTTGGACAGGGCAGCAGGTTAAGAATTTTATTTTGTTAGATTGTGCTTTCTTGAAGAGGTGAGGTGAGGTAAGGTTTTCTTAATGAGAACGTAGCCAGATTCAGAAAAAATGTGATAAAAGTGACAGAAAGACCTTGACAATTAAAATTACATATATGTTAATGAGATAAAATGAAACTCACATATTTGTCTACCTGAATGAATGAATTAATTAATTACCATGAATCAGTCCTGTCCAGTCTAGTTTGATGTAAGATTCAACATACTTCCCATCAAAAGAGGAAGATGAAATTAAACAAGGGGATCCCCACACTTGTTAGAAGCTGGAAGGAAGGAAGGAAGGAAGGAAGGAAGGAAGGAAGGAAGGAAGGAAGGAAGGAAGGAAGGAAGGAAGGAAACTTTTAAAACCATATTTTTTCTACTACTAAATAATATCATTAAGAGTAATCTTTGCCAAAATATTTAATGCATAGAGAGAGCAAATGTACTGCTATTTTGGGATGACAGAAAAATTTGTTCATTTATGCATATGACTTGTTCATTATATTTTTTTTTAATTTTGTTTTAAACTGAGGGAATTGTATGCTGTTTAGAATTGGCTGTGATCATAGCAGCTTATAACAAAAAATTAATTGATTTCTGGCCGGTAACATTTCCTCATATGATTTTTTTTCCCCACATTTGTTCCCTCCCATTGAAATTCTTCATGAAATGAAAGTACTTCACCCTCAAAATATGTTTTCCAAATCCATATGTCTATCGTTAAGATTGTGCACAGTGGGCATTACCTGTGTTGGGGCTTGTAAATCCCCATGTAAGTTGCCAAGACCAGGGAAAGCCAAATAAGATTTTTGGAAGGATTCTTTTCATGATAGTCTGGGGTAATATCAAATCTTCAAATCTGTAACAGGACTGTTTTAGTCTTATGGTGGTTTGGCATATTCTCTCTGAAATGCTTTTTCTCACCTCCCTCAATAGCTGGATTGGGTTGCCTTTTTGGAGATAGACATTCAACTGACTGATAAAGGCAGTGGTGGGATTCAAAAAAAAATTACTACTGTTCTGTGAGTGTGGCTTGGTGGGCATGGCAGGCGAAGGTTACTGCAAAACCCCATTCCCTCCCCACCCCATTAACCTGCTTTCCAGCTCAGTTCTCCTGTGCAGGGAAACAAAAGAAGACCCAGCCGATCAGCTGGGACTCGGGAGGCAGAGAATAGATGGTGGTGTGGCCAGCCAGAGGTGGTATTTGCCAGTTCTCCAAACTACTCTAAATTTCTGTACCAGTTCTCCAGAACTGGTTAGAACCTGCTGAATACCACCTCTGGATAAAGGAGAATACTGGTAGCTCAGGGATGAAATGAGGCATCCTTGGTGATCTCTGAGTTGCTGGTTTCATTATCCTAACTATATAATATCATCAGTGTTAGTTCAAGCTACTTAGATATTATGGGTAATGAAACATCTGTAAGAAAACAACCAAGCTCAGAGAGCATCAAGGACCCCCATTCAACTGATTCTCTGTCGGCTTCCCTGTAATTTGTTCCATTATCTCATGTCAACCATCAAGGATGATACATCCTGCTTTGGCAAGTGAAACATCAGAAGACACATGTTCTACCTGGAAAATATCAAAGAAGGACCAATTTGAACATGAATGATACATGAAAATAGCACTGTGAAATGACCCATGAAGCACAATGCCTCCTCCAGCCTTGCCAATGAAAGTGCTGCCCTCTTTTCTTCATGCATCTGTACTGACGATTCAAGGCTGGGATTTAGTCATCTCTATTGACTTCAAATCAAACCAGCCATGCTTTCCATTGGATAGTCTATGCCAGGGCTGTCAAACTCCTGGCCTGCGGGCCAGATGCATCATGTGCTGGCCACACCCACACCCAGTTTAGCAAAGGCAGAAAAAGTACCAATACATCACGTGATGCCACCATGACGACGTGACTTTGACACCCATGGTCTATGCACATTTCAAATGGCTGACAGTTTATGTGGCTTGCTGTGGTTAGCTGGCAGCAGATGTCGATGGCTGAGGAGAGCGAGGACTCAGATGGAGACCATTAGGGAGTGGACTACTGCCTTCAGAGATTGTGGGGACTGGCAGCAGCGATGAGGAGGTTCCTGAGAAGCCCGTGCCAAGTGTGCATGTGTGCAGGATTGCTCACAGGCAAGAGCAGCTACAACAGCACAGGCGACTCAGGAGTAAGGCTGCAAGGTAACGGCCCCTCCTTCAAGCAGATAAAAGCCAGCTGTGAAACGAGTGTTCTTTGCAGAAGGCAAACATATTTTGAAACTCCAGCCTCATGGACATTCCAGTATCCTGAGTTTGTATTTGAAGATTCTTGTATTGCAAATTATTTATTGTCTGTTATCTATTGGCAGTCTCACACAGTCTGGAAAGGCTTGTGCTTATCACAGCTAATTATTTTGCAGAAGCAATAAAAGGTTTCTGTTCCCTTTGGATTGTTTTTTGATTTGTTGGAAAAGGGCGTGGGTCAGAACACGGCTACAGATTTATTTTTACCCTGTGGAAGAAACAGGCCAGTTGCCTTTTGACAAAGCACCTTTGAGACAACTACGACCTGGATGACCGAGAATCTCCGCAGTCATCTACAGATTTATTTATTTTGGGGGGCCCAGAATTGCATGGAAAAGTCTTTATTCCATTTCAAAGCTTTTATCACTTTTCAAAATATAGCCCCGGATCTTCAGCTACATTGTTATACCTGAATACACCTTGTCCTGCAACCTCTGAGCAGTTCAAGTGATCTTGAATGTAGTGAACATGATTTGCTTATTGCGATGGCCATTCAACAGCTTCAGACATTTTGTGACCCTATAAATCTCAGTTCACCAGGCCTGCCTCTCAGCAGCTGCTTCTTTGAGCTCTTGTAACCTCCTACTTGTGTGATCAACGATAGCAAGTAATCACCTTGTCATCTGACAGTCTCTTTCGGAGATAGCTTGCTCATTAGAAGCCATCATTAAATGTTGTGGGAAGGAGCAGGAGACAGAGAATCACATAAAATTAATGCCTGGCCTTGCCTTTCTTCTAATTTTGGTTAAAACTCCATACAGTTTCAGAGAGGCATTTTCTGTCTTTGTTCACATTTCAAACCACTCATTCAAAGCCTTTGTTAATGTCAGAACACATGTAGAACACCACCCTATGTAGAATGGTTGCTGGAATTGGGTATGTCTAGTTTGATGAAAAGAAGGACTTGGGTGACATGATAGCACTGTTTCAAATATCTAAGGGGCTGCCACAAAGAAGAGGGAGCCAAGCTATTCTCCAAAGCACTTGAGGGCAGGACAAGAAACAATGGGTGGAAACTAATCAAGGAGAGAAACAACCTAGAACTAAGGAAAAATTTCCTGCAAAACAATTAATCAGTGGAACCACTTGCCTCCAGAAGTAGTAAATGCTCTAACACTGGAAGTTTTTAAGAAGAGATTTGATAACCATTTGTCTGAAATGCTATAGGGTTTCCTGCCTAAGCAGGGGGTTGGGCTAGACTAGAAGATCTCCAAGAACCCTTCCATTTCTGTTATGCTATTCTATTCTAAATGTGTGTTCAGTGCAAAGCAACGTGCACGCAGACACCATATCTGCATTTCCCCCCTTTCTTTCTTTTTTCCTTCTAAAGCAGGGGTGTCAAACTCAGGGCCCGTGGGCCAGATATGTCACATGCTGGTCCCGGCCCCACCCAGTTGAACGAAGGGGAAAATGTCCCAATCCATCACGTGACGCCATTGTGATAATGTAAGTTTGACCTCCCTGTTCTAAAGTCTAGATACATTTATAACTTCTGCCACTCTACTCAATCAACTGAACAAAATTCTTTTCAGCAACAGTTAGAGGGATCCTGTGAAAGCAGTCATCTGATATGAATCATAGGTCTAATTATGGCAATGTCAGAGTTCTGTTAAACTAGTAGAAACATTTATTTTTGTGTCTAGTTATATCTCAGTAATAAACAGACAGAGAGTTGCCAATGACTCTTATGTAAGCACTGACCATAAATTATACTCAGCGCATGCATTTTGGAAGACTGGAGGCAAGGTAGCTGACACGTTTAATTTACTAGCCCTATTGTCATTAGAACAAGTAAAGTGGGAGGTAAGGTGAGAAGAGGGTCAAGGCTAAAAATTCTTCATAAGCAGAGAATCTGCCCATAACTATGACAGATGATTACCATCCTACACAATCACTTTGATTGTCTCTTAGCATGAGTGACATCTACTGGCAATTGGGAGAAAACTAGCACAAGAGCTGTTGAAGTTTATTACACTATCAAGATTGAAGTTTAATTCTGGGAACATAATTGGAAAAATGCTAAGAATGATATCTCCGTTATTAAATAGTGTTAGCATTTTTTTCTTTAGATTTGTTGAGATAGATAAATACATACACACGTACATACACACACACACACACACACACACACACACACACACATGGAATGACAGAGAAATGAACATATAATTCTTTATTATTTGAAGACACATAGTTTTATATATAAAAGCAAAATGAAGAAAGTTCAGTTTTTTCAAACTTTATTAAATTTAAACAAAAAGTAAATTATATAAAAACAAAAAAAATAGAAATGAAAAGTCAGGGAAATAAAAAAAGGGAGGAGAAAAAGTAAAAAAGGAACTTCTATCTTTTGATTCAGTTACAAAGATTCATTGTTCTCTTGCTTTATAATTCAGGATAGTACACAGTATTTGTACAATCATAATTGTTTCATGGGAGTCTGATCTAATTGTCAGATTTCCAAATTACAGTTACATTAATTACATTAACATTGTCACATCATATATAATCATTCCACCCAAATCTAAAATCATGCCCATCTGATTTCAATATCCTACTACTTAGACTTACCCAGTCTTTCATCCATACTGGATAAAAGGCACAGATATCAAACAATCGCAGAGTAAAATTTTGCAAAATCCCAGCATTAAAATTTCCACTTCTCTTCATATCCAGACAGATTCTGTACTGACTTACCAACTGAATTATACATTAAAAAAATCAGCAAGTACATTTTCTTCCATTACACAATCTTGATGCTAAGAAAAGCTATCCTGCTAAATATCATGTGGATGCTATAAGCAGAAAACCTCCACTAGGAATAAAAATCTGGCAGACTTAACAATATACACCATAAAAAAATGTGCAAAGAAGATCAGACTTTAGGTATAATAATGCTGAAAATTAAGTGCACATTTTTCCCTAGCAAGGCTCTGTGCTTCATTTAGCAGTAATACTACTTTTTGAATATGTCAGTAAAAGTCATTCTGGTTATTTTCTTTGTTCTAAATCACTGAATTGTAAAATGAAAGAGCAGCCAGGGATCTTGGAGATGATGATGATAATTCATTACACTTGCATGCCACCCAACTTCCAATGACTTTGGGCAATTTGCAGCAATCAAAGAACTGCGGTAAAATCAATAAAAGATGGCAAATGCAACAAAGATCTCTTTTCCACTTGCCCAAATCCTGGGTCAGGATCCATGTCTTCTTGATTTTTCTGAACAACAATAGAGTGAACAACATGATCTTGTACAGGAATCTACTACCACAGAACCCTTAATAGTTGTTTCTTCTACCTCTGTTAAAATGTGTCCTTTGAAAGCAAGTCCACCACTCTTAAAATAGTTTGTTCCAATGTTGAACTTGCTCTTTGTTAGGAGATACTTCTTGATGTTTAGCTGTAAACTTCTTTATTGCAATTTAAGACAACAATTATTTTGTGCTTTGGAACAATGCGGGAGAATGTTTTCCATCTTTTTTTTTTTTTAATAATCCGTCACATTCCTAAAGGCAGCTCCATTGTCTCCTCATAGACTTCTCAATTCTAAACATAACCCATATCTACAGTTATTCAATTTTTTTCCTTTTGTCAATTTTCTTAGTTATTCTCCCCTGGACATGCTCCAGATGTTGCTATATCTATCCTAAATGATGATTCAGGAATGCTTGCTATGGCGTGATCAGTGCAGAATAAGAGAGAATTATATCATCTCTTCATCTTAACACTGTAGTTAAACTGTAGGTCAGCCTGGGATCATATTTGCATTTTTAATAGCCAAGTCACAAAGTTATGTTATGTTCAGGGTGTGATGCTCATGTTCAGCTGTTTTTACCTAGCAGATGAGATCAGACCTAGGTGATATCCCTTATCTCTTCTGAAACCTTCTGGAAAATAAAACCACAAGATCAATGAGGAATTTTGGGGAGTTTACAGTTTGGACTGAGTTCATTTTTCAGTAAAATCTCCCTTCCCTCCCTGAAAATTTCATAAAGTTTTGCTTTCTTTTTACTCCCTAAAATTTCTGTAACTTCTGTAATGGTCCGGGATTGCATTACCTAAAACTTCTGTCTAGTCTAGCAGACTATAGCTGATCTGCACAATGATGTAATTGCTATTTCATTTTCCTTTCTTTGGCTAATACATTATCTTCTTGTGTGGACACTTGTATTCAAGTATATCTCTATACATGTCTGCCCTCCCTTCATGTTTCTAATAATGCACTCATCCTCCCTTTTTGTCTGAATTATTCCTTTTAACATAAGAGATAAGATTATCCTTTAAACTTTGCATACCACTTTAGAGTTTTGTGCCACCAGGTTTCAGTAATGCCTACTAAATTATATTTAGTTAGCTTGAATCAGAATGAGTTCATGCTTCTTTTCCATACTCTTTTCCATATGGAGACAATGGAAATCTTAGGTTGTATGACTTGACCCCTCCGACTTGTATTTTACCTTTTATGATAAAACAAAATACATATACTTAAAAATAATTATTTAATGCAGAAAATTACAGATGTCACTGTACAGATGTCACTGTACAGATGTCATTATTGGCATCTAGAATATGGAAATTTATTGACTAGATTTTTATTTCACCATATTAGGTCATTCTTACTAATCATATGGATGTGCTGATTAAAGTGCCAGCATATGCAAGGAATATTTTTCTCTCTACCTGTTCTTTCTATCTTTCATGCCATAGGTCTTACGTTGTTTATGATCAATAGGAGAAAACAATCAAGATTCAAATATGGCATTGTAAAGATAAAAAGATTTCCAATGGCTGAAGCGCTAAAATTGATGATTAGCAAATAAAGCAGTCTATTGAGACTGTGTAATACACCATGGAAATACCTAATCAAACTTAACATTTTACAATCAGATCAGTTTGTACCTTTTGGCAACCATCTGCCTATAAGCTAAATTTCCATTTATCTAATTAATTTTAATATCACACCAGCAGTTCAAATGGATTGACAGTATTGTATTTTAAATTCTGAAAAGATAAAATGTTGAATGCTATTCTGATTGCCTACTGACTATGAATGATATTTTACCAATCTGCTTACTGTTTCATATTGAAAATATTTTGCCCGTACTGTTAGGGTTTTTTTGTTGTTGTTGTTCTAGGATTTTATACCCTTCCTAGGATTATAGTAAACTTGAATTGTGGTAAATTATCTCAGTGAACTGCAGGTGTACATTTTGTGTACTAATGTATCAATGTAAAATATATAAACTGTCATCTCCAAATGTCAGATTTTGGAATTCAGACCCAAAATACTTTAAGATCATAAGCTAAAGTACCAAAATGTCATTAAATCTGTCAAGTTTATAAGATTTCAAACTTTTAATTTCTCTTTAAAAAAATAATTCTTATCCACAGGTAGTCCTCCACTTACTGCTTTTCATTTAGGATCTGTTCAAAGTTACAGTGGCACCAGGGATGGGATTCAACCGGTATAACTACTGGTTTGATGACTATGTTTTGCGCTCGTGTGTAAAAAAAACCTTAAGCTGTGCTGCCCGGACAGCTGAAAAACACTGTGCAGTGGTGTGCAGTTTTTGAAAAGCCACTTTTTTCCTGCATTTTCAACCTCAGCTGTGTCGCACCAAGCAGCTGAGGTTAAAAAAGCAGGAAATAAAGGACAGGTAAGAGCCCGGGCGGGCAGGTGGGCCAAACAGCAGCAAACACAGAACCGGTTTGCTGTCTGCTGCTCTTCAGAGCTACCGGTTCTATAAAGCTAGGCAGAACTGGTAGCATCCCACCCCCGAATGGCACTGAAAAAAAAGTGAATTATGGCTGTTTTTTAAACTTATGACAATTTCAGCATCCCCATGGTCACATGATAAAAATTCAGATGCTTAGTTCATATTTATGATGGTTGCAATGTCATGGGGTCCCACAGTAACTTTTTGCAACCTTCTGACAAGCAAAGTCAATGGGGAAGCCTGGTTCACTTAACAATTACATTACCAATTTAACCATTGCAATGTTTCACTTAACAACTGTGACATGAAAAGTCATAAACTGGGCAAAACTCACAACTGTTTTGCTTAGTGACAGAAATTTGGGGTTTAGTAATGGTCATATGGTGAGGACTATTTGTACTTATCTACCCACACTTGCCATCTAAGGAAATATGAATGCCATAGCAGTAGCAATAGCATTGTATACTTCACAGTGCTTTACAGTCTTCTCTAAGTGGTTTATAGAGTCAGCATATTGCCTCCAACAATCTAGAACGATGGAAGGCTGAGTCAACCTTGAGCCTGGTGAGATTTGAACTACCAAAAGCAGGCAGCCAGAAGTCAGTAGAAGTAGCCTGCAGAAACTGCATTCTAACTATTGCGCCACTGCGAACATATATATGATATTTATTTGTTTGTTTATTTGTTTATTTATTTATTTAATTTATATTGCCGCCTATTCACCCATGGAGAATCGAGGTGGCTTACACAATGTAAAACCATATTTAAAACAAAAAATAAAAAATAAAAACAATAAAAACTAACAAAAAGAATCAGATAAATTAGTAAAGTACAATAGAACAAATTTTGAGAAAACAGAAAACAAAACAAAACAAAACTCCCACCCCACCTCTCTGATGACAGCAGATCACACTAGCCACCTGATGGGTTCCATCCCTCTCTGGGTTCCCCAGGCCCACTGGCAAAACCAGGTCTTCAGTGACTTTTGGAAGAGTATTAGTGAGAGGGTCATTCTAATCTCTGGTGGAATGATGTTCCAGAGAGATGGAGCCACCACTGAGAAGGCCCTTCTTCTGGGTCCCACCAGCTGTATCTCCCTCGGGGGTGGGACCCGCAACATTCCCTGCCTATTTGATATTGCTGATCCTTAGGCATGTGTTAACTCTGAGAAGCTTTCATCGATACTGTAATGATCTATAGAAAAGAGATCAGGAACTGTTGTTTCTTGCAAAATTACAAATCTATTAGCAGTAAATAAAACCAGTAGGGTTTTAGGAAGTTGAACCAGTCAATATAATACATTACAGTCCCAATCTTGTGTGTCGGGAATAACAGCATTTCTGCATTAGTGTATAACACATAGAAAGAAATATAAAGCAATAGCAATAGCACTTAGACTTATATACCACTTCATAGTGCTTTACAGCCCTATCTAAGTGGTTTACAGAGTCATTATATTGCCCCCAACAATTTGGATCCACATTTTACCCACCTTGGAAGGATGGAAGCTGAGTCAACCCTGAGCCTGGTGAACTGTCAAATTGCAGGCAGCCAGCAGGCAGCAGAAATAGTCTGCAGTACTACATTCTAACCACTGCATCACCGTGGCTCTTTTAAAGAAAAAAAAAGCAGTACCTTATGAGCTACTGGCTCATCTGATTTTAATACAATCTATATGTATGTTCCAGTTGCAAAGAAAAGAAGAAAAAACATCTCTCTTATCAATCACCAATTAGCTATATAAATTGCTATGATAGCCCATATACCTTTCATTCAGAATCTTATTGACTATGGTTATTTCAGTTTAACTGGTTGGATTAAGATGTAACCATGCTAGAATAGGACTATTGAAACAGGACTATTAAAATCATTTAAATAGTCCTAAATGTCCTGGTTATTAATATGCAACTATTGTTGTTTATGTGATGGTTGCTTAATTATATGATTATTAACATTCCAATGGTCCACAGGATCATGATCTTAAGAATCACAACTCAATCTTGACTGAAATGCCACAGTTGTCAAGTTTAATTCATCTCTTCTCAGTCTAACAGTTCAAATACAACATGTATAATGTTCTTTACAGTGCACAAGAAAATTCAGTCCCGGGTTTTTAAAACGTACTATGTTGGATATCATTCCTCTATCTACAACTGTATGGTTTACCTCTCTCTCTCTTTTTCCCTTGATATCTGAACAGCGGCATTCAATTCTAAGCTTAATTTCATGGTCTGAAAACACAGGCTTTCGAAGAAGCTATTGTACAATTCCCAATTGTCTAAATCCACGCAAAGTCTATTTGTTGAGATTTACTTTTCACCTCATACCAAGGGCATTTTTGCCAAAGGTTTCAAATAGAACTACCTATATCTCATTTCCTCAAAACTGATTTATGTGAATCTCCCTAGATTCTCGTTAGAAGACACATGTTGAGAGATCCTAGTTATTTATCATAAGTTCTTTTCTTCTTCTTTTTTCATGCTTTCTTCCTTATTTTACTGCTTGGCAAAATGGTTACATATTTTGTCCCAGTCATTCAACACTGTCCCAAATTCCTAATCTTGGATTTAATATAGAGCAGCAGGATTGGGTGATGTTTTCCAGAACAGTGCTGTCTGAACCACAGAGGACTAATTGCTAGAAAGTCAGTGAGAGGACTGTGGGTAAGTATGAACAAAGATTCAGCTGAAACATTTTACAATAATTATCTCTACTTCTTGATGTTTGCATCTTTCTCTCCCAAATGCAGGGTAGTTTTTTTTTTCAAGAAACAAAGAATTTGCTGCCACTATGTTCCTCATTTTTTTTTTTTACTGTAAATCACCATAGCAAGCTTTCAGGCATTAGCTCTCTCACAGCTGCCTAGCCTGTTGTCATCCTGTTGATGCCTTTATGAAGGCAAGAAGCTCAAGAGAACTGGGTAATTTATTGTGAAGGACAGAAAAAAAAATGTGGTTTTTGCGGTTATTAATGTGTATAACATACAGTACACTTTAGCTACACCTGGTTCATGGCAAATATCTTTGACAGTCCTTTAAAAGGGTTTACATATTTCCCTGACACTTTTTTTTAGCACGGTTTGAGCAAACATTTATTTGCTCAGTCTGATTTATTTACATTTATTCTTGTGCCCAGTTGAGGGACCTTTCTTCCTGGATAAATAGACAACTCTCTCTTGGAACTTCAAAGCATATACCCTGTTTCCCCCCAAAATATGACCTACCCTGAAAGTGAGTCCTAGCTTGATTTTTATGTGTGCATCCAATATAAGCCCTACCCCCAAATAACACTTGATTAAGCTCCCATGCACTCTAGAGTGTACAGGTAAAAATTAAGCTAGGGAGGGGGTGGGGGACTGGAGCTGTTCTACTACTTACCTTTTGACAGTTGTAGCCAAGCCTCGCACACCCCAACACCTACCTTGCCAGCCCATTCCTTCTGCAGCCAGCAAGGCTGACCAGGCTTTTCTGAAGGCCTCTGTAGCCAATAACAAAGATCCAGATTGATCTGGAGCTCTGTTATTGGCTGCAGAGGCCTTCAGGAAAGCCTTGCTGGCTGCAAAAGAAGTTCTGGAAGGCCTCTGACAGTGAAAAGGAGGTTGGGGGCCATGCATACAAGTGAGGTTAGTCAGTGGATGACATCCCCTGAAAATAAGACCTGGTGCCTTTTTTGATGGGAAAAAAAATAAGACAGGGTCTTATTTAGGGGGAAACGTGATAAAGGATGCACCAATAAATCAGGAACCTTCTTTTCTAGAAAGAGCTGTCAAAGCACCATAGCAGACCTTCTGTATGGACTTAAATTCCTCAAATTCTCAGTAATGGGCACATTGGCTGGGGAATGCTGGTGGAACAACTGGTTCTATGGGTGTGGCTTAGTTGGTGGGCATGGCTTGGTAATCATGTGACTGGCTGGGCGTGGCCAACTCAACATCACTCACATCGAGGCACGCATCTCCTCGCCTGGCCTCTCGTGACTGTGGGGATGTTGCAACAGTCGTAAGTGTGAAAAATGGTCATAAGTCACTTTTTTTCAGTGCCATTGTAACTTTGAATGGTCACTCCACACAACCAAAGTACCAGCAAAGGAGGGAAAAATAACTCCAGAGAAGTTCCTGAGACAGGAAGTCTAGTCCTGCCAAGAATGTAATTAGGGTTAACAAAGAGGCAGTTTATGTAAGCAACACCAGAATGTTTCCTTCCTGCCTTCCTTACAGGATTTAGGCCAGTAATTTCTTCCAATAACCAGTTCTCCAAACTGCCTTGAATGTTAACAACCAGTTCTACTGAATAGGTGCAAACCTATAGAATCCCACCCCTGCCTCCAAGGTCCCTTCCAACTCTATTATACAGTATTCTGTATGATTTATCTCATCCTGTAAGATCTTTGTAAGGCCCAAATATGACAGTAGAGGCTGGTATTTCATTTTGCAGAATGCACTTTTTAAAATAAAATAAAATGATTGATCTAATAACTTGGTGGACACTCAAGTGCCCTCAGTCACAGGGTTAACTACCCTGCTATACCTTAGTTTCATGGACAGAGTAAGACACACCTTGCTATAAATTTGTTCTGAATGCATGTAAGGATCAGCATGTCAGACATTGTAGCTTTATGGAATGGCTATAGAAGGCTTCCCTGGATATGTTAGGATTAGAACTCCCACATTCGCAGTGAGAAAATGCAACAAGTTAGGAATGGTAATCCCAAGACATTTTGAGAGTGTGAAATCGGATGCCTCACAGCTTAAGTGTTTGTTCAGTGTGTGGGGGGTAGCTTCCTAGTTTGATAGTATAGCATATCACCTGCTTTGCGACCCCTCAGACATACAAACAGGCATATATAACAAGTATAGGTGAAGTTCCTAGTGGCCTCTTCGTGTGTTCAATATCCATAAATACTGAATGCTTAAATAAAACCTTATTAGTCCCTTGACCTTCTGTTTTGACAAATATGCTACTTCTTCTTAGCTACTCAGCTTTCAATAAACCATTGTCATCTTATGTTTATTCAAATCATAATCAAATACATGTTTAATCATTCGTAGTAACATCCCTGCGGAGGATTAATGCAACAGTCCATGGTTACGTCCAAAATAGCTAACCTTGCAGTAAAAGGCATGTTCTAGAGATTTATTGTAGCAGGGACAGAATATCTCTTTCTATTTCAGTAATTTTTATTACCTTTCCCCATTTGTATGAATATTGATCTCCATTTTACTTCATTGTATGTGCAAAATATCAATACAGGAAGACAAAAACATGGCTTTAGTATAGATCATAAAAGGCTTTGTTTCCAAGTGATTAAACATAATGAATTACTTCCAGTCTTTATTTTCACTGCACTCTAATCATAACTTCTTTATTCTGTTGTCAATGAAAACTAAGCAGCTTAGGTCATGAAATATTGGCTGCAATGAGAGTGTAGATTTTTATTTAGATATAGGTTAGGCTGGTCTATCTAAACAGCTAAATGAGATATGCTCAATAGCCAGATGCTTGCATTAAGAATGCTGCAGAGAGAATTTTTTGGAAACAAATCAAAGACCTCTGTTGGCTTTCTTGCTGCTGTTGCCTATAATGCCTTCCCCTCCCAACCATAAAGCTTGCAAAAGTGCTAGATGACACCCAGAGAAGTCATAAGTTCCGGTTTGAGTCTCTTCGGCGACAAACTGAAATCCACGAAATCCGGGGCTAAGCCAACCCGTAGAGGTGGTGAAGAAGGGGGAGACTGCCAGCAGGGTCAAGGAGAGCTGCATCTCTCTTCCCCAGCTGGCCATTACTCCCTTTCCCGAAGGTGGTTGCACCGGTGGTCAGAAATGGCCACCTCAAAGAAGAACTGAACTGGAAAAGAATGTGCAGGAGGAAGATAAGAAGAGAAAGTTTTGGTTGACTGGGTTAAACCGAAAAAGCAACAACATAGGGTACCCTGGAATTTAAATTAAATAACATTGTTCCCAAAGAAGATTTTGAAGCTGTGAAGGAGAGAGAGAAGGGAAAGGATTAGGTTTTTGTTTCTTCCCTTCCTTATACTGACAGCTAAGATACTTAAGCAAGAAACTTGACATTAATAGGCATCTAAGCTGAAAATAAAAGTCAAAGGGATAATAAAGGTTTCTCGCTATTTAAAAGTTTTTAAAAGCAGGAAAGCGGGAAAAGAAAGAATAAAAGGGCAGGATCTGGAAAAATGGAGGAGATGCCTGGAACCAAGGAATGGAACTGTAACTAAAAGGAACCTACAGGATTCTTCACACAAGATTCATCAAAGATACATTTTAACTGAAACTTGGTAACAAAATAATAGAACCCCAGGAAGAGAAAGTGGAAAAAAGAAGTAAGAAGAAACAGCCTTGGATTATTTGGATTACTTGGTGATTTTGGGTTTTTGCATCTAGATGACTAAAATTAACCGGGTGGCTGTTTAAAAGTGTTTAAAATGGCATCACTCTTAGAAGAACTGAAAATGGAACTTAAAAAATGGAAAGAAGATGCACAAGAAGGGAGAGGTTCTTTTGGCTTCGTATTTCAATTCTTAGAAATGGAGATCTGGAACTATGAGAAACAACAAGAAACGCTTGCAGAAAAAGAAGATTGGGACAAAGAAGAAACCATCTTTAATGATCAAATAATTTTAAGTGGGGGGGAGAAAAGGGGGGAAAGAGAGTGAAAGGTTTAAGACTAGAAAAAAACAATCAAAAAGAAGAACAACTTGAAAGATAAGTATAATATTAGAAAGCAACAGAAGAGGGGATTACAGATGAGAGAGTTAGAAGTAGAGAGACGAGGGGGTAAAAAGGGGAGGGAGAAGAAGAGGGGGAAGAAGGCAAGGAAAAGAAGTTGTAAAAGACAGAAACAAGAAATGGAGAAACAGGGAAAAGATATAAGGATTGTAACCATAAGTTTGTTTAGAGATAATGGGTGAAAATTTAATTGTAAACGGAATTCTGCAAAGGTACATAAGATAGCATTGTTATATTACAAACAGAAATAATTTTAGAAAATATGACTAAAATGATGGATAAAATATTTATTTGTAATGTAGTGGAATGTTTGTTAATAAATAAATGAATTAAAGTGATTGAGAGAATTAAATGGGAACATTTTAATTATTAGTAATGATTTATAAAAATATAAGTGAGAAATATGGAAAAAAAAAGAATTAACTATGGAAAGTTTATAAGTGTTCCCAAGGAAGTATGATATTTAATTGAAAATAAATGTTAAAGATGTTAAGATTTCAATGAATATTAATGACAGAATTGAATTGGAATGGAATGTGTGTTTTATTTACATATATATATAATTTTTTCTTTTTAAGAATATAGTGTGTATTTTAAGAATGTACCAAGCAGAATTCGATTGGAAGTTATGTATTATATTGAATCTTAAAGGTATACATTGAAGCTTAAATAAGAGTTTGAATGGATAAAATTTAAAGATATAAAGGTGTCATACTCCAATTGGTAACTACAGGGAAAAATTTGTTTAATAAGAAAAGATAATATGAAATTGAAACAGGACAGACAAAAGTATAAAGATAATGATTTGAATTGAGATGAGATGATTAAAATAAAGTTGAGAAAATTAAAAGAGGGGGGAAAACTATGTAGAAAATATAAAACAGTAATAAGATATGGAATAGAATATAAAAATGAGCATGAAATTGGGTTTTGTGTCTGTATGAAGAAGTGATAACCTGGGACCATGCTATTTTCAAAAAAAAGATGTTTTATTTGTATTTTGTTTTTATGAAAACCCAAATAATTTTTTTTAAAAAAAGAAGTCATAAAATGAAACCTGATAAAGTAGTTATGTGCTTGTAGGTTGTCCTCAGAGCAAGATGCCTGAGTGAATATTAAATGCTTCATTCCCCTTGCCCTCCAATCTATAATGCTTCTGTTTTCTCCATATTGATGTTAAGTAAAGAAGAAGAAGAAAAAAAGGGGGGCGGGGGAAGCAAAGTAAACAGATATAATCCATTAGGCGAACAACTACACATGTTGTGCTCATCATCAGAAAACAACTGAGAGATGAAAAACAATGATTAAACAAACGAATACAATTTATTGTACTATTTAAAATCTACCAGATTATAAAAATATTTTTATTTTCAATCTTTTATTTGTACAATATTTGAAGTCAGTTATATTCTTTATTACGAAGGAATTGGTAGCTATTGTAATACTGGGTAGCATTCAAGTTACACAATCTACTTCTCAAATCTATGTACAGTCAGAATAAATATACTGGAATGCTGATATTCATTGATTCATTCATTCATTTAGATTTGTTGGACATGATTATAATTTCTATTAGGGGAAAGTAAGCTCTGACACACAGTAGCCATATTAACAGAGGACAAGACTACTGCATTAATTCTTCATGCAAGAACAGTGATGCTTAAGATCTTATCTCGGAGAATAAAGTTATACTTAGAAAGATAAATGAACAGGCAGATTTCAGAAAGGCAGAGGTAGTTAAAATAATATATTTATTTATTTATGATTCCAAACAACATAGCTCAGAAATAAATGTTAGAATTATAGATCGCCATTTTTTGGCTATATTAACGTTCATGACAGTAGTTTTACATTCATACATTTGCATTCTGTATTGTTTTCATTGTTCTGAATTGTTTTTATGATGAATGACACCCAGAATCACTTGTTGAGATAGATGAATATAGAAATCAAATAAATAAATATAGAAAAACAATATATATAATATGTATTATAACAGGACTAACTTAATAACATTAACAAATCAGGGGTGGGATTCTACAGGTTCTAAGCAATCTCCTTTTGTTTTTTTCCACCCTTATTACATTCTTGGCAGACAGCCTAGACTTACTGTCTCCGGAGCTTTGGGGCTTGGCTTTCTTAAAGGGGAAGGGTTGTTTAAAAATTTTTACACTGTTGTTGGGGGGAAATACTTCCCTGGACAATCAGCACTTTGAAGAAATAATTGAATAATGAAGCAAAGCTTTTAGTGACAGGGAACCAAGATGAGTGACATTCAGCAAGGCTTCATGGCTAGCTAGAAAAATTGACGTTCAAATTCTTTCTGAGTTTTGGTCTAAAACTGGTTTTCGGTGAAGGTTAATTCTGTGCTTAGTGATGGGATAATTTTCCCTATTCAGCTTCAACAAGCAACAGCTACTGTTGCGATTTAATTATTTGTACTGTGTTTGAATTTTTTCCTGCCTCATGGTTTCTTTTTTTTCTTTCTGGGGAGGGGGTCTTCCTCACTGCTTTAGTACTATCTGGCACTATCCTTTTGGGGTATACTTCCAAGAGGCAGGATGCAAGCTTGGCACTGATTGTTTTATTGCCTTTCTGGGGGGCATGTGACCTTTCCTTAAATCTGGATGATTTCCTGAGAATATCTTATTCAACATATATATAATAATATCTTATTCAACAATACTAGACTAAACAACTATCTCGATCTCATCTTCTGCAATAGTTTGAATTTAATTTACGGAATACAAACTAAAAAACCCCTTTCCAGCAGTGACCACAATATGATTGACTTTTGTCTCAACATACGCCCACACAAAAATCATCACAATGACGTAATCCCCAATTATAACTTTAAAAAAGGCAACTATGATCTTATAGACAACGGTCTCTCATCCCTTGATGGGCAATCTCTATTCACTGGATGCAATACTGTTGAAGACCATTACAACATATTTTTACCCTAAGTCAAAAGAGTCATCAAACTATATGTACCAACAACTCCCCCCCCCCAAAAAAACAGATTACCCATAACAATAAGGAAACTTCAATCCAACAAGAGATCACTCTGGCGGAAAAACAAATCTGGTCACGTTGCCAATTTCAAAAGCCGATACAAAAATTTATGCCACCAGATAAAGATTGAATGCACCAATTATAACATTAAACAAGAGGAAAACCTTCTATGCACCAATACCACCCGTGCTTTTTACAATTTTGTAAACAACAAACTAAAAGACTCAAGGTCCATCCCACCCCTGATAGGACCTAATGGTAAAGACTGCAATGACGACACCATTAAAGCCAACTTCTTTAACGCATTCTTTGGCTCAGTATTTGTAAACAGCAATGGATCATGCCCAGTATTTCCTAGCTGAACCACAGATACCTACAATGATCTAATACATATCGATTTTACAGAAGACAATGTTGAAAAAGCACTACACAATCTAAAACCATCTCTATGTATTGGACCAGATGGAATATGTGCCTACTTCTAAAAAAAAAGCTATTCACTGCCATAGCTGAATCTCTAAGCATAATCTTTCAAAAATCTTTCAGGACCAGGTCCTTGCCTAACCTATGGTCACAAGCCACAGTCATCCCCATCTTCAAAAAGGGAGACCCCAGCCTAGTTGAAAATTACAGATCAATCTCTTTATGCTGCATCACCTGTAAAGTCATGGAATCAATTATGAACCAATTCATCATCCTCCACTTAGAGACAAACAACCTCCTCTCTAATAAACAATTTGGTTTCAGAAAAAAACTATCCTGTAATCTGCAATTCTTACACTGCAAAAACATATGGACTACACAACTCAATCAGGGCAAAACAATAGACTCAATCCACATAGACTTCTGTAAAGCCTTGATTCAGTGGTACACGACAAACTATTCCTAAAACTAAAATCTTATCATATCTCTAGACAACTGCATAACTGGATAGAAGCATTCCTGTCAAACAGACAACAAATGGCCAACATTGAGAGTGTCCTGTCGAATTCTGTACCTGCCAAAAGTGGTGTCCCCCAAGGCAGACTCTAGGACCAACTCTCCTCATACTCTACATAAATGACCTCTGTGATTACATTAAGAGCAACTGTGTTCTCTTTGCAGATGATGTAAAGCTGTTCAATACCACAGACAAAGATCTTGACTATGTATCAGAATGGTCAAACAAATGGCAACTTCAAATCTCAACAAATAAATGCTCTATCTTACATATTGGCAAAAAAAATCAGCAAATAAAATTCAAGCTGAATAATCAAGACCTTATTGATGATCCAAGCTCTGTAAAGGACCTTGGAATAATCATCTCTAATGATCTAAGTGCTAGAGTCCACTGTAACTACATAGCCAAAAAGGCATTAAGAGTTGTTAACCTAATCCTATGTAGCTTTTTCTCTGGTAATACCACACAACTAACTAGAGCATACAAAACATTTGCTAGACCAATACTCAAATACAGCTCATCAGTCTGGAACCCACATTACGTATCTGATATTAGCATAGTTGAGAAAGTCCAGAAATATTTCACAAGAAGAGTTCTCCACTCCTCTACTTGTAGAATACCTTATGCCACCAGACTTGAAATTCTAGACCTAAAAAACCTTGAATTACGCTTTCTCCAGTCTGTTCTAAGTATGGTATATAAAATCATACATTGCAATGACTTACCTGTCAATGAATACTTCAGCTTCAACCATAACAACACTAACATAACATAGCACACAATAGATACAAACTCAAAGTTAACCGCACGAAACTTGATTGTAGGAAATACAACTTCAGCAACAGAGTGGTCAATGTCTGGTATACTCTACCTCATTCTGTGGTTTCTTCCCCAAACCCACAAAACTTTAACCTTAAACTGTCTACTATTGACCTCACCCCTTTCCTAAGAGGTCTGTAGGGGGCATGCATAAGCGCACCAATGTGTCTACTGTCCCTGTCCTATTGTTTCTTTTATTTTTCTTATATGTACCCATTTCATGTATTCATAACTATGTATATACTTATACCTGTTATCTTGTAAGTGATTGACAAATCAAATAAATAAATAAATCTTGTGAGGTGAGTGAAACCAGCTTTAAGTGATGCAAATGGATCTAAGGGTTGCTTTTCCTGGGTGTTCTTTTTCTGGAGAGCTTAAAAACCTCTCTGCTAAAGAGTTTCACTTTATGAGCAAGAGTTGGCTGCTGATAGTTATCACTGCATTTTAACTATTTTAATTCCTCAAGGTGCTCTGGCACCCTGCCTGATTTGTAACTCTGGCTTGCAGGTATTTTTAATCTAATGATTGGTATTTAGGGCAGCTTTTGCAAGCAAAGAAGCTTTTTGTATTTTTGTACAGGTAATTTTTTACTTACAACAGTTCATTTAGTGACCATTCAAAGTTACAATAGCACTGAAAAAGTGACTTATGACCATGTTTCACACTTATGACCATTGCAGCATCCCCACTGTCATGAGAGGCCAGGCAAGGAGAAGCGCCCCTTGACATGAGTGATGTCGAGTTGGCCATGCCTACTCAATCACATGACCACCAAGCCACACCCACCGACTAAGTCATGCCCACAGAACCACAGTTGTTAAAAAAACTGAATCCCACCACTGATTAACATGGATCAAAAATTGGATAAAGGAGGTAGTTTATTCTTCCTTCCTTCAAAGCAAGATTTGTGTAGATCATGCCAGAGTGTTGAACACATTATGGTTAATAAAACTACCATAACAAGAGATTATTCATCAGAGGAATTTTTACACTAAACAAAAAACTGCTATAAAAACTTAATTTTAAGAAGTAATTCAAAATAAAAAAGATATGGAAAAAGCATACATAAACATGCTAATGCATTTATTACAGTGGTTCAAGATGACAACGGAAATCAAAAGTGGAGGTCAAATAACATCATTAGTTGAAAGTGTCAGGCTTCATACTAGTTCTGGCCAATAAATCTTGACTCTCCTGATACTTAATATCTTATTCAAGAATAGGCTTACTCAGCAGAAGAGTCTCAGATGCAATTTGGTCAAATTAGGCTATTGTAGACAAGCTGCTTTGTCCTTTACAGAGGAAAGAAATCAAAGCTTATAATTATGTCTGTTCTCAGGGTACAAATGATGGCTGTTCCTTCCTGCCTTTTCAACAGATACTATGATTTTGCTTGTAGTGGACTTGAAATGCTGAGACATGTTTATATGAAAGGTTGCTAGTCTGGAAAAAATGACCCATTCAAAAAAGTCAAGAAGACTTAAAATAATTGTTGTTTTAACGATTTAGTTGTGTCCATCTCTTGGCAACTTTATAGGCAAGTGCTCTCGATGCTATCCTGTCAAGCATAGCTTCTTTCAATGGTTGGATGTTCAACTTTGCATTGGATTTGATGTTATCGGACCAGCATGTTCTTATAAAAGCAAAAAAAATGGAACATAAGTATTTCCAGTTAATATTAAATTTAAGAAATCAGAGAAAATATCAACGTGCAATCATAGAAGGTGTGCAGTTATCAGAGAAGTGAAACTGGTAGACACTTTTATTTCCTTGAACTTGGGAAGAGCTGAAGATTACTGAAGTAAAGAGAAGATTAATCTTAAACAGGAAGGGAGTGGCAAATTTAGAAAAGATGAAGGGTAAAAAATGTCAGCGAAAAAAAAAAAGAACATTTAAACAATACAACTCTGAAAAGAATGAATGAGAGAAAGAAGATATATGCCACCAAATTATGGATTTGGATATGATTACTAACAAATAACCTATAGCCTACAAGAAGAACCAGTTTGTCAGCCCTTGAAACAATGATCTTTAAGCAGAAATTCATTGACTCTGAATATGTGACAAAAGGGGCTTCTTGACAAATGAAAGTTAATATGCTTGGCAAAGTTAAAAGAAAGAAAAGGAAGATGTCTTTCTCTGCATGTATACAAGCATGTACACACACACACACACACACACACACACACACATTTTAGAATGTCTTTAAAAAACATAAAATATGGCATTGGAAAGGTGGAGATGGCAAGTGTTCATTCATGTGGATTATTCCATAGAGTCACTAAGATTCAAGCCAACTTGATAGTACATGCTTTTTTCTTTTTTGTTTTCTGAATTTAAATGTGATTGAGCCAAAGCAAATTAGGTCAGGAAAGCAAGAAGCTGATTTTGGGATTTACATTATCTAGAAGAACTGGGTCACCTCCAGGCCACTCTTGATCTCACTGTGCATATCTAAATACACATTTACCAGAACAACTTATTTAGGATGTTACTTTGTTGTATTTGCTATACAGGGAGGTCAGTAGAAAAAACCCCAAATACTGATTTTTTAAAATGAAGTTACCACTTGACTGCTTTTTATTCAGAAAGTATGGAAGTTGAAGAGTCATGCTACAGTCTGAAACAATCCAAAATCCAGATGGGCAAAAGTCTGGGGAAATGAACAGATTATCAATCTAAAGGGAAAGACTCATCATCCATCCATTAAAAAGGGAAAAGGGAAAGATACATTAGAGGAAACCCAACTTCAAATTATGGTGATTTTCAGTAGAAAATTATGAATGTATTGTTCTTCTACTGTTCTGAATGTAGGTGAATGAATGTATTCTTCTTCTACCATTCTTTCCTTATTGAAACTCCTTCAATTAAAGTTCTGTTCTTTCTTTATTTTAATCAAATCTGAAGCACAACATGCTAATTTATACCTCCAGCACCAGGTTGAGGTCAATTTTTATGAAAACAGACAAATTATCTTGCCACTCATAAAGTGAGGATTGTCATTATCTTGAATCACTGTGGTCTTTGGACATTCTTTTTGTCCATCACCACTTTCCATGCAACTAAGAAGACTTCTTGTATATCTTTAATGACTTAATAGTCAAAAGCCATTTCTCCCCATGACTTGTAATGACTTATAGTAACACCCAACCAATGTTGAGGCAACATAAAGCCTATCCTCAATACTGTTCCAAGAGTACAACAAAGACTGTAGGTCACAAATTGTGAAAACAACTAAGGGTAAGTCTTGGAAAAGGCCACTAGCTCACAGAAATTTGCCTTATTGCAAATGTAAGTGGTAGAACTGTATGTGAATCATCTGAAAAAAGTACTTTGCAAAGCATGCTAACACAGAAAATGTACCTTTGCTTGAAAGGTTAAAGCAGTTACATCATTTCCAAGACTCATGCCTCGAAAGTTGTCTCTGCTAATTCAATTTGTTGACGATCCCAGAGGAAACGTCTTCTGTATACCCAGGGGAGATGCAGACAATCAGGGACAGCTTTTGAAGGAGCTGAGCAAACCTGGCAAAGGGCACGACTCTTTTAACACTGAAGAGATGTGCTTCATTTGCACTAATACATCTTTCAAATGCTTTGCACAACACTACTAGACAATCCTGAATTAGATGAATTGATTGCCTGACTTGCTATAAGGCAATCTCCTGAGTTCAAATCAAACTCCTGCCCTGGAAATTGCTTTTTTATTAAACCCTCTTGGTCAGTGACTCTGGTTTGAGGCTCTCGTCTTCAACCTTTTAAATCAACAGGGCTTTTAGATGACATATTGTATGACCCAATGACTGTGATTTGGGCTATGAAGTTCAGCTTTCTAAAACTCAGAACTCAATTTTAATTTAAGTCTGCTTAATTCTTATTTTTCCATTACATATACCCCATCTTCTCATTTATTTTCCTTGCCTAAAAATAAAACAAGCAAAACAAAATAATAAAAGTGAAGGAAAAATCAATCTCTATTTTTGCCTGCAGAATATATGGTAAACATGATTCTGGGACTGTCCATCCATGTGTAGAGTTGTCTTTTAGGTTTCCAGAAAAAGGCAATCATTTAATTTTCTTGTGGGAAACTTTATTAGTCCATCTCCTGCTTTCTTTGAAAACAGCACTACATTTTTCTATTATTGCAAATGTATTTTACTTTTAAATTTAGCATTCCAGTTATATATAATGAGCAAAATTTTCTTCTTTTACTGTGGTATTGGGTGCTGCAACTCATCACAGAATTATTCAAATTTGCACCCATGGTTTGACCATAGGCTCCTTGGATCATTTTAATTTGATTTGCTTACTTGAACTCAAATCAAGATAATGTTTTCATATTTGGGGTTGTTTTTGAATATTGAAGTTCATTTTGGTTAATATTGGTGACTACTTGATATGTTCTATGTTTTGTTTTTGTTTTTTCTTTGTCTGCAGAAGATCTAATGTCCCCTGATAGGAAGTGACCAATTCTAGTCCATTTCAGTTTCCCATTTCCCAATGGCGGTTCCTAATTTTGATATTTCTGCTTGACAACATGAGGTTTGTCAAACATGAGGTTTGTTCATGGTAATAATATTCACATAACAGATTCATCATTGCACTGAATTTTCCTTTGCCTTTGGGAACATCAATATTACTCATCCTTGAACTTTGCTCTTCTTCAGATTGGGTTCCTCCCATCTTTGGGATTCATCTTTCATTATGATGTTGTCATTGTCCTGGTTGGAATGTCCTTTAAATTTACTTGGAAGAATTCTGCAATTAGTTGACATGTTCTTCTCCAGTGAAATTTATTATATTTAATCAGATCCCTTGGTTATGGTCTGCTCATACAGGAATGCAGATTCCCAAAAGCATAGCTCATTCCAGCAATAGATATGAAGGTTCTTTCCTCGCTATAAAGTATCAACATAGCATTATTCGGGATTTTTAAAATAGTCTATTATGTATGCAATACATAAGATTTTTTTTTTAAAGTCACAGGCAAGTGATCATTATAATGCATTTAAACTTCCAAGAACTGCTTCTCAAAATCTGAAGCACATAAAATTCCAATTTGCACTCAGTTTCAAATTGATATCTTTCAGGTATCTTGAGCAATACCAAAAACATCATGGCCTGACTTATTCTAGCTGGGAATGAAAAGAGTGATTAGCTAAATAGTATAACGAAGGGATAAGTATGAAGGGAAGCAGAGTGCTGAAGATTAGTTTATTTAATCTAGAAACATTTCTGAAATGTTTGTACACTCCCTTGAGTAACTGGAGGTCCAATATTATAGGTGGTTGCTTTAAGATCAAAGAAAAAATTAGATAGATCAGCTCTGTTCCAGGAAAAGGAATAGTCCAGTTCCATATCAGATTATCATCTGTTAAAACGTATAAATAATGTAGCAAAGTATTCTCCATTTTCAAAACATGTCTATCTGACACACCCATTCTTCTTTCTATAGCTTTGATTGACATATATTTCCAAATCAAATACAACTGTCATTGTGAGTACTGTCAGTGTTGCAGAGGGTAGAATATACATGTGTTATTTTAATAAAAGATAGTGGCAATGCGCCCTCACTGTTCAGATAATTCCCTTTTATTTTCATCCTTTTATCTTCCCTTTTGAATCTGACAGAAGCATTTCCAATTCTAGCATTTCCCCAATATTGTAAGTGTCATTTCAGATCAAATGATCACCATCATCTTGTGGCCAATAAATGGTTGACATAGAAGCTTTTTATTGCATTGAAACATCTTTGGAAACTAAAGTTTTTCACATCTGAACATTGAAATGTATACCCTTAATGTCATAGATAGATAGAACAGCATGGTGGTCTAGCGGTGAATATGCTCATCTCCCACTCGGAAGGTTGAGTGTTCAATTCTAGATAACAACAAATGTTTTTCTTTTAAGGCCCCAAAAATACCTGCTGCGAACTCTGCATAGCATTAGGAAGGGCATCTGGCCAGTAAATGCCCATCTCCCTCCAGCTGTCCCGACTCTACCCCGAATGAACAGAATAGAGTAGAGTAGAATAGGGTTAAGTAGAGTAGAGTAGAATAGAATAGAATAGAATACTTTATTGGCCAAGTGTGATTGGACGCATAAGGAATTTGTCTTGGTGTAAATACCAAGAATCATAAGGTACGACATTAAGGGATTATAGGGTTGTAAAAAACTAATTATTTTTAATGTCAAAGATAGATGTATAAATATATAGATATAATGTCATATAAACAGGTAATCAGTGGTGGGATTCAATTTTTTTTACTACTGTTCTGTGGGCGTGGCTTGGTGGGCATGGCAGGGGAAAGATACTGTAAAATCTCCATTCGCACCCCACTCCTGGGGAAAGGTTACTGCAAAATCCCCATTCCCTCCCTACTCCACTAACCTGCTTTCCAGCTCTTATGAAAAACAATCCAAAATCACTTTTCAGTGGTGATGTAACTTTGAACAGTCACTAAATGAATGAGTATGAGTTGAGGACTACCTCTCTCTCTCTCTCTCTCTCTCTCTCTCTCTCTCTCTCTCTCTCTCTATATATATATATATATATATATATATATATATATATATATATATATATATACATATATATGTTTTCTTAAGTTTTCATGGGTATTTATATGTATGCTATTCAGCTTTGTTCAGGTATTTTTCCACGTCATTATAGTTGTGCTTTTAAAGTTGCAGCAACGTTTCGGCAGAATCTCATCTACCATCATCAGGCTTCTGTATTGTGTTCGTCAGTGAGTCAGTTTTATCTTTGGGGTTTCTTAGGATGGCTGCTATTTTTCTGTCTGTTTTGAAGGCAGTCTTGATGTGATGCCTGTGTAGTATCTTACTGATTTTGTTTGTAGTACCTCTTATCCTAAGAAACCCCAAAGATAAAATTGACCTGGAAAACCAAGGCATATATGAAGTCCCCTGTGCATCATGCCCTGCCACATACATTGGACAGACCAATAGAAGAATAAGTACCTGCCTAGAGAAACACAAAAATGCAGTCAAAAAACTGGAACACACTTCCTCACTAGTCCAACACATGAAAGCCACAGGTCATAGCATCGACTTCAATGGCACCAAAACCACTATAGAAAACCCCAGCTACAGAATTATCAGAGAAGCCATAGAGATTGAAAAAAGACCTGAAAGCATGAATAGAAGAGATGACTCCACCAGACTGTCAATTATCTGGAAGCCTGCACTCTCAAACAAAAAAATCTCCACACCACAAGCCAGCCAAACACCTGGGCACAAACAGACTCCCCCTGATACCTCCAGCTCAAACACACCCCAACCAGGCACCCAGATAAAACCTAGCTTCCTAATAAATGATAGCCGTCCGTTTACTCGGAGCCAAGCCACACTAAAAGCCTCCAATAAAGGAAACACAATGTTGCCAGCCAATCAAGACCAAAAAAGCTACAAAATAGACAGAAGATATTAGAAACACCAATCAAGCAGAACACAGCAACTCCAAGACCATTAAACACAGACCAAGACTCCCAACCAATCAGGATGAAGAAAAAACCATTCTGGCACAGCAGTAGGCTAGCCCCAAATTTAAAACAGAAATGTCTGTGAAAGTCTGACTCACAGACGAACACAATACAGAAGCCATGGCAGATGAGATTCTGCCGAAACGTTGCTACAACTTTAAAAGCACAACTATAATGACATGGGAAAATACCCGAACAAAGCTCAATACTATATATATATATATGTGTGTGTGTGTGTGTGTGTGTGTGTGTGTGTAAAATGTATATGTATTTATATATGCAGTATACTGTATAGACATATCTGTATCTATCTAAATCTAATCTCTATCTCTATCTGCCTCTATCTCTATCTCTGGCTCTGACTCTGACTCTGACTCTGACTCTGACTCTGGCTCTGGCTCTGGCTCTGGCTCTGGCTCTATCTCTATCTATCTCTATCTCTATCTCTATCTCTATCTCTATCTCTATCTCTATCTCTATCTCTATCTATCTCTATCTCTAGCTATATCTCTAGCTATATCATCTCTAGCTATATATTTATACATCTATCTGTGACATTAAAAATAATTAGCTTTTTACAACCCTATAATCCCTTAATGTCGTACCTTATGATTCTTGACTCTTGATGAATGTATCTTTTCTTTTATGTATACTGAGAGTATTTACACCAAGACAAATTCCTTGTGTGTCCAATCACACTTGGCCATGCTGTTCTATCTATATATGACATTAAGGGTATATATTTCAATGTTCAGATGCGAAAAACTTTAGTTTCCAAAGATACATTTTTTTATGAAAGGATTTTATCTGTTCAGATGATAGTCTATCTTGGTCAAAACTTAAGGGTTAGGATGCTTGAATACATGGAGAGCCAGGGTCCTTTTTGCAGAATTGTCACCAGCAGTTTTTGGATGGCAAAATGCAGGGAATATTGAGCTTAATCCTTCATTACTTCCACCAAGTCACTGACTGTTGATATTTTACATTTGTGAAAGAGCCTGTTGATTAAGGAGAAGGCTGGCCCATGTCAAGCTGAGCACTTTTTAAAAAAAAATAAATGTAAGTGATTTTTGTGATTCTGCTAGGAACACTTTTCATTTAAAATGTGGCTTCAGCACATGTCACTCTATGGGGAACAGAACATACAAAGTGATGCTTAAAAATGCTCTGCACCAGAGGTTCTGAGCAGTTCTGGAGAACCGGCAGTGGAAATTTTGAGTAGTTTGGAGAACCAACAAACACCACCTCTGACTGGAGACTTTACAGTATCCTTCCCCTGCCACGCCCACGAAGCCACGCCCACAGAACCGATAGTAAAAAAAAAATTGAATCCCACCACTGCTCTGCACTGCTGATCTATCTTTCTCATAAGGGAAGTGACTAGTGAAGGTTTCCCCTCAGTGTTGTGAGCTTGGTGAGATTAAATTGTAAACCTTTTGTTGTTTAATGCTTCATTGATTTTAGAAGACCTGATCTGACAGCTAGTGGGCCAATTATGCTTACAAAGCTCCCGTATGGAATTTCTCCAGTTGGCAGGGAATCACATGATGGTAACAGATAAAACTATTTTTCTCCTTTAAATCCTCAGGTTGATTGGAAAAGGCATCCCCCCCCTTTTTTTTTCTTTTTCTTTTGGCATGCTTTGGAATATGCTACTTCTCCTCTAATGGATGTGGGGCCGATTAATAATATGCTGGAATTTGTCTTCCATACTGTCCCCAATCCTAGAAGTTTCTTTCTTCTTACTTCAATCTTAGACAATTTATCAATTTAATTATTGTAGCAATGATTGTAAGATTGCCTCCATCATTGCAACACAGCTAAGCTTCTGGTTAGTTTCCCCCCTTTTTAACACAGTTATCCTGGTCAGAATCCTTTAGTTTATTCACTGATGTTTATATACCATATACATAAGTAAAACTAAACCTATGGAGGATATACATATATATAGTTGGACACTTAAAAGTCCAAACTCTCAAGTAATGTTTATCAAGGACATTTGGTAAAGTCTTGCTTTGTTCTACATTGTTTTCCTGGCAATAATATAGAGTATATAGATACAGAATAATTTAGAATAGGTAGTCCTACAGGTATTACAGGTAGTCCTTGACTTATGACCACAACTGAGCCCAACATTTCTGCTGCTGAGTGAGACTTTTGTTAAGTGATTTTTTCCCCCATTTTACAACATTTCTTGCCACAGATATTAAGTGAATCACCAAAGTTCTAAAGTCAGTAACATGGTTGCTAAGTGAATCTGGTTTCCCCATTGACCCCGAGAACACTGCAACCACCATAAATATGAATCACTTGCCAAGTGTCTGAATTTTGATCATGTGACTCTGGGGATGCTGGAATGGTGGTAAAGGTATAAAAAATGGTCACACACCACTTTTTTTTCACGGCCATTGTAACTTTGAGTGGTCACTAAATGAATTGTTATAAGTGGCGGACCACCTGTACTAAGGTATTTTCCTTCTGTGGTGCTGAATTTCCTGATGGTCTCCCATGCAAATACTACTTCCGCTTGACCTTCATCTCCAACCAACATATTACCATTGCTACCACCACTACCATCACTCTGAAGCTTCCCATGCTTCATCCGCTTCTTATTCTGCAAAAATACTCAACAGGGGAGTTTCCTTATAAACTCTACTCTTGGAAGCAAAAAAACTTGGGAGGCTATAAGTTGCTGGACTGATGATTGAGATATAAAAGGCAATACACACACACACACACACTCACAAGTGATTCTGAAGCCAAGAAAAAAACTTAAGATACTTAACCAATGAAAATGTCACCACGCCGATCTTCTCCTAGAGGGGAATCCAAAGAGTGGAAAATATTCGGAAGTTTCAGTAAAGTTCTCCTGGTGAATAGTGATGGTGATTAAGACCACATAAATACATACTGATATGATAAGCAGCATTATATATTTACTTATTAATTAAAATATTTTATTGATATTCCAAAGTTTAAAAACATAAAATATATATGCATCGTTATCAACATCAAGACATCTTTTACATTTCCTTACATTTTTCAATATATGATTACTTGTTCCATTACCGTTAGATCTTACTCTTGTTACAAATCAATTTATTTCATCTTACACTTCAATCTTTTCTGTAACATACATACATATTTACATACTTCCTCATTCTTTTCCTAATTGCCATTTTATTTTATTTTTATTACTAAACCACTCATCCCAGGCATCCCAGGCCCTATAATATATTGAATCTTCTTTGTCTCTTAATTTCAATGTTAGCCTGTCCATCTCTATATAATCTGTTATTTTCTTTATAACCATGCCCTCTGATGGTATCCTTTTCTCCTTCCAAAGTTGCGCATACGAAATCCTTGCAGCTGTTAGTATATGTAATATAATGTACCTATCTTTTTTACTACATTTCTGTGTTATTATACCTAATAAAAAAAATTCTGGATTAAATTCAATTTTCCAATTTATAATTTCCTCTAGCCATTGTCTGATTGTATTCCAGTATTTTTTCACTTCTGGGCATGTCCACCAGATATAAAAATAAGTGCCTTTTTCTTTCCCATACTTCCAACAATTAGGATTTAAATTAAACATAAATTATATATTTATTCTATCTGTATGGCTTGCCCAGAGTCTCTTGCTGACATAAGGAGCTATACAAATCATATTAAATAAGATGAAATCAAATCAATAAATGGTAGCAAAAATCAAGGACACCTCATCTCCACAACCACCAAAGAAAACACCCAGGAAATATATATTTTCAGTGCATTTTCATCCTCTTAATGCTGGTCTTTTAAGAGTGTTGAGTATGAATGAAGGGGCCCTGTGCAGTCTCAACAAAGAGAAGAGCCACAAGTAAGAAAAGTGCTTCTTTTTTTGCCAAAAGCACTTGCCTGTCCCCAAATCTTAGCCCTCTCCTCTGATGCCTACACCAGCCTACAGCCAGCATATAAACATAGATGTAAGAGAAAAGAATTTTTTAAATCAACAAGCAATTCCATGTTATCTGCATTAAAAAAACTAACCACAAAGTCTAGTTGAGTTTTATGAGCCACTATATCTCTGAATATAACTGAATTTCTCTTCCTACTTCTCCTATTAGCTTAACTTAAGGGCTGCCATGCTTACAAAGAACTAATATTCTGTGGAATGACAGTTTTAATAATACTGAATGGGGCAGCATTAATCTTGGAGGTCAAGACTGTTAAGTTTGAGCAATGAGAGGCTGAACCAGAGCATGAGTGCAACAGTACTTTATTTTACAAATAAAGGGCTGACCGTGCTTGCCAAGCCTGGAACTGGCTCGCAGCAATCAGCGGTTGGGACCCCGCAGCCTGCTTTTATAGCTGGCTGCTGGGGAGAACCGACCAATGGGAATGGGGGAATAACGCCCACACAAAGTGAGTGGACCTGAGTGAGAACTCCTTGAGTCCTCAGGACATAACACCCCTTCCCCCCAGATGCGAACACGCATAGTCCTTGAGGTAGATGGGGGGTTTGTGTTGGCGCCCGGAGCGCGCAACTCGGGAACATTGTCTGACTGTTCGGTATCAGTCTGTGACGGTTGAGCTGGCATAGTGTCGCCAACACTCTCTCTGGACTGGCATCCTCGGAAACCACCGGGTTGGTTTCTGGAGTCAAACTCTCGTGGGTTGGATCCGGTTGGTCAACTCTCTGGGCGCTGTTGTCCGAGTTTGGGCTGACCGAACGACCGCTGGCGCAGACTGGTCACTGGGTGCAGTGTGGCTGGGTGGCGGATGGGACGGTTCCCTTCGACTGGAGACTCTGGATTCTTGTTTGCGAGGTTGCTGAGGCGCCTTCTGAGTTGGTCTATGTGTCTCCTCCAGACGCGACCATCCTCCAGCCTGACTCTATATGATCTCGGCCCGGTGACGGCGATGACCTCGCCCGAATCCAAAGTGGGTCCCCAGCGAAATTCCTTGCGAATATCGGCTCCTGTAACATAAAATGTCTAACCCAAGTGGAAGCGAGGGGAGAGTCAGGGCAGTATTGTGGGTGCAGTCTATCTAATACAGTCCTCAGGCACCGCCCATCAGAAGTTCCGCTGGGGACTTATTGGTGACTGCACAGGGGGTTGAGTGCTGGCTCATCAGGAACCGTGAGAGTTTGTGGTGCCAGTCATCTCTGCCAAACCTAGCGAGGGCCTCTTTGGTGGTCCTGACGGCCCTTTCAGCCAACCCATTACTCGCAGGGTGAAATGGGGCTGTGAAAATGTGGCGAATGCCTAGGTTGGCTGCAAAACGGCTGAATTCTACTGATGCGAACTGTGGGCCATTATCGGAGACCAAGGAGTCGGGTAGTCCATGGGTAATGAACAGGCGCGTTAACACGTTGGTGATTGCTAGTGTGGTGGTCGTGGATAGCTGCGCCACGCCTATCCACTTGGAATAAGCGCCCACGACCACTAGGAACATCTTTCCATGCACGGGCCGGCCAGATCGATATGGATTCTAGACCAAGGGGCGCTGGCGCTCCCATCTGGTAGGGGTGGCGATGGGGGAGCAGGACGGGATTCCTGGCAAATGCTGCAGGAACTTACCCAATTGACAATGTCCTCGCTCAGACCCGGCCACCACACGTAGCTGCGTGCCAACGCCTTCATTCTCACAATGCCGGGTGTCCCTCGTGCAACGCTTCCAGGACTCGGTACGCAGCGAGGTCGGAATGACCACTGAGTGCCCCACAGTAGACAACCCTGCAAACTGGACAGCTCCTGCATGCGAGTCTTAAAGGGTGCGAATTTGTTATCAACGTTGCCTCCTGGCCACCCCCTCCTCACCCAGTCGAGCACCTGGGCGAGCGTTGGTCTGCCTTGGTTTTGGCGGCGATGTCAAGGGCGGTGATGGGCAGGTCCAACTGGGTGATTTCAAAAATGGCATTGACAGGAGCTGGGTCTTCAGCCGGAGCGGGTAAGGGCAGCGACTGAGCGCGCCAGCGTGGGATAGAGTTTTGCCCGGGCGGTGGATAAGTTTGTATGAGTAGGCCGCTAGGAAAAGTGTCCACCTTGTCATCCGAGGGGAGAGGACTTGAGGTGTCTGTTTGTCGCCGGCCAGTAGGCCCAGGAGGGGCTTATGGTCGGTGACCAGTTCGAAGAAGTGGCCAAAAAGGAATTCATGAAACTTTTTCACGGCTGCAACAGCTGCTAGGGCTTCCTTGTCTATTTGGCTGTAATTTCGCTCCGTGGCCGAGAGCGTCCTGGAGAAAAAGGCGATGGGGGCCTCGGCGCCATTGGCGAGTCGGTGACTAAGGACCGCCCCAATTCCAAAAGGGGATGCATCTGCTGCCAGTACTAAAGGAAGGTTGGGGTCGAATTGGATGAGCACTGCCTCTGACGTAAGTAGTGATTTGACGCGTTAAACGCCTGGTCTTCTTTGTGCCCCCAGTGCCACGGTGACTTTTTGTCTAGTAATCTGTGTAGGGGTTCGCTACTGAGGCTTTATGGGGCAAAAAGGATGCATAAAAGTTTAGGAGTCCCAAGAAAGCTTGTAGCTCCGTTTTGAGGTCGGTGTGGGAGCTTCGTGGATCGCCCTGACCTTGGACTCCAGGGGGTGAATGCCAGAGGCGTCAATTTTATAACCCAGAAAGTCCACCTGTCTAGTGGCAATGGCGCATTTTTCTTTTTTTTAACTTGAGGCCATGCTGTCTGAACCTCTCTAACACTGCTCGCACTCTCTGGAAGAGTTGGGGTCTGTCCCTGGCCGAGACCAAGATGTCGTCGAAGTAGGGTACTACACCAGGGAGGCCCTGTAAAATCCGCTCCATGAGGGATTGAAAAATACCCGGGCAACACTTACGCCAAATTGGAGACGCTTGCATTGGAAGGCACCCTGTGAGTGACGATGGTCTGAAGTTCCGCTGTTTGGTTATCAACAGGGAACTGTTGATATGCTTGAGACATGTCCAATTTAGCAAAAATACTGCCCGGTTCGAATGTGTGTAATAAGTGCTGAATGTCGGGCACGGGGTAGGCGCTAACTTGTAAATATTTATTGATTGTTGTCTTGTAGTCCGAGCAAATTCTCAGGCTACCATCTTTTTGAGGGGTGTGACAATGGGCGTCTCCCACTTGGCGAAATCTGTTGGCTCAATGACCCCTTGTTTTAGTAGTTTATCCAATTCAGCGCTAGTTTTGGTCGAATAGCAAATGGAACTCTACGTGATTTTAATCTGATTGGGACTGCCTGGGGGTCAACGGTGAACAAGATGGGGGTTCCATTATAACACCCCAGCTCCTCGCTGAACACATCTGCGTAGTCAGTGAATAAGGAGTCAGTGTCTGAGGTTGAGACAGCATGGACTCCTGTTAACCCTAGGCCGAGGTGGGGAAACCAATCGAGCCCCAATAAGGTGGGTAGATTGCCGTTAACTACCACTAGAGGTAGGTGGCCTTTAAAAGCTCTAAAACTGACAAAGAACTTGCCTCTGCCGATCACGGGAATGGCCTTCCCTGGTAGTCCTTCAGACCGAACTGGCATCTCTGAAGCCGGGTAGTAGATAGGCTGGGGTGGAGTCTCTTGAGGGTGTTCCACGAGATTATTGAGAGCGCTGACCCTGTGTCAACCTCCATGTGGCACGGTTTACCTTCTAGGGAAACGGAGAGAGAAATTTTACGAACAGAGTGGCAAGTACGCCTGGCAAGCCGGTGCGTGCGACAGTTTAATACTTGCCTCTGTGGTCCCGAGTGCGAGGACGGGGGTCTTTGTGCAGCGCTTTGGGGGGCTTGGCAGACTCTCGCAATGTGCCCCCTCTTACGGCAGTTGTTGCAAACGGCTCCTTTAAACTTGCAGGTGGCCCTTTGATGTGATCCCCCACAGGCTAGGCACAGGGTGATGTGCTTGGGTGGACTGCTGTATTCTTGTTTGGCCCCTACCTGCGACCGTCTGTCATTGGTGAGGCGATGGACATCGTTCTCATCGTTGTGGCCTTCCTCCGCTTCCACCTCTTCGGAATGGACTGGGAACGCTGCTAGCTTGGTGCTTGGGCCCTGAATTTCGGTGGCTGAGTTCGTTGCTAGCTCGGCTGCTAGGGCCTCCTCTACCGCTTGCGCGAGGTTGAGGTCTTTTTTAGCTAGCAGTCGCCTCTGTAGGTTGAGATCCTTGACCCCACAAACCAATTGATCGAGGAGCATGTCCTCCAGGTATGTTCCAAACCCGCAGTGCAGGGCTGCTGTTCTGAGGGCGGCCATATATTGGTTGATGGTCTCCTTACTTGATTGCTTCCTCATTCGGAACGTGAACCTCCTGGCGATTTGTGAAGGCCTGGGAGCGTAGTGGTTTGTGAGGATCTCAAGCAACTCGGACCATGGAACGTTTTTAATTCTCTCGGCGCCACGAGTGCTGCAGCGGTATCGTAAACGGTGGCTCCGCAGTAGATTAGGAAATAGGATTTTTTCCGATGCTCTCCCGCATCCGACAGGCCGACCGCATCGATGTAATGATTGAAACGGTTCTTATACGATTCCACTTCTCTTCGTCTGGTTTAAACGCCGGGAATACTGGATTGGAACTCATGGTGCTGGAACGGCTGGGCTACCTGGGAAAAATCTCTCTGGGACTACGAACGCCGTGAGTTACTAGTGATATCAGCTCTGGAGAGGTTTTTGCTACCCTCTTTCTCTCTCTCTCTGGGTTACCACGTTGGCTGCTAGCCGTTGGAGGTGTCTTGATTCGCGCCAAAAAAAGTGGGCGTTAGTGACTCTCTACAGCGCTGTGCTGTGATTCCTACTGGCTCGAAATTCAAATGACACCCGCTTGAATTTCGCGCCAAATGCAGAGCGGCTGCGGCTCGCAGCGCTTCACTTTCCCCGTAGCGAGGCTAACAAACGGCTACAGACGCTTCTAACTTTTTGACTCAGACCGCTTTCTCTGGCTGCGGATCTGCGTTTGCTCTTTTTGATCGCTCGTTTCGCTAGCTGACCGCTCTCTCTGGCTGCGGATCAGCGTTTCCCTTGTCGCCAGCCGATCGCTCTCTCTGGGCTGTAGATCGGTGGCTAGTGACTCAGCGGTTGCAAGGTGCTTCTGGTAGCCATCCCACCCTCGTCGCCAGTGTTAAGTTTGAGCAATGAGAGGCTGAACCAGAGCATGAGTGCAACAGTACTTTATTTTACAAATAAAGGGCTGACCGTGCTTGCCAAGCCTGGAACTGGCTCGCAGCAATCAGCGGCCAGTTGGACCCCGCAGCCTGCTTTTATAGCTGGCTGCTGGGGAGAACCGACCAATGGGAATGGGGGAATAACGCCCACACAAAGTGAGTGGACCTGAGTGAGAACTCCTTGAGTTCTCAGGACATAACAAAGACCATTTCACAATTTTGCCATTGCTGCATCAAAAGCTCCATCTAACAGTGGTGGGACATAAAACATGGGCATCCACTGAACATCTTAGCAAGTGTGCATCTCTGAAGAAGATTGGATTTATTGAGCCTAGAGTACAGCTAAAAAGATAATGTTGTGCTGTTGGAAAGAAATTACTACCCTATAGTTAAAATCCTGGCCGGAAGAAATGTGTGTACTCTCAGTCTGAATTGGATCTCTATTGGCATAATGGAAATCCTGCTCATTATGTTTCTGTGCAGTGAAACTTTAATTTGATGTGTAAATATTGAGTTTCCTTTATATATATATATATATATGTGCATATCTGTGGGTTTTATTTCCTTGGGATGTTTTATTTGTCTTTTTGTTCCTGCTCATTTTTGGTTCTTGCCTGTGTGTGTGTGTGTGTGTGTGTGTGTGAATTATACTTTGTAGACTTTCCCCCTTCCTCCCTTTTGCTCACTTTCTGTATATTACAGCAATAAAATAAATAAAATCCTTAAAATATTAGAAGTCACACAAGTTATTATATGGAAAGGCAATGCTTTAGGTCCTCTATGACCAAATGGCATTAGATTCAAAAGTTGCGTGTAATAACTTCTTGGATAAAATATTGGAAAGAAGATCTCAACCTGTTAGCACAACGTTGCATTTTCTTTCTATGACCCCATACAGAATTTCATCTTGGCTCTTTCTGATGCTTAAAAAGACTAAAAAGGGAATTGGAATGCCTCCTGCCCACCCAACCTGCATTTGCTTCCCAAAGTGATTGAGGTGAAAGGGCTGATCTAAATGAATTCTCTTCCTCTTCAAGCAATGGGATATAGTTTATTTTTGGACAAAGTTTACAAATCTCTTTCAATCTCTATCTCCTGCTGATTTGCTGTCAGTGGGACATAAAGAGATTACCACATATGGGCTGGGTTATATTCTATGCAACATAGGGCCCTACCCTATGGACCATTCTTGTCTCCAAAATTAGTCTAATTCCATTTTGGTATGTCCAAAGGCCCCCAAGTCTTGACCATGTTGTCAAGCCTGGGGCTCCAAGGTGACCAGGATCTGCTCATAAGGCTCCAGTCCTAAAATGTGCATCTGAATCCATGTGTTCAAGAGTATTTCTGGGACAGAATTTGAATTAAGATTCAGCTTTCACATGGACTCCTCATTTTTTATATCACCAGGGCTTAGGTTTTTCCCCAGTTATCTTTTCTGTGGATGTGGGCAAATAATGACTATAGAATTGCTTGTCTCTTTTTTAAAATGAGGACTAAAACAGATTCTCTGCAGTTTGAGTAGATCAATACACATAGTAAATATATTAAGAAGTTTCCTATAATAAAATCACTGGTCACCTTTCAAAAGATAGAGACTTTATTTCCGTAGTAAATACTGAACCCACAGTTAAACAGGTTATGTTGCTGATTTAACATTCAATAAAAAATTATTTAGTAGAAAGTGAATTTGCCCACTATCATTGCACTTTATCATGGTGATATAATACTTTTTCACTAATTACTAATATCAAATTCCTCCTGTAGCCATAACGATTATTTATAACTCAAATCATTGAACTGTTTTAAATATGTTCCATAAGTAAGAAGAACCTCATGCGCTCTGCTAAATAAATAAGTGAATAAATAAAACGGGCAGACTATAAACAAGTTTTTATTGGAAAAGTTTGGGAAGAGGAGAATTAAAGTCAGCACTTTCATCTTACGTGACTGCAGGAAATTATTTAAAAAAAACGAGGCAAATTTATATCCTGCAGCTACCTCTGCTATTGATTATTGCTTTTATTTAGCATTAAAATGGCACACTGGCCATTTATAAGGTTTCTCTAGCAATTAATGTGTTTCTCTTGACATCGGCAGGACACTTTAATGGAAAGCATCATTGACACAGCTGTTTCTCAAGGTGTGATATCCAGATGGGGGGCAGGGGAGATTAGTCACAGTGACAGCCTAAACATTTGGGAATTACTTTTCTGTGCATATCATTAAAAACGATCAATACCATGAATACATAGAGGCCAAAACTATTTACTGTAGAGAACAAGGGAAATGAGAAAAGTTCAGCTTTGCGTCCCTGGGTTTGATTGCTATGGCTCTTTACATGGCATTGTGTAGAAAGTCACCTTGGCTTAATCCTGAAATGGAACCAAGAAGGTTTTAAATCAAGCAAAGGATTAAAAACCAGTAATGGCAGACTTTTCTATTGCTACATATTCCCGAACAACTTTTTTTAAAAAAATTGCTTCCTGAAAAAAATCTGGTGATTATAAACTAAACACAAATATAGTTTCAGAATCACTTAGGAAACTTGAAAAATATGGAATTAACATTTAATGACGAATGTATTTAACGGTATAATGTTTTTGACATGCTGCATGAGTTCAAAGGAGCTAAAACTTTTTTTTTGCTGCTGATTTTTATTTAAATAGGATTGCCAACATGATTGCCAATGCCCGACGATGGATATGGCACAAGAAGAAGATTTTTTTTATCTGTACTTAGTGTCTGATGCATCTTGCTGCAGTGTCCAATAATAGTCAGCCAGCAATGACTGGTTCCAGTTGCCCTGATGCCATTTTTCCATAGTGGCAATGTCCTAATGAAAACTTTCACCATATTTGTCACTGACTGCATCTAGATTTTGGGGAAAGAAATCCTAGGGTGAATGCAGAAAATGAATCTTTATTATTATTATTATATTTATTTATTCAACATTTCAACATTTAAAAAACAATTTCCACTCTTTAAAATGATTCTGTAACAGTGTTCACACTACATAACAAAGTCTATAACTATCAATTACTTCTCCATTCTATTCACTTATCCTCATATTTCTCAATTTAACTTATAACACTATTAACACAGACACATAGACACAGACACATTCATATATAATTAATGCTTTCTCATATTTGCTGTCAATTGACACCTTTGCATCTTCTTTCTAACCATACATACCAAACATTCCAAATAGAATACTATAAGATATGGAATGTTTGAATCTTAAATGACATGGTGCACATCACGGTCTTATATGCTGTAAGAAGTTTGTCTGCCAGCTGAATGTAGTTTGGCCAAGAAAATTCTCAATGACATCCTTGAATGCTCTCTAGGCAATGTTCCCACTAACAGATCTTCAAACTGCTTGCCATTGATGCCTTATTTGATCTGTGACCCAACAAAAATGCCTTCCTTAATCTTGCCATCATTTATTCTTGGAAACATCTTACAAATTATGAAAATCTTCAACCTTCTTTGTTTCATTGTTTTCACAACAGTTTTCATCAATCTCTTTAGTGAAGGCAAAAATATCTTTGTTGGGTCAACAACTGGTCCATGTGTCTCTGTTCTGGAACCAAATTATGTCACTAGTGGCCATTTCTTTTTCATGTAATGCAACTCTTCTTGCATTGCTATCCCATGTAACAACAGTATTTGGAATATCTGGGCTGCATTCCATGCAGCAAAACCACTATTTTTAGATATTCCAGTTGTACTTGGTGAATTGGATGTACTTTGACAACAGTTCCATGTTTTCATTTGTTTCTTTCATGTATGCAGCATAATCAACAGGTAGTGAAAGGGTGTACATTGCCGTTGTGTAATAGCTTTGAGGCTTAACATTGAATCAATAAAAATATACCATTCCAATGGGTATTTGTAATTGGTCAACTTAAAATTAATAAATTTCATAAATTAGTAAAATTAGTAAACTTAAGAAGAATTTCAAAATCAAAAAACTTATATAAAATCATAACATGTGTTGGTCATGGCCATATGTTTGTTTATGCAAAGCTGCAATGGATTTAGTGTACATTGCTGGGAGACTGTGCTTGTCTTTTCGACTCTGTTTGAGCAGTTGGTTATCTGTTTGATGGACTAATTGGCCATTGCCTGGAAGTTTAGTCTGAGGCTTGTTCCTGGCTGGCTTCGTTTGGAAATGACCTCTCAACTCCTGTCCTGGGCTGCTTCTGTGAATTCTACTAGTAAACCCTGAAACACTGACCATTTGGACTGGCTGACAAACCTAATGGGAGGCTCCAAACCTCAGACTGGATTTTGGCTTCTCTTTTGAAACTTCCCAGGCAAAGCCTGTATTTCCGAGACTGTTTTGAATTTGCCATATTTTCATGTCTTTGTTATCTACTTGGTCTAGAGCCAAATTGCTGTTCTAATCTAGTAGCTGTGAGAGAGCTGATACCTGAAACAGAACTGCTGGGGGGGAAGACAAAATAAAGCTCTCTCTAAACCAACACAGATATATGGCTGAGTGGGGCATCACAGAGAGGCCCAAACTTCTTGAAATTATGCTGGATGGCTCTATGAATATCAACTTCCCATTCAACCTGGATATATAGAAGAACAAGCTGAAAATCAGGAAACACAATGAAACCTTAGCTGTAACATTGCACTGTGTGGAGAAGCTAATGGCTCATAATGTGTAGAGGAGATTCGCATAATGCTGTGGGACAAATTGCCTGTAAAATACTTCCTTTTGTACCTGGACATTGTTCAGTGTACTGAGACTGTGAAACCATTTTATGAGCAAATTAGTATGTGAAAGTTGATGGGTTAGATTTATTAGGTTTTGGATACTACAATGTCTCAGCCTGTCTGAAGCCAAATGAGGGTGGTTGCGTAAGATGTCTTCCATTCCCTTTTGTATAATAGAGAATGGGGGAAATTGACAGCTCTTTTTCAACTTACCATCTCCTGATAAACATTATCTAGAATTAGGAAAGGTCTTATTTATACAGAGAATGTCATGTGATTAATTAGAACCAGCAGAGCAGCTAAGATTCTGGCCTAGAAACCAGAAGATGGTAAGTTCTAGGCTTCCCTTAGGCAGAAAACCATCTGGGTAATTTTGGGCCTCTCTCAGCCCAATTCACCTCAAAGGTTGTTGTTGTTGGGAAATAGGAGGTGGCAGCATTTGGTATGTGGAGTGCTTTGAACTCACAAAAGATGAGGGCAAAATAAATCAAATAAATAAATCTAATACACTGAAAGAATTCAATAAAACATGACACTCCAAGACCTTTTTGTCAAACTTTTTTTCTGTTAATACAATAGCTTCTTTGTCCATATTCAAGATAAATTGAAAGGTTCAGCCTTTATGTGTCCATCTAGGTGGATAGAACTCCACACGAAGGAGGTCCCAACTGCAGCAGCATATTTATTTCATGGAAAATCTTTAAGATTGCCAATCTATAAAGTTCCTTCTGACATCTCTGAACCATATGAAGGGTGGACTAGCCAGACTACTAGCTACATTAGAACAAAAAAGTAAACTCCATAACTCTGTTCAACCTTTTTTTGAACACTTAGTATTGAATGAATAGTGTGAATACTGATAAATTCAAGTAGGATTTTTTTTCTGTCCTCTACATCAAACTTGTTAATTCCTGAAAATGTGCTTACTTTCTTGTATTTGTAATATTCTCCCATTCCTTCTCTAATCATTGCATGATCCCCAGACTTTGTATTTTCTTAAGACTAACTGTAGCATTATCCAGCAGCTCATTGCTCCCCTGGATGTGTGATCTATCTTTGCAGATAAATTGAGCTAAGACCCAAACTGCAATCTCTGAGGAAAAATAGATTTTCTTCTCACTCACTCCTTCCCTCAGTATTATGAGAAACTATGAGATGATCACAAGGTCAGATAAAAATTCATTACTGTAATATGGAGTAAATGAAGCAAACTGACATGAATAAATAAGCAATCAAAACAAAAGGAATTTGTGCCATGTATGTACCACAAGATAGAAATTGAAAATTGTATCCAATAGCTCATAGCTCACAAATTCCTTATAAAACTATCAGTAGATGGCCAAGCATTCAATTAAAAACAAACAAACATTTTATAGTTTCCTGAGATGGCCATAAAGGTGTTAAGGGAATTGATATACAGTATACTGGCAGCCAAATTCAGCTCTTTTTAGGAAAAAAAAATGGAAAAAAACTTTAAATGTCTGACTTTCTTTTCAGTCATTAACAAGAAGAACTCATCTCATTAAAAATTAACACCTTTTTATTATACCTAATTTATGTATAAATCTTATTGCCTCTCATTATGAGCTTTCATGGACATCTCAATCAGCTCAGTGATTAAATCTATTTTATTCAGGCTATTCTTTCCCTACTGATTTTAATTTTACCTTAATGAGTTTCTTTCTTTCCCTTCTCCCTTCCCAACCCTGAGCATTCACTTGGGCCATTTCTTTCCCATTTCCTAATACAACTTATGTCTTTCAATCTATTATATTTGGTTGTGGGCATTTTGTTTTCCCATTCCACCTACCATTATGTAGGAACATTTATAATTATAAGCTGCCTGAGATATGCATCAATTGCAGTGGAAACAAACCTTATGAAGTTGAATAAAAGACTTCACAAGTGAACTTTAAGGGCAGAAGTAATAGAGGTAAAACACATTCATTTCAGGAGGCAAAAGTAGAGTTGGTTGAAAGAAATGACCTCTGGGAAAGATGAAGCAATATAAACATGAAGGGCAGACACACAATAAGATAAAATGGCAGCCCTTGCATTTACAGAGGGACAATATGTGATCAGAAAGAAGAAGAGAATAGTGTTGACAGCCAAGCAGTAGAGAAAAGTTAACAGTATGAAGTGAGACAGTAGAAGGCTACAGCAGAAAAAGTAAGTGATGACAAGGGCATGAATGAGAACTTTCATTGAAGACCCAGAGAGGAAGGGACATATTTTTATAATGTTGTAAAGGAGAAGTGACATGACTCAATATGGGGAACAAAGGAGGGGGGGAGAGGATATAAAAAAAATAAAAGATTTTATGTCAGTTCAAGAGGGTGATTGGTGATCTTTTCCTCTCATCAGGAGTGTTTGAGAGGAAAATGAGACATTTTGTTTTTGATATATTGAGTTTTGACCCAGGCTTGAAGATAAGAGATTAGATGCCACTAGAAACATGTTACTGGAGGAAGACATATTGGACCACAGATGTAGAACTAGATGTCACTGGTTTAGATGAACATTATATGCACCATGGGATTTATGAGGTAACCCAAAGACAATGTGCATAAAAAGATTTATACATACATTCCCATTCATCACCATCAAAAGTTGAGGAAGACAAGGGAGAGGAGATAGCAAGAATACAAACTACATATTGCTGGAGTTCTTGATATGAACTTAACTAAAAGTTAGTTGTAGCCCAGTGGTTAGAATGCAATATTGAAGGCTAATTCTGTTGACTGCTGATTGCCAGCAGTTTGGCAGTTCGAATCTCAGTGGCTCAAGGTTGACTCAGCTTTCAATTTTTCTGAGGTTGGTGAAATAAGGACCCAGATTGTTGCAGGCAATATCCTGACTCTGTAAACCACTTAGAGAGGGCTGTAAAGCACTCTGAAGTGGTATATAAGTCTAAGTGCTGTTGCTATTAGTGGTAGTTGTTCTGACCCTGCTCCCCAAACATGACAAACCCTCTGCAGTTAACTCAAAGATTCCTTTATTAGGAGCACCAGCAGCCCCGGAAAAATGTTTCTCTTTCACTGCAGGCTAACAAGTCCATCTGGCTGCAAGAGTAATAGTTGTCTGCCACATCTATTCATCTCTGCCCCCTGTCTTTTCCCCACAAAGCTAGGGTGGGGCTTCACTAGCAGTGGTGGCTCTTCCTTCCCATAGATTGGCCCATGGATTTCCACTGCTCTCTCCTCTCTTCTGCCTTCTGCGCATCCTGTCAGGGATTGGTCCCAGCTGTTCCTTCTCTTCCTCATCAGCCATCTCCAGACATGCGGGCTGTTGACTCTCCATCTGAGAGTTGATGGACAGCACAGGCTCCACCTCTGCCTCTGTCTCTGTCAGCTCCATTCCCTCTTACTCCTCGGAGCCTCCTCCTCCTTTGATTTGGCTGCTGGTGGGGCCAGCAGCTGACAGGCCACAACAGTAGTCTAACATGTATCTTCAGCTTCAATAAGATTTTAATAAACTCAGAAGTGGGGTTCTGGGGAAGTAGAATTCAGTGGGAAATGTAGTTCATGACAGTGAGAGTTCCTCTTTAAAAAGATACAAAAGGGATAATTACAAACTATCCCAATGAGGGGGGAAAAGGGAAGATAGCAAGGGGGAAAAATGGTCAAGAAATTTTGTGAAGATCTACAAACAAACAAACAAGCACAGAAAAAGGAAGTAGAAAGAGGGAGTAACACAGAGATGATATATAATTATATAGTACATACAGAATCAGAAACATTAAAGCTCAAAGCCAAGATAACAAAGGAGCTAAGAATGAAAAGAGATTCTTCAATTATGTTCCAAATAAAAGGAAACAAGAACCAGTTCATCATTCAGGACCAGATCAGTGGAGGTAGCAAAATGTTAACAAGTAATGAAAAAGAAATGGGGCAGGACCTCAGTTCCTATTCTGGGTCAGATATTTTTCCCCAACAAGATAGATGTTTCACTAGGTGATTGTGAGAAATAGGCTGACTTTGTTATAAATTGAATATGATGAGTCAACAGCCCTAATTTGCTGCTAAGAAAGGCAATTCCAAGTTAGGCCTTATCTATTAAATGTCCCATTTTATTCTGTATAGTCAATCACACATTCTATCCAGTTCTAGATACTACACTTTAATAAGGATTCAGAAGACTATAAGGAGTTAAATGATCAGTAAGCATAATCAGAGGAATAGAGACAGAAAAAGACCTTGGGCTATTTCTGCCCAAGAAGAGGACAGATACAATCATAATTTTAAAGTATCTGAAAGAATGTCACAGAAAAAGGGCATAACTTTCTCTGTCCTCTAAAAGAGGCTATGGAACAAATTCCAGTGAATTGTTCGGAAATGTTCTAATAGTAAGAATACTATTCAACTATGGTCCCAATTACCCAGGAAGAGCTTCCTTTACCTGAATGATCTCAAAGGAAGGCTAAACCAGCAGATGTAATGGATGCTTTAATGTGGTTTACTGCACAAAATGTGGCATTGAATTTGAAAACCAAACTGTCTCTTCTAATTACATAATTATATGAAGTTGGCCATTTGAAATAAAAAATGATTGCAAAAATGGTGTTTTCATGCATAAGAACCACAAATAAAATGGTGGCGTTCCACTGATTGAGCCAGGAGAGCTGAACTGATTGATTAAATGTTATTTGATCATTACATTTTAAATCCTGCAGTTCTGAGATTTCCAGATGGAGATAGTATAAGATTTATAGACAGCAAGAAGTTTTTTCTTCCCAATGGAACTTGAATGGTTTTATGGGAAATCCAAAAGAGCAGTCCAAAAGTCAAAGCATTAAGTCATGGGTTAAGATATGCAAAAACACACAGCTGGAAACTGGACGCGTCCTAGTGATGCTCAATTCCTCAGAGTGGAATTAAATAGGTGACACTAGTGCAGCCCTTCACAGGGGGCAAAGTTGCCTCCTCACGAGTAGTCAGGCTGGCTAGCATTGTTCTTGTCTCCTCTCCACCCTGTGCATCCTCAGATCGGAAGGAGGTATGGATTCCATCTCCTCCTCATTGCTAACTGCTGGCAGTTTTTTCCCAATCTAGCCTGGAGCCTCCTGAACAATTTGTTGCAGCTGTGGTTCTCTTCACTGGGGATCAGCCTGTTGCTCGTTCAATCGGCTGTGGCTACTCCATTAGGCTCAAGCCCATTAATCCCCGATCCAAGTCCCCACATGTCTCTGTGCTCCTACTGACTCATCCTTTTTCTCCTCCTTCTAACCTACATCCAGGGAGGGCTTGGGAATGGATCCATTGCAGAAGCACTCAGGAATATTGGCTTGTTAAACAAGATGGGGTATTAAGAGATCTGTAATTGAATTTCATAGCTGGTTAATGGACATGAAGAAAAAAAAATATAAATAATGATGTGAAATGCAAAATAGGGCATAATCAGAATGTACTACTGTGACAGGGGAAGAGAGTTAAATTATATCCCCTTCGTAGCTTGTCACTGAGGGAAAATATCCACTGATGAAGATTTTTTATTTCAGGAAAATAGGCACTGCCCTTTAATTCTGATATAGAAATGACTTTTATTGCTTTATTTATAAAGTGGGAGAATAATTACCAATCTTACCATACACCTGACTTTGATTTCTACATTTTATTCTACAATAGGTAGGTAGAAATAGATTGTAAGCAACAGGTCAATAAGTAAATTGATTTGACTTGCAAAAGCATTACTTAGCATTATTGTTTTAAAAGCCATCAAAATAAATAAAGCATAGAAGGATGCATACTGGCCCTATTATTGTTCCCCAGTTATTTCAAAAGCTAATGTTAAGTTTTGTTGCAATATTGTGTAGGAAATGCTGCATTTATTTAACTTTAGATAAGAAGGAAACATGCTATGCTCCTATTATCATACCAAATTAATCTACTACTTCTTGTTCCCCCTCCCAAAATAAAAGGAAGGGGAAAAAACATAATAAAAAATCCTACGTATTGCTAGGCCAAGATATAAAACTCTAGCTTTTCCCTGCTCTGTTTCACATAAATAAATGACTCAGTAAATGAAAATTAATTGCCTCAAAACATCAAGTGACCATTTACACAATTAATTGATCCTCAATCAATTTGTAAGATGTGTGTGAGAGATTAGTGTCTTTCACATACCAACCATCCTCTCACACAGCACAATAAAATGACACTCTCCCCCTCAAAAAAACAAACAAAACCCCACTCCCTCCAGCACAAACAACAACAACATTAACTACTTCAGATTTTAAACAAAAGGAAAAGGGTTACTTTGCTGGATAAAAAGGAACTGGAAAACAGTTGGAAAATAAGGCAAGAGATAACTAGGCAGAGGAGGACATACAAGAAAAAAAGAAAAAACGCTTTGTTGGGTTTTCCAAAATAGGGTATTATATTCAGCCAATTCGGAAAAATTGCCCCTGAGTAAGCTAGCTTTTATATTAATCCATGTTTTTAGCAAGGATATATACTTGCACTTCTGGTCCGTGTTTTTGTTCTCCACAGCAAATATGCATTCTTGACAAAAATAAATTGATCTGCCTCCCTTCAGGATTCACAGGTAAATTATTTGGAGGGAAAACTCTCGCTTTCTTATTGGATATCATGAAACCTCCATTCACCAGACCTGATACAACAGAAAGTATGTCCATTTCTGCCCTTTCCATTATGATGCAAATTACATCAAGTGGTACAAACCATATAGTTTGTATCATTTATGTAATGATGTCATCATGCAGATGGAGCAAATCTCTGGGATCTGACAATGTTCTCTAGAATTTACCAGACATTTTTCATAATGGACATCCCCTACTCTATTCATTTGGTACAATGAAAATTTACTGTAGTTCTTTCATCCCCCCCCCCCCCCGATGATTAGGTCAGTGCCAACAAACATGAGAGCAAATACTTCTGTGGAATGTGCCAATGAAAATAAAGTAAACCTAAATGTTTCAAGGTGACAAATATCTCCTTTTAAAACTACATGCTCTTTTCTGATCTCCCTGGGGCTGCGTCTTGGTTGCCTCCATCATTCAAAAGTTTGTCAACAAAATAATTTTCTTTCACATCTATAAAAGGTTTCATGTAGCAAGGAGAGAGTGATATCTTCAAGCTGTTGTGTCTCCTATCTTGATGGATGCATTTTGGTTGTCTTCCTCTTTTACTTCTGTGTTAAAGTTGCTTTTCCTAGCATATGCTAGTCTGAGTAAAAGGAATCAGCACAGGAGGAAGGGAGGGAAGGGGAGGGGGGAGAGAGAGGGAGGGAGAGAGAATGTACAGTGGCTTTGTAGTTGCCCCAGCCCCATTAGAAGGTCCAAAAGGGTCCAATCAGCATTTCCTGATTCTTGAATTTCTTATCTATGAAACTGTGGAGTCTTCTTCATAGCTCCTTTAACATGCATTCCTTCTGCCCTTTAGTTGGTAGAAAAGTATGTTGGTATCAACTGTGTAGCCAACGCAACTGAGCAATTTTGCATCTTGGCTACATGTCCAGGCAGTAAAATATAATATGTAAAAATATTTGTATTGTTTTTATTTTTTTATTGTTATATAACAATACTGTTATATTTTACATTTAGTGGTCTTTTCTAGGAAACAATAGTGATGGGTAAATACTCTGGCTTCTTTTCTGCTCCCACCCAACATCATATGTCATTATGAATAAAACTAACCACTTGCTCTTCCGTTACATTTTTGTAAAGTAGATCTGCAGAGGTTTCTCCATTCACTCCATGCACTGCCAGCTATCAGCCACAAAGCCTACAAGCTGAGCTGTCAAAAGGTGCTCTTTTGTCCCACATTCAACACTTATTATCATCTAAGAGAACTACAAGTCCCAGAGTCCTTTAGTTCATGCTGGCATTTTCTGTGCATTGAAGAATTCACCAGGGTGGCAGAAAAGAAAAAAAGCTCAAGTAATTTTTTTTCTGGTTCTTCCATTTCTGGCAGGCTCAACCATTGTTATTTTATGGTGATGTAACTTGAAATTAATACAGAATAACTGAGGTCTTCCAGTCCAATTCCATGCTCAAGCAGGAAACCCTATACCATTTCAGACAAATAGCTGTCCAGACTCTTCTTGAAAGCCTCCAGGGATGGAGCACCACAATGTCTGAAGGCAAGTCGTTCCACTGGTTGATCGTTCTCACTGTTAGAAAAATTATCCTTAGTTTTAGATTTGTTGTCTCCTTGATTAGTTTCCACCCATTGCTTCTTATCTTGCCTTCTGATGCTTTGGAAAACAGCAACTCTCTTCTTTGAGGCAGCTCCTCAAATATTGGAACACTGATATCACGTTGCTCCTAGTCCTTCTTTTCACTAGATTAGGTATACCCAATTGCTGCAATTGTAAAACACATAAATGTACAAAATATCTAAACTCATTTACATAAAATACATATTGTCACATTCTGTAGTTCAGCATCTAGAAACCTCAAACAACACAGTTCAGTTCGAAGCGTTTATCCTTGAAAGCGTGAGACTTGGCGCTAAATTACCAACAAGAAAAGAAGCAAAACAAAGCCAGAGCTAACTGCAGTTTATCCCTTCACCCTTAAGTATGTGTGTTTATCCCGCCCTCTGGTATCTCCACCCCCTGGTGTCTGCCACATATAGTTCAGCAGAATGCTTGCCCACCCCACCCTCCTGGCTTCCAGTTGCTGATGTTCAGCTGTTTTGGCTGGGTCTCTTCTTCCCAAGCTCTCTGCTTCCCAACTGACTGCTCATGCAGCAATGGTGGATCCTCCCCTCCCCAAGTGGCAGCCCCGGGACAGCTCACTCGTGGCTGGCCGTTTCAGGGCTGACACATATTTTTATATCTGCAAAGTTAAGAATATGGTGTTGCTATATTTGAAGAAGTAGAAAAACTGTTTATTTATTTTGAATTTTGTTGTTGTTGCTGCTGCTGCTGTTGTTGTTGTTATTGTTGTTAGTTGCGAAGTCATGTCCATCCCATCACAACCCCATGGGCAATGTTCCTCCAAGCCTTCCTGTCCTCTACCATCCCCCAGAATCCCTTTAAGCTCATGCCTACTGCTACACTGACTCTATCCAGCCATCTCATTCTCTATCATTTCCTTCTTCTATTGCTCTCAATCTTTCCCAGCATTAGGCTCTTCTCCAATGAGTCCTTCCTTCTCATTAGGTGGCCAAAGTATTTGAGTTTCATCTTCAGGATCTTCTAAAGAGTGTTCAGGGTTAATCTCCTCTAGAACTAACTGGTTTGATCGCCTTGTAGTCCAAGGGACTCGCAGGAGTCTTCTCCAGCACCATAGTTCAAAGTCCTCAATTCTTTGGTGCTCAGCCTTTCTTATGGTCCAACTTTCACAACCCTGCAACTGGGAAAACCATTATTATTAGGAATTATTAGAAGAAAATATATTTCACATAAAATCTGATTCACAGAGACATTGAAACACCTTAAAAACAGTATAACTTTTGGGTTATATGCAAAATCTGAAAAACAAGGCAATAAAAATAAGAAATAAAATAAGAAATAAAAGAAATCTACAGAGGGCAGTGTTAGGGATATACCCTAGCAAGATCTGCAGGGCAGTCAGGCAGGCAGGCAAAATACGTGAGATAAGTGTTTTTGTAGCTTACACTCAGTAAACCAGATACACAGTGCCTATTAAATAGTTTTATTCCAGCAAGAGTTAAAGCATAGTCAAAACAGTCCATATATCATTCACTTAGTTCAGTCCGTCCAGGGATTATTCATTTGCAAATTCCAGTGTCGAAAAAGAGAGGTCAGTACACTTACAAATATCAGTCCGGTGATATATCTCCTCGCAGTAGAGAGATATGCAAAACTCAAAAACTCCTCTCTTCTTATCAGCAACTCTTCAGTAGGGAAAGACGCAGCTAACAAACCATGCAATCCAGTAAATTGTCAGTAATTGCCAGCAAACTGTCAGCGTCTTGTCAGCAATCAATCAGGTCCTCTTGCTGCCTCTTATGGTGGTTTCACACCACACCCAAAATTACATGCTTTGCAGTTAAAGTGACACACACTTAAACCAATAATCATAGCTTATATATATTATTTTACCCAAACTACGTTAGGTGACTTATGTTATACCTAACAGGCAGAACCACAAACCAGATGGAAATAAAAGAAAATAAACTAGATTAAAAGATTCAGGCATTCTCAACTAAGGCCTGGGTGAAGAACCAGGTTTTCAGGCCCCTTCAAAATATTTGCTACCCAGAACAACCTTCCCCTGTTCAAAAAACAACGTCTAGTAGTAGTGGTGATGGTAGTAGTAGTAGTAGTAGTAGTAGTAGATTATAAATATAGTAGTAGTCATGAACTACTTTGGAGTAGTGGTTAAGGTGCTGGCCTGGAAAGCAGGAGACAGTGAATTCTCATCCTGCCTTAGCCATAAAAATTGACTGGATGACTTTGGGTCAGTTTCTCTCTCAGCCCAACCCGTCTCATAAGATTGTTGTGGGGAAAATAAGAGGAGGGAGTATTACCTATGTTTGCTGCCTTGAGTTATTTATGAAAATAAAAAAGACAGGATTTAAACAACAACTAAACAAACCAATAAAAGGTTGCAGTCCCCTCTCTGTAACCCCATGATTAATTCAGCTTCAGTCATGATTCTCTTTCAGTAGTTGTTTGATTCTTTTGAAACACCACGTTTGGTCAGAAAACTATTTTCAATTGATATTTAAGCCATTTTTTATGTCTTTTATATATATTCATTTGCAACTTCTTCCACAAGATTTCCTTTACTCTTTTAAATGGATTATCCAGTATTTCTACTTGTTAGGCAAACAGATTCCTCCACTTCTTTCTTTATGATAACTATTGAAGCACTTGTGACTGATTATATCATTCTTGCTATTAGACACATTTAACCACCTTAAAATTGATGGTGCATAGTTTACTAGGTTGTCTAGTCCTGGACCCATATATATCGCACAGAAACCAATAGAGGTAAAGTCATTATCTATTACAGAAGGTGATGTTTCTTTAGTTAATTGCTCTTTGCCTTGCATTTTTTCCTTTGTTGAGTTACTCCTCTACCAAAATGAAAAATAAGACCATCAAGGAAAGAGCTCAGGGATAAACTGAAAGCATCCAAATATTTGTCCCAAATGCTATTGATTTTGTTTGTTAAAAATGGTCCTAGCTGTACAAAAAAATCAATAGGAAGAATATGATTTTTTTATTTACTTTTCATCCTAATCAAATTGGCAGTGTGTTGGGGTGACTAAGCATAAGAAAAAGGTAAATTATTTCAATTACCGTGTTTAAAAGATATAGGAATCTTGTGTTGGAAATCAATCGTGCAGTTCTTAAATTTTTCACTTTTCTATTCAGTTGAGAAAAATAAGATGGAAAATAGATTTTGATATATCATTAAGATGGGTACAGCTACAAATTTGGACAGAAGCATGGACAAATAATATATTAGTCTAGTGGAACATTGTATAAAGTGAATGAATACCAAGATTTATGTATGCATGAATGAAATAAGCATACGATTTGATCCTTTTGTTCAGAAAACACAGGATATCTACTTACAGTTGGAGTAGTAGTGAAGGCTGACTCATTAGACTATTAATAACCATCATTTTCTCCAGTTTCTCCAGCATAAGAACAAGATATTTATATAAAAAGAGAACTTCCAGAGACATACTCAACTATTTTAAAAATTCTTGGTCCTAAATGCTTTTAAAACCGTTGTTTAAAAGACCCATTTGAAAATATTTAGGACGGCAAGTATGTACATTAAAAACGGGGAATCAGGGCATTCTGAAGAATTCATAAAAGAAAGATGACAATGATTTAACACTATTTGGATATTGATATATTGCCTTTAAAGGTAAGTCACTCATAAAAAAATAACCCGGATGCTTAAGATGGCTAGATTTCAGTCAGGATGCTGCCTGCATTTGGAACCTCATGAAAATATGCATTACATGAGCAGATGGCCAATGCTCTTGGCATTGATATGATTATATGGGTTTGGTTACATCTGATTATATGGATAATTGCCTTTATGTGACTTAAGTATTGTGGCTGGTATAAATACTTGGATGGCTATGGTTTAAAAGTATGCTAACAATTGTGTTGTGAAATATGTCAACTGTTGGATGAAATATTGGGTGAAAATAGAAGCAGATGAGATGTTAGCATGATGGCGTTGGTAGGTAAATCTTTATTATGTCTTTAATCAAAACATAATAGTTTGGTGAAGGAAATCTTTGGAAGTAACTTTAATAATAAGTGACAAATTGGTTGATCTGAACTTTGAGAAGTACAAGTCCAGATAATGTTGACTTGTCATGATCTTTTTATCAGCCCCAATAAGACTTTGAAAACATCTCTGATAATTTATATAAAAGAATAATAAAAGTTTTTATACTACCCGTGTTTCCCCCAAAATAAGACCATGTCTTATTTTCTTTTGGGCACCAAAATAAGCACTAGGGCTAATTTTCAGAGGGTGTCTTATTTTTTTCCATGTATGGGAGGTCCAGTTCTTCTGCTTGCTCATGGTAGGGCAGGAAGCTACACAGCATGCCAGTGCTGCCACCATAAGGAAGGATGGTAGAGTTACCCCATGCACTCTGCGCTGGCTTACCTCAGGGCTCCTGCAACCAGGCCCTGACACCTGCCTCACTTTGAGGCTACAACACCACCACACTTCTTGGCCTCCTGCTCTGTTGCAGAAGAAGTGGGGCAGAAGTGGCCTCCTGCTGCACATGGCTGCTGGTACTGTTGCTGCAAGGGGTGTAGATGGTCTGGCCCTGAGGTAAGCCAATGAGGGGGCACGTGGGGCAGCTCCACCACCATCCCACCTCACCTCATTGCCATGGCACCACGAGCAATCAGATGGAAAGGGCAGCCAGCTGGCTGTGCAGCTCTTCAGTAAGGTGTTGAGCCACCATCCGGGGTTCACCATACCTGGGGGGGGTGGGAGGTGGGCATCCAATGGAGCATCACAAAGCAAAGACAGTGACAGTAGTGACAAATGAGACTGTAACTATGGCAGTGGGACTTCTGGTTGCTGCACTGAACAGCCATTTGCCAGCTGATCGCTCTCCTGAACAGGCCTCTGATCGAGAGTTCTGCTGCTGCTGGATGAGTGAGAAGGCCAAATCTGATGGTTATCAGATGTTGGTTGATCAGCAGGCTTGTCTGGGCAGCCAGATGGCATGGTCCCTGCACTATAAAGTGTGCTGGGAAATGAACGCTCCCATCAATGACTTGGCAAGGGACTTTGTTTCCAAGTCATTGTGTACTGAAGCTCCGGCCCACTTTTGAGGATTAAAGTGTGGTTTGCTGAGTTTCTTGGTTTTCTGAACATGTTTGCTTTAGCCCTAACCAGGTCCGGCCTTAGACCTTTGAGATAGGGCTTATTTTGGGGGGTAGGGCTTATATTAGGCACATACATAAAAACATGGCAGGTCTTATTTAGGATAGGCCTAATTTTTAGGGAAACAGACACACACTGTTCATATTGCTCCCATAGAATAACTTCATGCACCCACAGATATGTACATGCCAATGGTATCTGCATCAAACAGTGGTGATGTTGAAACAATGAGATAATTACATAAATTCCATGATTGCATACTTCTGTCAAGCTATCATATTTTCATTTGCTTGCTATCCTCTTTTTCTCCAGCAGTTCCCATCTCATATGTACCCATGCTTGATCCACCCCATCCAATCAGAAGGGCATATGAAATACCTCAAATATTAAATGAAGCATTGGAATAGATCAAATGTACATGGGAGTCTCATTGTTCAGGAATACACACAGCCTTTGTACTCATTCCCAAAGTTGAAACAGGATCTTTGCCTCAACGAGAATGTTGAATTTTTCTTTTAATGAACTTTGAGATAAATCTATATATGCTGTATGCAGTTGGTATGCATATTAAAAAGTTGATCTTTTAAATTTTAAGCTATTCTTTTCTGACAATCTGACAACTTACATAAATTCCAAGCTGCTTTTATGGTGCTTTTCCATTATTTTTTGTTCCTTGCTAATTACTTTTCTTGCCCAATTTCATTTGCAGTTTGAATAAATAAACTGTTTCGTTCTGCCTCCGGGATATTGTAGGAATAGTCAATATGCAGCTATAATAAAATCATAAATTTCTTTGAACAGGCAATTTCTAACATATTTTTCCATGGGGCTTTAAAATGTCTATTGTTATAGTAACTTACTTGCAAGCTGAAAACTTCCAGTGTTAATTTCTGAGCTTCAGAATAATTGAGAATAGAAATAAATTGTTTCCTATTGCTCTACAAATTGTAAAGGGGTTATTTAAATATTTATACCAGGTGACAGTTCCACCAAAGTACACAAAAATTGTAGAATGCTTAATGGCCTTTTTAATTTGAAATTGAAGGAGTCTGAAGCCTTTTATTTTAAACAATCTTAAGTTAATTAAATATGAACTAGGCACAACCCAGCAAATGACAATCTTGACAAATTTTCACTAAACTCAATTGGGCAAAGTTAGCCTCAACCAAGACAAAGAATACTATGGTGAAACCTAAACTGCCATTCTTATGAGTAATGACACTTGTATTCTATATACAGTTGCTAGGCCGTCAGCCCCACTGAAATGCTGTGATTTAATTCTCAGTAAATGTTTCCTAAAATATCATCTCTTAAACCATTCAGACCTCAAATGGAATGTACATCAACCTGGCTTAGAACAACCTGAGCACGTATCCTTTCTTCTGAACCAAACTGGTCTTTTCCAGCCTCATTTTGGAGTCACCATGACTCCAAATTAATTAATGCAGCTTAGATAGAGATTGCTAAGGCAAGTCATTCCTTCAGCCACTATGTATCTAAACAATGCTACCTCATACTAAAGCAGTATTTCCAAGCTATTGTTTTGTCAAAATGTCAGGGCAGTGATCAGGTGCCCAGACAGTTGGTTCTTTTGGATCCAGAGATCATAAGCACACCAATTAATAAAGAGTTTATATGCTTGATTATTAACTTAAGCAGACAGATATAAAAGCAAAATATAGGAAGCATACATACCAAGCAAAAGGATACCCAACTCTCTTACAAGAGATCTTTAATAATGACAGTAAAGATATCTCAAAAATGGCCAATTTCCACAGTACCCTGTGCAGAAGCTCCCAGCTTAAAGCAGTATTAGGGTTTTTATTAAGAGCTGGCACTTTGGTTTCATGGCTCCACTGCTATGGTCATGAGACTGAAAGACATGACTCTGGGATGGGAATCAAACCTCTGAGACTTTCACAGATAGGAAAAGCTTTCAGCTATGTAAAGGTACCTCCCCCACCGTTCTTTTATTCAGCAATGAAGAGTGAAAAGCAAACAAGTTAGCTCGGAATGAACTTTTAAACTGGAAGAAAAATCAAAATATGTTCACTAAACCCCTCAAAGTAAAATGGTGTTTTGCATTGCCAGTGCAGCCATTTGGAATGAATAGCTCTCCTACTGAAAATGTTGATTTGCTGGCAAACAATCATATAAAAAGAAAGAAAATGGTTTTGGGCAGAGTTGTAGGAATAATTTTTTTTAAAAAAATACTTGAATTGGGCCAAACTGTGATCCCCAAATATGTGCACATTTGTGTGTGTGTGTGTGTGTGTGTGTGTGTGTGTTAGGAATGTAAGTCACCTAACAATTGGGTTGGAAATATATAAACTAGGATAGACATTTAATACTGTCTCTTTAAGGGAATGCTAAAATTGTAATTGGGCCATAAGATGGAGCCAGAAACCTGGGTTGTTTAGTCCTGTTGTTGCTAGTTGCTAGTTGGTCGATGTTCTGATGTTCGCTGTTTCCTGAATATTTCCCTATTAACTGTTGCTGATCATCGTTATTCTTGGATTGATGTGAGTCTATTACTGAACTGTTTTTGATACTGGACTTTGTTATTGGATTATCCCTGGACTAAAACCTGACTGCTATAACCGTGTATGACTTGGACTGCTTGTTTTGGACTTTGCTTAACCGTTTACTGGAAGTAAAAACCTACATTTTACTATTCAATGTATCTGTGTACTGGTTGTATGTTATTCAACATCACTCTCACTACGTCTCCCTGTGTGCACTCATTCCTCTAACGGGGAATTACCTCAACAGGGAGAAAAGGTTTGTATCTGGAAACTTACTAGCAAATTTAGAATCAAAAATATAAAATTTATAGGAAAAAAATCTATAAACTTAAGATGGGAAAAATGAAAACAGAAATTGACAGGTTTGACAAATGCTAATTGTACAGTCCACAATACCCAATCTTTTTATATATGTTACTTCTATGTAAATTGCCTTGTGAAGAGACCCAGTTACATTGCTCAAAGAAACTGATGCATTTGTGGCATCTTATCCATGTTGTGAAGCAGCCCTGTCTACAATTAAGATCTTTTCCTCTGCTATTGTGAAATTTGAAGGAACAAATAATTTTAATATCAAAATTACAGAATTATTAATTAGATCATTGTTCATGAGTTCAACAACACATAAAATACAATATTAAATGAACTTTTTTCTACCCAGCATCTTCTAAATACCATCATTCAGAAGATATAAGAGATGCTTAGAATTTTGGCTCATCTGGCTCAGCATTATCCATCCAGGCTGAGAAAGTACAATTTAAAGTTTGAAGAAAACAATCCCTTTATTTCTTCTGGGCTCAGAACAAAATATGGCACATTGTGTTCTACACAGTTTCATATATTCCACTCTCCTTTGACTGGCTTATGGTCTTTATTTACTTCACCTATCAAATACATGACTCCAGATAACTATACAAATAACCTATTCCATGGAGTAGGTATTAATTTATATGACAGACATATTGGCTAGCATATGGTTAGCATATACAGCATATGGGTGGAATTTCTGTATGAGATAGGAAAAAAGCTTTAAAATTGGACTTTGAACCTATAATGAGATATGCATTGTGAGCAAACAAGAATATCGAGCTCTTATTTCTAGAAAGAAAAGGATCTAGGAATATTTAGAAAAAAGTTGAAGGTTAACTATAAATTTTTGGTAGCTGTTGTGAAAGTTTGTTGCCAGTAATCTCCTGCAGCAATTGGCTTCAGTTTGTCCATTTCAACACAAAACAAGGGGTCCAGCCCAGCAACTACAAAGCCCAGTTATCCAGCTTCTATCTTGAATGAAGTCTAAAGTGTTCTTCCTGTCAAGTTTCAAAGTGTGCTTTTGCTGTTGCAACCATTCTCACTTCTCAGCTTGCCAACGAACTGAGGAAGGGAAAAGGAGAAATGGAATGTAGACTCCAGACATCAAGAAGAGAACCAAGGACACTTTGGCAAGCGCTTGCCAAAGTCAAAGACTTTTTCCCATAACAATGCAATGAGTCTCAATTGGACAATGTGACCTGGTCTAATAGAGGGAGGGAAAATCTATACCTTAATTATGTGGGTTTGCGCAGGAATTAGCCAGATCTGATTATGCCCTCATCTGTGCTGAAATTATATACTCAATAAAGTTTTGCATTAAGAGATTGGATCATCTTGGCCATCTTTGATTGGGTTTGCCATTCAGAATGTTGACACTTTCTTTATCCTACTGATAACTTAGCCCCCCAGTGGTGCTGACTTCTGTGTTGACAGTTTCAAAAAAAAACTACTGGCAAAATAAGACTTTATTAAAATCTAAAGATATCTATGGTAGAATAAATGCCAGATTGCTAGAATAAACCATAAAGATTACATCAGCATTTTTGTACATGATAAATACTCCAAAGCTTAGTTTTAAATAGATGGTAAGGTCAACACAATGAAGTCAGGTTACACTCTTGGGGTTGCTTGGCAACTCTGCCTCCCAAATGAAACTCTTCCTTAATTATGGCTTTGTTTAAGTCTAGAATGATAGTGAAAAACATAGTCATGCACTATAAAAGTAGTCTTCATTACCTGGAGGAAGAGCAAGCACCAAAACAACAGTCAGAAAAAAGAAAAGTTGAGTCCAAGACAGAAATGTAATTTGAAAAAGTGGCTCATGTGTGAACCTGGAAAGTTACTGTAACTTTATAATAAATGTAATATTAGCACTCACAATTTTGGTTTCCTACTCTGATCTATCTCAAAGGCTTTCACATAACTGTTAAGTGCAGATCAAATAACTAAGCTATAGTCATATAATGCTCAATTTTAAATAGAACTATTTGATTTAATCTACATATTAATATTTTTCCTCCTTAAATATCTCCCATGGGGTATTTGCTACATAGGAATGAAGGAGCAGAACAGGTGGAAAATTAATTAATTAAGAAATTAACAGTTCAGTGTCTCAGTTCTATTTAATATTATATAAAGACTGTTTCTTGCCTGATATATGTTTTCTGGATTGTTGTGGTTTACTGCTGAAAATGTTTCCAATGTTATATTTTCACTTTGTACTTTGTTTTTCAGACACAGTTGCTCAGTGCAAAACTGAACACATTTAACAATTGACAATTCCTATAATTATACAGTTGGGTATTCAAGTTGCACAAAGCTATGTTGCATTGATTGTTGACCCTTATAGTCAAATGCAAAATATGCGTTATATATATCTATTAATAGATTTTGCTCTTTTTTCCAAGCAAATTATCTGCTGCAAAATCAGTGCTGTTTGTTGAGTTTTGCAGGCATATTGCCAAGTTCAGCCATTACAGATGTACTAATGTTGAACTTTCTGGTTAACAAATGCAAAAAACATATTTATTTATTTATTTGTTGAGCTTTGCTGACAGATTGCAAAGTGAAAACAAATATGTATTATGCATGTTTTAGGAAGAAACCTTAAGCCAATATTTTTGTTATTATTATATTGCTCAAAGAAGAGTAAATCCATTTTGTTTGCTTCCTTGCTTGCCAGTCTCAATTGCATAAACTCTACTATTTGTCATGTGTTATGAAAAATTTAATCTTAAAAATAATTTCCTTGACCAACTTTTCTACAGACCAGTTGGAAAGTATTTCTGAGTATATGTATAAATTTCACAAATATTTTTGTGGTCCTAAGGCAGGAAAAATGTTTGCTGTAGTGAAAAATCTGAAACATCAGAATATAAGTCACTTATAGTTTTTTGGGGTTGCTCCCTCAAAACATGGAATACCCAAAATATTCTGATTGAACATTTTGACAGATGTTATTTTGTTCTGAGCTCAGAACGAAACTTTCTTGTATAAAATCCCCAGTTCAGATTTCCAGGATTCAGAGAAAGGGGCATGAAAGAAAAGGTTAAATGCTGGCTCAAAATTGTTTTTAACACAAACAAATGCTCTACATCAAATGAACCATACTTCAGGAGAGATCCTGAACAAGGTTTCAGAAAAAAATTATACTGTAGTCTGCAACTCTTACACTGCAAAAACATATGGACTATACAACTCGATCAGGACAAAACAATAGACGCAATCTACACAGACTTCTGTAAAGCCTTTGATTCAATGGTACATGACAAACTACTCCTAAAACTAAAATCTTATGGTATCTCTGGACAACTGCATAACTGGATAGAAGCATTCCTGTCAAACAGACAACAAATGGTCAAAATTGGGAGTGTCCTATCAAATTCTGTACTTGTCAATAGTAGTGACCCCCATGGCAGTATTCTAGGACCAACTCTCCTCATACTCTACATAAATGACCTCTGTGATCATATTAAGAGCAACTGCGTTCTCTTCGCTGATGATGTAAAGCTGTTCAATACCACAGACAATACTGCTACCCTTCAAAAAGATCTTGACTATGTATCAGAACAGTCAAACAAATGCCAATTTCAAATCTCAACAAATAAATGGTCTATCTTACATATTGGCAAAAAAAATCAGAAAATAAAATACAGGCTGAATAATCAAGACCTTGTTGATGATCCAAACTCTCTCAAGGATCTTGGAGTACTCATCTCAAATGATCTAAGTGCTAGAGCCCACTGTAACTACATAGCCAAAAAGGCATTAAGAGTTGTTAACCTAATCCTACGTAGCTTTTTCTCTGGTAATATCACACTACTAACTAGAGCATACAAAATATTTGCTAGACCAATACTCAAATAAAGCTCATCAGTCTGGAACCCACATTACGTATCTGTTATTAGCACAATTGAGAAAGCCCAGAAATATTTCACAAGAAGAGTTCTCCGCTCCTCTGCTCGTTGTAGAATACCTTATGCCACCAGACTTGAAATTCTACACCTAGAAAACCTTGAATTACACCATCTTTGGTCTGATCTTAGTATGGTAAATAAAATCCTACAATGCATCACAATGACTTACCTGTCAGTGAATACTTCAGCTTCAACCATAACAACACGAGAGCACACAATAGATACAAACTCAAGGTTAACCACAGTGAACTTGATTGCAGGAAATACAACTTCAGCAACAGAGTGGTCAATGTCTGAAATACTCTACCTGACTCTGTGGTTTCTGCCCAAAAACTTTAACCTTAGACTGTCTACTATTGACCTCACCCCTTTCCTAAGAGGTCTGTAGGGGGCATGCATAAGCGCACCAATGTGCCTACCATCCCTGTCCTATTGTTTCCTTTCTTTTTCTTATATTTACCCATTTCATGTATTCATAATTATGTATATACTTATACCTATTATCTTGTAAGCGATTAACAAATAAAAATGAAATAATAAAATAATAAAATAAAATAAAATAAAATAAAATAAAATAAAATAAAATAAAATAAAATAAAATAAAATAAAATAAACGGCTATTCTGTGCTCCATCTAATTTGGCCCTCATATTTTTTTTTCTCCAACAGCTTTCTGAAATATGAAAGGTAAAGATTGTTTGTGTTGTGTGTTGCATTGTATGTTCTATGTTATGTGTTATTAGGAAGGACATCTGGTCAGTTTTATATATAAATAAAACCATTTCATCATCATTTTAACCAGCGGTGGGATTCAAATTTTTTACTACTGGTTCTGTGGTCATGGCTTGGTGGTGGTGGCTTGGTGGGAATGGCAGGGGAAGGATACTGTAAAATCTCAATTCTCACCCCACTCCAGGGGGAAGGTTAGTGCAAAATCCCATTCCCTCCCCACCCCACTAACCTGCTTTCCAACTCTGTTCTCCTGTGCAGGGGGACAAAAGAAGAGCCAGCTGATCAGCTGGGACTCGGGAGGCAGAGAATAGATGGGGTGGGGCTAGTCAGAGGTAGTATTTGCTGGTTCTCTGAACTACTCAAAATTTCTGCTACTGGTTCTCCAGAACTGGTCAGAACCTACTGAATACCACCTCTGATTTTAGCCATCCTCTATCCACTACAGTAGGGGTGTCAAACTCGTGATAACACATTAATGTCATATGATGTATCACAACTTTTTCCCCTTTGCTAAACTGGGGATAGGAGTGGCCTGCACATGATGCATCTGGCCCATGGGCCACGAGTTTGACACCTCTGCACCATAGGATAGGGGCCTCTTCTGCATTTTCCCAACCAGAGGTGGTATTCAGCCAGTTCTGACCAGTTCTGGAGAACCGGTAGCAGAAATTTTGAGTACTACGGAGAACCGGCAAATCCCACCTGTGACTGGCCCCGCCCCCACCTATTCTCTGCCTCTCATGTCCCAGCTGATCGGCTGGGTCTTCTTTGATTCCCCTGCACAGGAGAATAGAGCTGGAAAGCAGGTTAGTGGTTTGGGGAGGGAAGGGAGATTTTGCAGTATAACCTTCCCCAGCAATGCCCACCAAGCCTCACCCCGCCCACGACCACAGAACCAGTAGTAAAATTTTTTGAATCCCACCACTGTTCCCAACCCACATGGTCCTGAACTTTCTTTTGTCAGTTGGGCTTGCAATACTTGCTGATGTCATCAATCCATCTTGTTTTAGATCTCTTTTGTGGTTGCTTTTTATCAAGTGGGATTCATATATTAATTAATTCATTCATTCATTCAAGATAATACATTCTTGGAGGCAAAATAGAATCCCACTTTGATAGTCAATAGGCTTTTACAAGAAAAATAATTAAGAGTTAAGCCTTTTATTAGTATTCAGACTACTGAAGCAAACTGTGAGCAGATGTGTCAAAATTAAATCCTTTGATTCTTCCCCCCCCCCCCCACTTTATTATCAAATTTCAGAAGTCTGCTTTCTTCAGACCACTTTATAAGCCTGGAGAATGAAGATTTATAATTATCCATTTCTAGGTGATCACTTTAAAATACTGGTCCTTTAAGTAGAACTAGTAACTTGCTTATTTAACCTTGAAATTCACTTTGACCAACTTTCTTTGATGACTTTTTCCCCTTCAAGATCACACACAAATTTTTTTTGCAACGAGAGATCACCGAAGGAGGGGGAAAAAGACAGCTTCAAGTAGCTTTGCATGCATAAACCTGAAGTTAATAAGACCTTAATTTCACTCTGCCTAATATATATGTCAGCACAAGTGCATTTCCATTTTTGCTAACACAAAGAAACCAGCATCAGTTGTCTGTGATTCTTCTGGATAACATCAAGAATGAAGTTTCTGTTTTAAAGAAATGGAAATAAAATCTACATTTTTGGTTATAGATAAAATAATAAGCAAACAATTAGGGCAATCAAAGCAAGATAATTGCTTTCAAACTGAAAAAAACACTGCAAAAGCTACCTGCAAAGTTGTGGTTGAAAGCCATATGGAGTATAAGCTTTGTGCACAGTAGTCACCTAACTACAATGTGAAGAACTGAAAAGAAAGATATTCTAAATCAGAATTGCTAAGAAGCCATTAATGGCTATGGCTGGCAAAGACACAAGTCTCAAGCAGTTAATGTTATCTTGATATGGTATGACCAGGAGATGACACTCAAGAAAGACTCATTATGTAAAAAAAAAAAATTCACCTCATCTGGATTGTATTAAACCTGTCAAGTTAGAGCAAACTTTTCAGATTAAATTTCCTAGGCTTCTGTGAAGGAAGGTTTGGCATGGTCTGTAGCTACTATAATAATGTTGAGGAGATTTATAAACATTATGCCTTTCTGTCTGCATAATGTATCAGCTTAGGGAGTAGTCTTCTGGGTACTTTTATACCTGCCAGAAGTATATTTGGCAAATGGTAAAATAATAGCTCTTTACTTGTTTGTGCAGAAGCTTGTGCTTCTTAAATTATTTTTCATTCAATGATGACATGATAGAAGCTTTCAGTGGAATCCTTAAAGAAGCCTTAAAGAATCAGAGAACATCCTCTAAAACAGAGGTCTCCAAACTTGGCATCTTTAAGACTTGTGGACTGGGAGTTGAAGTTCACAAGTCTTAAAGTTGCCAAGTTTGAAGAACCCTGCTCTAAAACCAAGCCAAGTCACCAACTCATGTTGTACCTCTATGCTGTGCAATTATATTTTATGAATGCTAATGCTGAATATGTGCCCCCCCCCCACTGTAAACATACATATAGTGGAAGTTAAAGGAGAATAAGTAAATAAACTTGGCAAATGTCCGTAGATGGACAGTTGAGTTGGAAAGGGGGACAATGAGATCATATGAACCCCCTTAAGGACTCACCTTAAGAAATATGTGATCTTGACTTTTTACTGCAAATTTTTGGATCTCTTTAATAATTGTGAATTGAAATTCTAGGAAAGTTATAGTTACAATTTTTAAAAATATTTTACTTTATACATCACCTAGAATTATTCTGCGAGGGAGAGGGGCAATTTCTAAATTTGATATATAAATAAAAGAAAATCCTCAGTTATTCCAATAGGTAGTTATAACTTCCTTATATTATTCAACTATAACTATATGTGTATACATATATACATGTATAGCCTAGACTGAGAGTTTCTAAAGAAGAAATTAATAAAAAAGGCAATTCAGAAACACACTATTTCCCAGTTTATATAAAATTTCTGTGAAGTTTAGTTATGCTTCCACTTTGACAATCCACTTAGATCTAATTTGTATATGGTAAACTTTGAGGTGTTGTAATCCACCCTAAATATTTATTATGTTCATCTCTACTGAAGTATGAGTATATTATACATGTTTACTAGAAAACAATCCAGTCAGTACAAATTGGATCTTGCGGAGTATTGTATTGTACAAATATTTTTGAAAAATCAGATGAAGCTCCACTCACCTAATCCCATGCAAACACCAGCTAGAGAAGTGGGTGCAGGGGATTCTTTTGGCTATGCTTGAAGACACACAATGGCTAGAATTTTTTCTAATGTTCAAATTCCACCCCCACCCCCTACAAATCTCTAACTTTAACTCCCTTTTCCTCATTGTCCACTGAGGGTTCACACAGAAATAACTTCACCTTCTGAAATTACAATTAGTCACCTTGACTAGGCCTTGAATTACTCAAGATATTTCTGGCTCTTTAAGTTCTTCAAAGATTAAAATGAGATTCAGTCTTAGTCTTTGCTTGGTTGATATTAAGATTTTTGTGTCAGAGTTAGCTGCCTTCAAGTTGTGTGGCAGTGTCGCTGTGAAGTCCAAGATTAATCCTAAACAGGGTAACAAGGTGGGCTTGATCAATATGCTTTAATGTGTTTCAGACCTAGAACAGCTATGTTCTAAGGGTGGAGGAAAAACAGATGGATTGGTTGTTTTTTCTCCAGCAGAAAGGCTGGGAGGGACTGCTTTGGCCTGACAGCAAGCCAAAATGCTGAGCAATCAAGAGTAAAGCTTTTCTCTGTGTGTTTAATTGAAGGGAAAAAAAACATGAAGTTTTCCAATCTCTCCATCACTTTATGAAAAAAACAGAACATATATTACTTTTTAGATCAGTGGTTCTCATCCTGTGTTCTGTGGAGGAGGTGGGATGTCATTACAGAGAGTCCACGAAGGCTTGATGCAGTCTAATGCTTTAAATCTGGAGTTAAGTCTTGTTGGTCTGAGGCCATGGTCCATGGCTACAAAAGATGTCTGTGGTGAAGAAAATTTTGAGAGCCACTTTAGATATCAGCTGTTTGTTTCATGATAGGACTGAATAGGCCTGAAAAATGTAATTCTACTAAGTAGCCAGTTTCATTGGCTGCATTATTTTGTGCAAAATCAACCAAAGTTGGTGAGCAGGAAGGAGTGCTATTTTCAGACACATGACTAAATTAAATGTAGCATGTTTAGAATGTTTTTAACTCTTCTTTTTATGCTGCAGCCCTTTCATCCTCCTATCCAAAGACTTGTTTGGTTAACATTTTGTGACCAGCTAAACTTAGCTAGGCACTGTCATCTAAATGGTCACCCACCTGTTATGACTCCCCTTCGAAATTCAACAAACAAAACGGAAAGCAGTCGCTTCACAACTAAATCAAACGTGAAAAAGTCTTAATAAATAACGGCTGGCAGAAACCACAGCATAAGTCTTACTCTGTCCGGCAAACCAGTCCTGGCAATAAATCCTCAACCTCAGAGCTCTTTGCTGTAACGTCCTCACTCAAATAGACATTTTGTTCCTGGCGAAAATGCACCAGCCCAGCTGTGTCCTTTTATACCCATTAAGGCAACGTGCTAATTTACTGACTTGCTCTTCTCATTTGCTTCAGCTGATTTTGCCTTTTCAACCGTCTTCTATTTTTTACATTTAACCACAAATTTTCCAAGTTCTCATCTCCACTAGAAGACTCTCTCAAAACTTCCCTGTCAGCCATTCCCGGCTGTTGATCAGATAAAGAACCAGAGGAGATCAAAGGTCCTGACAATTCTAATACATCAGGTCTGTCGTCCTTTGTAACGTCCACCTCCTCATCCTGGTTATCAGTCCAATCAGAAAGCCAGGCTGGTTCAAATTGTTCGGACGTAATCTCTTCACTTGAACTCATATCAATCACAGGAGCTGAATCCAAGCCCGGAGCCACAACACCCACCCATGTAGTTAGTGTCATTTTTACTGCCTATAACTTTCATAAATGATATATTTGGGGTGTTCTAACATAAGTAGGGTATTATTCTTCTATCTAATACCAGGCCAATTTATTTTCCCGGTTAATCATTCACAGTATATATGGGTAATTGTCCATAAGCAATTATTTCCAGATCCATTTACATGAGAGAATCTGAAGTTACCCACAATAAATGAATCACTTCAAACTTTTTTTCCATCTAATTTTTTAAAAAATTGAAAAATATACAAATTCCATAAAGCAACTATATTTATCTCAACTTTATTGGATACTTTCATCTGGAGAAATTAGATAAACATCTTTGTACTTTTTAACTCAAATTACTATTATCATTTATCATCTCCAAACATATGAAAAGCAGTGACCCAAGCAGTGACCATTTCTGGATCTGGCATTAAGAATACATTTTGTAGACTTTCTATTAATGAAGAATAAAAACTATTCTATGCCTGGTTCTAAATTCTCAATGAGAAGCAGCTGCTTTATGAGCTGTTGATCAATAACAGATTAATGACTTGTAAAAAAGTAATAATAATCCCACTGTACAGGATTTGATTGTGAAGAAGACTGCCAAATGTTCACCCGTTAGCAAGATCTAAGTTGATCAGATATGAAGAAAATATTGGACCAGCTGGATCCAATTGGATAATCACCCAACTTACTGGGCAGAAGATGATTACATTGATTTATGATATTTCAGCTCCATGAATCTATTGTAGAAAAATAAGAAATCTATATGGCTTAGTTCCAAACTTGAGAGAATGCATTTTCGTATATGATTCTTCTCTCTGTCCCCTTTTATTGAAATCATGTAAGCTTTAACTACAATTGCCACTGGCTATCTCACGACTAGAGGCCATTCCTTCTCTGAAGCTGCCCTGGTTCTTTGGAAGACATCCCCTGCTCAACTCAAACCCTTATTCTCTTTGCTCTTTAAAAAGCTCTAAAACAACATATTTTGAAACAAGTGTTTAATTGTTGGTGTTGATTGTTGATTTTAATTGATTTCAAGTTTTGTACTGTCTCTACCTTTGATTTTGTTTTTTATTGTTTGGATCTCAACAGATAGTTGTATGGTACTTGGTATCTGTCTTTTCTTTCTGCATATCTTGAAGCACATTTAAAAAATATTCTCTCTCAAAAGTCTCACTCTCCTACATTTCTCATGAAGAACAATTTTATACTGCTGGATAGAATCCCTCCCTCCTGTGGGAAGGAAAATCTGGTCTGGTTCGAAGCTGGGAGAAAGGCACTGGAAATAAAATGGAGGCTGACTGCAAGGAAAGAAGGTTTATTTGGTTTCCAGAAACTTCAGTGACATCAGCAATGTTTCTGGGGTGGCTGACAAAATGGCTGAGTGAGTGGATAGATCTTTATAGAGTTCTGGGGTTTTCTGATTGAGATGTATAATTTTCTATCTCTTTTAATATTCCCCAAAATATTTCATTCTGGGGGGGAGACCTACCTTCCTTCCTTCCTTCCTTCCTTCCTTCCTTCCTTCCCTGGCAGACTCATTTCTAACATTTGGGAAACCAGCACCTTACATATATTTGCATTTAGAGTCATTTAGAGCATTCAGTTAACCTTTATTTTCAGCCTTCCTTAGCTCTCTTTGAAATGAAATCCACTTTTGGAAATGGAAACGAAAAGGGTAATGTTGACTCCAAAAGCTTTCAGAAGGGGTTTAAATCAAGATTTAGTAGGAGTTGACAGACAGGGCCAGACAGATTCTTGTCCTTGTAAAAAGCTTATTTGAATTTTATCTCCTCATTGCATCCCATCAGTTGATATGCTCTCAGACTCTAAGGTCTCCCTATTGCATTGGCCATCATTTATGATGAACAGAAAGGAATGGCCTGCAGGCCTCTAATCAAATAAATTTGAATGCCACAGCCATGGATACTGTTCTGACTTGGTGACACAGAAACACTTTTTAACTATGCCAGGAGAATGTTACAGAAATACCTGAAATGTAAATGAACGGAAACTCAGACAACCTTAAAGCACAGTAAAGTCTAATTGAACAATGAAACTTTCTGACAAAACACTTGAATGTGGCTCAGTGTTAGACAGATTGGTCTATCTGGCTGTTGAAATTGATTGATCACAATCAAAGAACTGTTAGTTTCATATTTTGACCATTTACAACCAATATGATGGTGCCAATGAGAAGAGCTCAAAATTGGGAGTGTAATGTGTGATGCTATTGACTGGAGCTCATAGGAATTGTAGTCCAACCACAATTGGAAGAAACTAAATTAAGGAACTGTTATCAAATTAAGGCCAAAGACACAATGGAATAAAAGTATTTTCATCACCTTTTGAGACACAAGTAGGGACAATGCTATATACACCACAAAGAGAACTATATTCCAGAGCATGGAAGCTACTATGGAGAAGGCCTACTGATTCACATCCCACACATTTCCTGCTCCAGGGAATGGGGAGAATCTCACCAGGCATGCTTAATTTATTTGAACAAGGTAAGCAATATCAATTTTGGCAAGGCAATAGTTGATGTAATCCAGTTCATCCATAACATCATATCTTTTATTTATTGGAAGCCAAATTGGTGTAGTAGCTGAAGTGCTGGGCTAGAAACCAGATTGTAAATTCTAGTCCTGCCTGTATGAAAACTTCACAGAGATTTGTCAGGAAAATATGAGGCAGGATCATTTTAGGTATGTCGCCTTGAGTTTTATCCCTAAAAATAAAGATGGAATAAAATTAAATACCGTAAATAACCTTTTAATTATTCTCCTCTATTCTAAACCTTGAAGAAGTGGGTTAGTGAGAACCCTTGGAAATTAATGAAATTAAACTTAATTTAGATTTTAAAAGTCTAAGTCATTTCATTGGATTTAATCTGAACAGAACTAATACCAAGATCCAGTCCCAGTTTAGTCTAATAAGTCTGATTCACAGTGACGCTTTCTCTGATTCTCAGAATCTTTTCCTCTTTGATGTTTTTAATTTTAAATATGCTATCTATATAAGAATAAAACATGAATTCTAATATGAGAAAGAATATTTTTAATTGTCATAGTTATCAGGAACTATGCTAAAATTTACCTTATCTACAGATAAACTCCATTCCCCCCTTTCCAGAGAAAATATTTTCCTTTTCCTTGTATGACATACAAATTCAAAATTATTTTGTAATTTAACACTCTCAGGTGTCATAGCTAGATAAAAAAAGATTGTTTGGAACTCTACAACATTTCACCTTACCGCTGTGAAAATTTGAGGGATGTAATTCTGAAACTCCAAATGCATAACTCCGATTACAAACTATATCCACTATGCAATGAGGTGAACTCCTACATTAAGATTTTAAAAGTCATCTCCCTTAGAAGTATGCACTTTTTCTGCCCCCACTTCTTAACAGGAAGAAAGAATTCAGAGAGTGAAAGTAAAAGTAATTTAACCTTTTTAAAGCAAGTAAAATAGATTGGCTCCAGAAAAGATGCATGCCCAGCTGTGTTCCAAACTTGGGATACAATTTGATAAGGACTATCTTATTCTTCTAACTTTCTAATGGACTTTTAAATATTTGAGCAAGCTAATATAGGGCATAACCTCCTAAAAAAAACTCAGATGGTGTTATGTCCCTGGAACTTGCCAAAGTCCCCACCCAGGTCCGTTCATGCTGCGGGGGCGTTTGCTGCCCCTCATTGGCTGGCCTCCCTCGACAGCCGGCTATAAAAGCCAGCTGCAGGGTCCGGCCAGCCGCTGATCGCTGGGAGCCTGCTCCAGGCAGGGCTAACACGTTCAGTCCTTTATTGTTCCAATAAAGTCTTGTTGCACCCAAGCCCTGGTCTAGCCTCTCATTGCTCAACTACAACACTGGCGACGAGGATGGGATGGCTACCAGAGGCAATTCGCAACAGCTGAAATCACTAAAATAACCGCTGAGCCGCAGCCGCGCCGCCGGAGAGCTCGGTCAGCAAGAGCGAAAGTAATAGCGTCTGTAGCCGCTTGTTAGCAAGCTACAGAGGAAAGTGAAACGCTGCGAGCCGCAGCCGCTCAGCACAAAAAGAGCGCGAAATTCAAACGGCTGTCATTTGGATTTCTAGCCGGAATACAGCGCGGTGCTGTTATTCCGAGCTACTGACACTCACGCAGGCGCGATTTTCAAAGCGCTATCAGAGGCGGCAAGCCAGCACCGCCTACGCTCTCCAGGAGCGCGAATTTCAAAACGCTGCCAACAGTCGTTGCAGCTCAGCCCAACTGTAGCCCAGAGAGAGAGCAGAGAGGTCTATGAAGCCTCTCCAGAGCTGAAGTCACTAGCCTGACAAGAGCACAAGTGCCATTTGTGTCCCAGAGAGATTTCTCAACAGCATATCACGCAGGAGTCCTCATCATGAACTCCAACCCAGCCTTCCCACCGTTCAAACCGGAAGAAGAAAAATGGGAGTCATACAAGAATCGTTTTAACCACTACATCGATGCTATTGGTCTGGCTGATGCTGGGGAGCACAGAAAAAAGTCATTCTTCCTCAGCTATTGCGGAGCCATCGTTTTTGATACCGCCACAGCACTCGTCGCTCCACGTGAGTTAAAGAATGTCCCCTGGGCAGAATTGCTAGAAATTCTCACCAACCATTACTCCCCCAGGCCCTCACAAATCGTGAGGCGTTTCACCTTCCGGATGAGGAAGCAAGCAGAAAAGGAAACCGTCAATCAATATATGGCCGCCTTGAGGACTGCAGCCCTCCACTGCAGGTTCGGGAACTATCTTGATGACATGCTCCTCGACCAGCTCGTCTGCGGGGTCAAAGACCTTCACCTCCAGAGGCGACTACTCGCCAGGAAGGACCTCAACCTATCCCAGGCCGTCGAGGAAGCCTTGGCAGCAGAGCTGGCAACCCAGTCCGCCACTGAAATTCAAGGCCCCGTTCCCAAACAAAGCTGCGCCACCGTTCATTCAGAAGAGGTAGTCAACGAAGACGACTCTAACGAGCAAACAGACATCCACCGCCTCACCCATGCCAAACAACCACAGGCAGGAGCCAGGCTAGAAACCAACAGCGCACCCAAACACATCATCCTATGCCTATCCTGTGGAGGACCTCATTCGAGAGCTACGTGCAAATTCAAGGGTGCCATCTGTAACCATTGCCACAAAAAAGGCCACATCGCTAGAGTCTGCCAGGCCGCGCACAACTCAGCACAAAAGGTTCCTTCTTTTTCCCATTCTGGGCCTCAAAGGCAAGTACTCAATTGTCACACTTGCTACCATGCTAACCACACCTGTCACTCTATTAGTAAAATAACACTTTCCGTTCTATTAGAAGGTAAACCTTGTCGTATGGAGGTTGACACGGGGTCAGCGCTCTCAATCATCTCTTAGAGCACCCTCAAGAAAATCCAGCCCAGACTATCCAGAAACCAACTCCAGAAGTGCCAGATCTCCTTGAGGGATTACCAGGGAAAAGACATTCCAGTGCTCGGCAAAGGCAAGTTCCTTGTTAATTTTAAAGCTTTTAAAGGCCACCTGCCTCTAGTGGTAGTTAACGGCAACCTCCCCAGTCTTCTGGGGCTTGATTGGTTCCCCTACCCCGGCCTAGGGTTAACAGGAGTCCATGCTGTCTCAGCTTCTGACACTGACTCCTTATTCACTGACTACTCAGACGTATTCAGCAATGAGTTGGGGTGTTATAATGGTACCCCCATCTCATTTGCAGTTGACCCCCAAGCGGTTCCAGTCCGGCTGAAACCGCGTAGAGTCCCATTCGCCATTCGGCCTAAACTGGACGCAGAGCTCGATAAATTATTAAAGCAAGGGGTCATCGAGCCGACAGACTTCGCCAAATGGGAGACGCCAATTGTCACACCCCTTAAAAAGGATGGCAGCCTGAGAATTTGTTCTGATTACAAAACAACAATCAACCGCTTTCTACAAGTTAGCGCGTACCCTGTCCCGGTCTTTCAACATTTACTGCATACCTTTGAGCCTGGCAACATTTTTGCCAAATTGGACATGTCACAAGCGTATCAGCAGTTCCCCGTTGACAACCAAACGGCTGAACTGCAGACCGTTGTGACTCACAGGGGTGCCTTCCGGTGCAAGCGTCTCCAGTTTGGCGTAAGTGTTGCCCTGGGCATTTTCCAATCCCTCATGGAGCGTATACTACAGGGCCTCCCTGGCGTAGTACCCTACTTCGACGACATATTGGTCTCGGCCAGGGACAGACCCCAACTCTTCCAGAGAGTCAGAGCAGTGTTAGACAGGTTCAGACAGCATGGCCTCAAATTAAAAAAGGAAAAATGTGCCATTGCCACTAGACAGGTGGACTTTCTGGGCTATAAGATTGATGCCTCAGGCATCCACCCCCTAGAGTCCAAGGTCAAGGCAATTCATGAGGCACCCACGCCAACCACTAAAGCCGAGCTACAAGCCTTTTTGGGATTATTGAACTTTTATGCATCATTTCTACCTCACAAAGCATCAGTAGCAGAGCCTCTACACAGGCTCTTAGATAAAAAAAGCACCTTGGCACTGGGGACACAAGGAAGACACCGCTTTTCGCGCAGTCAAATCACTGCTTACATCTGACGCGGTCCTTATTCAATTTGACCCACATCTTCCACTGGTACTAGCCGCGGATGCTTCCCCTTTTGGGATTGGCGCCGTATTAAGCCATAGACTACCCAACGGCTCTGAGGCACCGATTGCCTTCTTTTCCAGAATGCTCTCAGCAACAGAGCGTAACTATAGTCAGATCGACAAGGAGGCTTTAGCCGCAGTGGCATGATTAAGAAATTTCATGAATTCCTGTTTGGCCACAACTTTGAGCTAATCACGGACCACAAGCCTCTCCTGGGTCTTCTTTCCGGGGACAAGCAGACTCCCCAAGTGTTGTCTCCCAGAATGACGAGGTGGACTTTGTTCCTGGCGGCCTATTCGTACAAGCTCATCCACCGCCCAGGAAAAACGCTAAGTCATGCAGACGCCCTCAGCCGCTGCCCCCTGCCAGCTCCAGCAGAAGACCCGGCCCCGGTCCACGCCATCTTCGATGTCACCAAGCTCGACCTCCCTGTCACCGCTCTCGACATCGCCACCAAATCCAAGACGGACAAAACCATCGCCCAGGTACTGGACTGGGTGAGGAGGGGGTGGCCGGGCTCAAACCTCTCAGCCGAATTCACACCTTTTAAGACCCGTCAACAGGAGCTGTCTAGCATTCAGGGCTGCCTGCTGTGGGGCACCCGGGTGGTTATTCCGGCCTCACTTCGCACACCAGTCTTAGAGGCACTACACGAGGGCCACCCGGGCATCGTCCGGATGAAGGCGTTGGCACGAAGCTACGTCTGGTGGCCGGGCCTGGACGACGACATCGTCAAGTGGGTAAGCTCATGCCGACCCTGCCAGGAATCCAGACCATCCTCCAGTCACCACCCCCACAAAGTGGGAGCGCCAACGCACCTTGGTCAAGGCTACACATTGACTTAGCGGGTCCGATACATGGCAAGACCTTCTTGGTGGTCGTAGATTCATACTCAAAATTGATCGATGTGGCCCAACTATCCACAACCACCACGCTAGCAGTTACCAAGGCTCTAACTCGCCTATTCGTAACACACGGGTTACCAGACACCATTGTTTCGGATAACGGCCCCCAGTTTGCCTCAACAGAATTTAGCCGTTTTGCCACAAATCTTGGCATCCGACATATCTTCACGGCTCCTTTCCATCCTGCCAGCAACGGATTGGCAGAACGAGCCGTTAGATCCACAAAGGAAGCATTAGCCAGATTCAGCAAAGAAGATTGGCATCACAGGCTCTCCCGTTTCTTGCTGAGCCAACACTCGACCCCTTGCATGGTCACCAACAAATCCCCTGCAGAACTTCTAATGGGTAGGCGCCTAAGAACTGTGTTGGATAGGCTCCACCCTCACTATTGTCCTGACACCCCTCTCGCTTCAATGACGGGGGTCAGAGATTTTGTCTTGCAGGAACATGTATTTGCGAGGAACTATGCTGGAGACCCGCTGTGGATTCCAGGAGTGATAGTAGCCATCACCGGCCCCCGGTCATACCGAGTCCAGCTGGAAGACGGCCGCATCTGGAGAAGACACCTGGATCAGCTAAGGAAGCGACAGGGTACCTTCGCCAGTGTCGGATCATGGGCTCAGGTCGACCCCCAGGTGCCACACCAAGCTCCCATCGAAGACCATGCCAGGGCCACTGCACCACCTACACCCGGACCAGGAGAGTTGGCAGTAGACCGGGACTGCCAGATGGGTCTGCCACCGGCACCAGTAGACGGGACCACAACATCGCCAACCAGAAGCACCACACCGGTGCCAGTGCAAACCCCAGAGCGAGGCTACACCCCATCAACAACCCTACCGGGTTCCTTGGACTCTGAGACACTTGGTAACTCACTGGAGTTACGACGCTCGGGGCGCCAGCACAGACCGCCCGCTTATTTAAGTGACTATGCGTGTTCGCATCTGGGGGGAAGGGGTGTTATGTCCCTGGAACTTGCCAAAGTCCCCACCCAGGTCCGTTCATGCTGCGGGGGCGTTTGCTGCCCCTCATTGGCTGGCCTCCCTCGACAGCCGGCTATAAAAGCCAGCTGCAGGGTCCGGCCAGCCGCTGATCGCTGGGAGCCTGCTCCAGGCAGGGCTAACACGTTCAGTCCTTTATTGTTCCAATAAAGTCTTGTTGCACCCAAGCCCTGGTCTAGCCTCTCATTGCTCAACTACAACAGATGGAATGCTTGAAAATGATTAGGAATGAAAAAAACATGAATATTCCATATGTCTTCAGGCCTAAATTTAATCACGGATCTTCATGCTGAAAAATCAACACTGAAAAATTTACAAAATTATTAATCTGACTTGAATTTAATAATATTTAACTTTGTACAAGTGAGAACTGGTTAGCTAGGAAACTATATTTGAGAATTTTTCCTCTCTTATAATTGTAAACCAGGACCAGGTTAACTGAATAGTGGCATAAGAAATATATTTAGAATTTACCATACAACATTACAGTGAATACTGGGGTATTATTCTTCATAGTCTACAACCTGTTCCAATTTAGGATAATACTTCAATTCATTTGTAGAGAATCTAAGAATAACCTTGTAAATTGACTCTGAAGCCAATCCATCCAGGTTCCAGGATGAAAGCTTGAATGGGATCAACTATGTTTGTCTACCACATTAAAGCTCTGCTTCAACTTAATGAAAATCTTTAGGATAAATTGGTCCTCTGAATTCTCCAAAAGCTTGTTAGATTCACAAAATGATCTATTGAGATGGCTCATCCCAGACAAAGAGCTTCAGTAGTTCCATTCTACCCATGGAAGACTATATAATGATTCCTAATTTCTGATGTTTTCAGGATTTTCTCTGATTTAAAGTGCTACATGATGACATTCAGGAGGTTGTTTAAAATTACAAATTGGCCTCTAGAAAGTGCTTCCTAGCAACAACAATAATAATTATTTTACTTGGAACAGCTTAAACCCTGCAACAATACTTTTAACACAATCAACAACATATGTTTTTTCCCCCAGATCTTTGGAAAAGACTTGTTAGGTGGATACAAAATGCCAAATTCCACCGAAACATCTGGTTGACTGTGCAACCAACCATAACAACAGCTATAGTATTTGCATAGTGCACACATACACTTTTGAAGTATGTCACATACATGGCTTAATTCCAAACTTTACAAGTTGGTGCAGCACAATCCTGAAAAAAGCTACAGTGCAATTTTTTTCATGTCTGTCCAGAAATATGCTCCACTAAAAATCAGTAGGGTAAAAAGGTATAGAGAAGTGCAGCATCATGCTGCAATCTTGTATCTATCTACTTAAATAAACCACTCATTTTAAAATCATTTTCTCCAATGTAGGTGGTAGTTTCAAGCTGTATCCAAAGGGTTGAACAAGGAAATTATAGATTTTTCCGCAAATGAGCTGACCTAGACTGAGTTGTCTTCACATTTGTTTTCCTGCTAATTTCAATGGGGAAAAAACCCCTGAGAGTCCTATTAACAGAATATCAGAGTTGGAAGGGACCTTGAAGGTCTTCTAATCCAAACTTCTGCACAAGCAGGTGACCGTACACCCATTCAAGACAAGCAGCTGTTCATTCTTATTTTAAAGGCCTCCAGTGATGGAGCATTCACAACTTCTGGAGGCAAGCTGGTTCATTGATCTCACTGTCAGGAAATTTCTTAGTTCTAGGTTGCTCTCTGCATGATTAGTTTCCATTCATTGATTGTTGTCTTGCCTTCTGGGGCTTTAGAAAATATGTTGACCCATTCTTCTTCATGGCAGCTCCTCAAATATTGGACTCAACTATTGAACTAAAAAGTTTTCTTGCAGCAGGGGTTCCCGGTACGACATTAAGGGATTATAGGGTTGTAAATAGCTAATTATTTTTAATGTCAAAGATAGATGTATAAATATAGAGATATAAGGTCATATAAACAGGTAATCAGTGGTGGGATTCAATCTTTTTTACTACTGTTCTGTGGGCGTGGCTTGGTGGGCATGGCAGGGGAAGGATACTGTAAAATCTCCATTCTCACCCCACTCCTGGGGAAAGGTTACTGCAAAATCCCCATTCCCTCCCTACTCCACTAACCTGTTTTCCAGCTCTTATGAAAAACAATCAAAAGTCACTTTTTTCAATCCCACCACCACCCAGCACAGATAAACTCTGTGGCCAAAACATTAATTGCCAGAACCAAATGCCTGGCAGACAAGACACACATAAAGACTGAACTATGCACCCTGACTAAAGTACTGACAGCCAATGGCTTCCACAAAAGCAAAATCACACGCCTCATCCACAAAAACACACTGAGACATAATGGAGGCCTAAAAGATGAACAGACCTATGGAACAGCTGTCCTGCCCTACATAAGAGGTACCACAGACAAAATCAGTAAGATACTACACAGGCATCACATCAAGACTGCCTTCAAAACAGACAGAAAAATAGCAGCCATCCTAAGAAACCCCAAAGATAAGATTGACCTAGAAAACTAAGGCATATATGAAGTCCCCTGCACATCATGCCCTGCCACATACATCGGACAGACCAATAGAAGAATAAGTACCCGCCTGGATGAATACAAAAATGCAGTAAAAAAAAGCTGGAACATACTTCCTCACTAGTCCAACACATGAAAGCCACAGGTCATAGCATCGACTTCAATGGCACCAAAACCCTATCCGCTATAGAAAACCCCAGCTACAGAATTATCAGAGAAGCCATAGAGATTGAAAAAAGACCTGAAAGCATGAATAGAAGAGATGATTCCACCATACTGTCAATTATTTGGAAGCCTGCACTCACAAACAAAAAAATCTCCACACCACAAGCCAAGCAAACACCTGGGCACAAACAGACCCCACCTGATACCTCCAGCTCAAACACACCCCAACCAGGCACCCAGATGAAACCTAGCTTCCTAATAAATGATAGCCGTCCTTTTACCTGAAGCTAAGCCGCATTAAAAGCCTCCAATACAGGAAACACAATGTTGCCAGCCAATCAAGACCAAAAAAGCTACAAAACAGACAGAAGATATTAGAAACACCAATCAAGCAGAACACAGCAAACTCCAAGACCAATAAACACAGACCAAGACTCCCAACCAATCAGGATGAAGAAAAAACCATTCTGGCACAGCAGTAGGCTAGCCCCAAATTTAAAACAGAAATGTGTGTGAAAGTCTGACTCACAGACGAACACAATACCGAAGCCTGATGATGGCAGATGAGATTCTGCCGAAACGTCACTACAACTTTAAAAGCACAACTATAATGATGTGGGAAAATACCCGAACAAATATATATATATATATGTATATGTATATGTATGTACACTATAGATAGATAAAACAATATATCAATATATATCTCTATCTCTGTGTATCTATATTACAGACACACTGAAAGAGCAAGTATTTCTTTTTCAATACTCATAATCTTCACATCCAGAAAATAATGGTGATATCCTGTCACATACATAAGATATGTCAGGTTCTTCATCACTGCTGTGAAAATCTTCTTCCCTTCCAATAGCTATTTTAAATTATATCCAAAGATATAAATGATACTTTATGAGCTTTAGCTGGGTCTTTTGGATGAATTGTTAATTAATAATAATTTTTAATGAAATGTTTTAATCAGATTTTATATGTTTTTAGAAAATTCATTAGACACTTTAAGTGCAATCAGGAAAAAGAGGTGGGATATCATTTAACACAGCAGAAGGGGGGTGCTTAAAATCAGCTTCTAATTAGCTCTACATTAATAAACTGGGGCACCCTATTGGTCCAATGTCAACTGTTTTCTGAGTGATCAACTGATCAATTCTAGCAAGTTTCATCCTTGAACAATCGGAAGCTTCTGGATTTGTAACGGAAACCATTGTTAATGCTCACTCAATTTAAGATGTGAAGAACAAAATGGTTGAGGAAGGATCAATCTTAAACTGAAAAGCCCAAACAGAAATCTGCTTTACTGAAGACAGAAGAATGCAAGACCCTTGAAGTTCTCATGTGACATATCCATGTTCTGCATCCCCCATCACTATGACTTTACCTGTGGTATCCCTGCCTAGGTTAGAAAATCCCCTTGGAGATATACGTGTTCAGTGGCATCTTTTTGGAATCACGGTAGGAGAATGAAACACATTTGGATAGCAGAAATATGCTCACTCGCCTTTATCCCCCTAGTAACGCAGCTGAAATGACAAAACGCATTGTGACAGCAATTTGGCAATAGGTAATTCTAATATCCATGTAAAACATGAAGGAGCAAAGAAGTATCAAATTCTCCAGGGAATTGATCTAAAACAACAATAAAAAGAGTGACTTTCCTGACTTATTTATTTTAATTTTCCAAACCTGTCAGGGAAGCATGATGGCCTTTGCAAACGTGGCTCTTTGAATGAGAGTCAATATAAACCAAACCATGTGGGATTATATATCTTTAGCTAAACGGAAGCAATATGATACAGATCATTAACTCTAAACACCTTCTCCATTCGTCTCCAGCAACACACATATTGAGGTTGCTGAACTGAGAAATGTTACTGTGGGTACAGGCCATCCATTTTAAGCAGTGATAGGCAATAAAAAATGATAGTGGGAAAAGGGATTCCTCTATTTAATTATTATGCAGCTTGCTTAAATAATATTTGCTGTAGTTTGGCCTCCCCATAAAATATCTAGTTCACTGGAAGGTGTAAAGTTGATTGTGTGTAAATGCTGAATTGCTAGATAGGTCAGCAGTGATTTAACTCCTGTATATACTTCAATGCCTTTTTTCTCTTTGTGAACAAGAAGCTAATGTAACAACACTGTGTAGTTTACCTCATATGTCCTCTTAAACCTGCTTAATCAGGATAAATGTAGTAGGCCACTGTAGAAGGCAAATTGTTTCACACTACAGATCCTGGCCTCTACAAATTTGTCATCTTTGTGGCCCCATTATCACCATCTGCATCCAAGCCACAAATAATTTATGTAGCAAATCTACATACCAGAAAATCCTCATATCAATTATAACAAGGTAACAACCTTTAGTACATATTTTACAACAGAATGTGTTCTGATCAGACTCTTCAAAGAAGTTAAATAAATGCAACTTTAAATACAGATAGCAGAGAAGAGAAATAAGGTCAGTAGGTAGAATTAAGACATGAAGTTTGAGTCGCTGCACAATTGCTTGGAAAAGAAAGCTGTTTAGACATCAATTGCATCCATCCACATCAATCTTTTATACTGATTTATTAATTGAGACAGATTAGAGTTCCATGGGGCATCCCATTACATAAAGTTTGGTAGGTGTAGAGAAAACTGAAGAACATTACAGCTCTCTCTCCTTTTTCAGCTGTCTATATAGAGAGGTTCATCCTTCTACTCAGTGAAGACCACAAACCTAATATTCAGTCCCCAGAACAGTTTATTTGGGAGAGTCTTCAGAGCCTGGTCGCTCACACAAAGAACATAACAACACTCCCAAGTTGAAGTACTCCTTTCCCACCAGCAGCTACAAGGTGCACTATACTAAGTGTACAGGAACAAAGAGATTCCAGGCACAGATTATTAGTTACAAGGTAGATGTCAAGTAACTCCCTACTCAGATACGAATAAAGTAAAGAAAATATAAATATTGGAAAAAATATGCACTATGCAAAATATGCACTATGCAATCTCTACTGTGCTATCTGCTAAAATAAAAGGGCACAAACCTCCCTACACCCTTCTTTGAAGCCACACCATTTCAACATATAAAGGTCTGTGTATTTCAATCTCCCTATTTTATTTAATTTCTTATAGTTCATTCTGGATTGCTTACAAAGATATGTTCAAGTTTTCTTGTTCTATTTTTTTAAGAGCTGTACAACCACACCACCCATCTAAGCAGACAATTCAGATTGTCTAAAGATAGACAAGATTTCTAAATACCAGGAAAGTCAATATGTACTATTTGCCACATAATTCTTAAAAGATGTAGAGACTACAGAAAATAAATGGGAAGTTTAATGGCTAAATAATCAAACCAGGTTGGCAAAAGCCCATCATTCAAAACTTTCTGCCTTGATCAATGTGCCCATGAGTTTTGCTCTCTCTATCATCTGATTTTTTAAAAAAGTTCTAAACATCATTTCAATTGAAACATTTACAAACTGGAAGCATTAATTTTTAAAATACTGCTCATCCCTAACTTAGAGGAATGTTACAAGGCATTCTCAAATGCAGCTACTGTTGAGTTACACTTTCAAACTCCCAAACATACCCTGCAAAATTACTAGTAAATATGTTGAAAGTTATTTATGTTCTATCCATATTTGCCACAGCTGTTCTTCAGGAGAGCAAAAATCCTAATCTTGTCTAATCTTAAACAGACTGCATTTAGAAAAGACAGCACTAAATTATATAAATTTTCAGTCTAGTTATTTAAAATAGCACACTTCTCCTTTTCACTTATTTATATTCTATTGTATTGGATATCTTTCTCCTGTCCTATTTACTCAAATCACATTTGCAAAGCTAAATCCCTTCTTAATTTAGTCTCTTCTCCTTTCATAAAATATCCCACTTTTCTCCCCAGGAACGGATTTAATACATTACGTTGAGACTTACAGAAATGTCGTGAAAACATTTCATCCAAACTACAGATATCAGAGAGAACACAGAGTAGGCCTAATCACCAAGCCTAGGAAAATCTTCCAGAATGTATGGCCCCATTATACTCTTATAATTTTCAATTCACTTGAAAGTCTTTCTTTCTTCATGCTCCTTTTAACAACAAAAAAAGTGCTGTTTCTATACTTTTCTATGAATTTTAAGAAACATAAGCATCATCACGGTACTCATTATTCCACAGACGTATTACATTTTATGCATAAAAAGTGACTGGTTTTCAAATAGAACAGAGCCCCACAGACATTATTTTAATTCCCTCTGTAGAAGTGTCCCCATTTTTAACAATATCAATCAACAGATAATGGTGGCAGAACTGCCTACTAAAATCTGGGTCTGACACAGACTTGCAGAAAGTTGGAGAAAGGGGACTATGGAAGCCAAAAATCTGCCTCACTTAAAGAAAATAAATCACTTTGAAGATACAAAATAAGTATAGGAGATACTTATTGTGGAGGAGAGAAGGGAGATTGATAATAACTGAACCTTTCCTGTTGAAGAAAGTTAGCACCCATCCCTCTTAAAAGAATGAAATATTTTAGGAAATATTAAAAAGGCAGAATATTATATTTCCCTGGATGAGAAATTGAGAAACATGCTTTTGGAGGCAGAAATTCAGCCTCAGCTCCCTGCCCCCAGCAGATATTTTGGTGCCAGCTTATCTACAAGAGAAAAGACTGCGCCAGCCTATCTCTAAAACAAAAGGCCTCCAATTCCAGGGTGATGGTATTAAGACATGGCCTTCCAGAACGTAATAAGATTATCTATCAGCAGAGTTCACCACAGGGCACAACCAAGCCCCTACATTACATCACCCAGCACAGTTCAACCAAACTTATTGTTATGTCTTTGGGACTGGTTGGAGTCCCCAACCAGGTCCGCTGTTTGAGCGGGAGCACCAGCCGCTCCCATTGGCTGACACCGTTTGACAGCCGGCTATAAAAGGTGGCTGTCAAGCAGTGTCAGCCCCGTTGCCGCCTGCTAACCTGCCTAGTTAGAAGGCAGACACGGCAACCCTTTATTCTTGGAATAAAGCCTTTAACGTTCACTCTGGCTCAGCCTCGTTCCTCCGCCGCTCCACAACACTGGCGATGAGGGCGGGATGCGATCGGAGGCTGCCAGACGTGCGATTCAGAAGAGCTGTAGCCACTAAGAGCGAAGCCACGGGCGCTGAAGCCGCAGCCGCCGGCGCTCACAAAGAGCGCGAAACTCAAAAAAGCCCCTCAGCCGGGGAGATCAGACACCGCCTGATAGGCGCAGCTGCAAACGCTCTTCTAAGAGCGCGAATTTTTAATCACAACTACTAAGGTGACAGGCACTGCCGCCTCAAAATGAATGCCAATCCGACATTTCCACCCTTCAAGCCAGCCGAGGAAACGTGGGATTCATATAAAAACCGGTTCATCTACTTCCTCGACGCTATTGGTCTAACAGATGCTGCTGAACACAGAAAAAAATCCTTCTTCCTCAGCTATTGCGGGGCTGCGGTTTTTGACACCGCCACAGCACTAGTCGCCCCTCGCTCTATCAGGAGCATACCTTGGGATGAATTCCAAGAAATCCTCTCTAACCACTACAAATAAATCCCCAGCAGAGCTCTTGATGGGGAGATGCCTTAGGACCACCCTGGACAGGTTGCACCCCCACTACTGCCCAGACACCCCTATTGGATCTGACAGTTTGGTCAGGAACTTTGCCCTGCATGACCTGGTGTACGCCAGAAATTATGCAGGGGACCCTCTGTGGGTACCTGGTCAAGTTGTGTCAGTCACAGGTCCAAGATCCTACAGAGTCCTCCTGGAAGACGGACGCCTGTGGCGCAGACACGTGGACCAACTCAGAAGGCGATGGAGTAGCACAGCTGATGCCTACCCAGCAACCACCAAGGAACCAGTCTACCCAGCCCAATCTCCCGGCGCCGAGGGCTCCCTGCCGGAACCGGTCTACCCAGACGGAAGCTCCCTGCAGGACCCGATCTACCCCGTCGACCAAGAGAGTTTACTGGAGGACCCGGTCTACCGACAAGGGATCCCGAACCAACAACCAAGCGAACCTGTCTGCTGTCCGGACCGAGCGACTCACCAAGGTCAGCCCGAACAGGGGGACTTACCTAATTCAGAGTGCCCCCACCGACCGAGCCCGCTCATCAACGACCTCCGAGACGCTGTCCGCGGGCGAGGACTTGACTCCAGCCAGCGGCTTGCCCGGACTACGACGATCCTGCCGCCAGCACAGACGACCAACCTACTTGAAGGACTATGCATGCTCCCGGCTAGGGGAAAGGAGTGTTATGTCTTTGGGACTGGTTGGAGTCCCCAACCAGGTCCGCTGTTTGAGCGGGAGCACCAGCCGCTCCCATTGGCTGACACCGTTTGACAGCCGGCTATAAAAGGCGGCTGTCAAGCAGTGTCAGCCCCGTTGCCGCCTGCTAACCTGCCTAGTTAGAAGGCAGACGCGGCAACCCTTTATTCTTGGAATAAAGCCTTTAACATTCACTCTGGCTCAGCCTCGTTCCTCCGCCGCTCCACAACACTTATCTCACACAAAGTCCTAGGATTTGCACATGACTCCTACAGCAACGAACAGGATACATGCCCTTGCCACAGGAAGAGGAAGCTCATGTTCAAATCCCAAGAGAGGGTACAAATAATACTCACTCTCCACTCCCTGTGGTCAGCTACCCAGGACTTCAAATCCAAGCGGTCCTGTTCACCATTAAACCAAGCAACCTCCATGTTTCCAGTGTCTTTCTCCCCACTTGGAACTGAACCCAGATGGATACTTCTTCCAACACTATGTTAAGAGAGGGGGTGGTTTTCCACCACAAAGCTAACAGAAACAAATATGTCTGCAAATTTCTCCACATCTTCCCCCACTCCTCACACATACAAACCCACATTCCATCTTTTAAGAATTTGAATTCTGTTACTGCAATGAATATGATTGAAAAGGGGAGAGAGACTGACATGCTGTAGTTCCAGATTGAGAAGCCCCTGGCAAAGGGATTCCTCCAATCATGGGCTCTTCCACCGGTAGCAACCGGTCATCTCAGATTAAGACTATCATATATTTGCGGTCACAGACCAAAACACAAGTACAACAAAAGAAGAACATGGGAAAATTAATCATGAACAATTGGTCACCAAAAACTTGACTAAGGAGAATTACAGCATTCTCCTCTGATGGTTACAGATCTTAAAAAAAATTGGAAACCAAAGAAATGATATATGAGGAGCCATCCCCCTAGATAATATAAGAACAAATTACTAACATTGAGTCTAGAAGGGTCTGTTTCAAGGAGAGACAGTAACTTAGATCTGCCCGCGTTATACATAGGGCAATATAAAAGGACATGCTCCACAGTTTCAACCTCAGCTCTGTCACAGGGGCATAGCCACTCATTAATCGGGAGTCTCTTAAATCGCCCATCCAGTAGTGCTGAGGGCAGAACATTAAAAAGAGCTAGGGAGAACGCTCTTCCATACTTGGGAATGGTTAGAGTGTAAAAATAGGAAGCCATCCTCAGTCCGTAATTATTAAATTGGCTGAAGATCAGAGGGGAGTAAGTTTTGTTAGCTCTGCCTTGTAGATATTGCAAGTCAATGTTCACAAGCCATTGGACTACCCTAAATTGGGCCATAATCTCCCAGGGCATCCCCCATAAAATCTAGCAGGTGTAATTTCTTCATCAGCTCCCTCTCCCAATGAGAAATATGAGAGTCAGCAAACACCAGGGAGACATAGCTACCAGGAACTGCCAGAAAGAGCACCCAAAACCACCATTTAAAGGTGTTAATCCACGCCATGCGTTCGACTGATCGAGTGCCCAGTTCCAGGTACATTGTAGCAAAACCAACACAAGGAGGAAGACCCAGAAGTTTTATTAAAAGACAGCCTGGGTTCTTTCAATACAATCCTTGAAGCCCTGTATCCATATGGGAATTCCATAAAGAGTTTGAGCCAAAGTTTTGGCTTTGTAAATATGCAGAGCAGAAGGAATAAACTGACCTCCTTGGGTATAAAAAAATCTTAAAATCTGCGGGAATAGGTGTATAATTAGTACGTGATGTAGTATCTGAGATGGCATTCAAGGTTGGCACATTAATATGTGCTGCTGAGGATCTTTTGGGGGCAATAAATCTCCTGCCACTCACAAATTGTCGATTACTCAAGAGTGGCTTAATCGACATATCTTTGAAGACTCTTCTTGGCAGAATGCCGAAGGATCTTAACAGGGATCCTCTTCTGAAAAATAGTTTTGGGGTGTTAGAGTTGTCATAACTGAGTAGCACTCTAGTGCAGTATTCAGGAGAGGGTAAAAGTTCAACCTTCTTCAAATCATCAGCTTTTAGCCCCAATAACTGTAATATATGGCCCCTCACCAGCTGTGTTGAACCACAGTGAGGTAAGTTGCCATTAATGGGATTAATGATGAGGGTCACCTGTTTTGACTGTAAGACCAGGTGACTGTTTGCGTCAAAAGATGTAAAGTTCGAACTATTGGTAGGATTACGTTGGCCAGTGCTTTTGCTGAGGCTTGGCAGGGAGAACCCTGCTGCCGCATCAGGCTGCCGAACGGTCAGCCCAGGGCTCCCACTGGTAGTCCAGGAAACTAAGTAGTTTAAAGTACTTATTATTTTATCAAGCTGGAGCTGAATGCTCGCTGTAGTTTCTGCGACCAAGAAACATTGCTGAGCCAAAAGTTCTGTAAGGGTGGGCTCATTTAAGGATTGGTTGGGGGCCGTATTTTTAGATAAGCCTTTGTTCTCAACTTGGGGCGCGATGCCCTCAACCCTTGGAAGATCACGACAACCGGCATCAGCCAGACAAGATCTGCTCCTTTTCCTTGTCTTCATTATATTAAGTAGCACAATAAAGGAGGAACTGTGTAATATAGCTTAGAGTCTAGTCACTGAAACAAGTCCTTAATCCAGATTGGAGAAGAAACGAGTCCTAATGCAAACAGTGGCAGAGCTCCTCACAAGTATACTAAGGATCCTGCCCTCCTAATAGAGCAGGGAACATGAGTAAATAAAAATGATAAAATAATAAAAATAGTGGATAAAAATAGAATAAATTAGATAAGAGAAATCACATCAAAGCTAGGCATTGCTAGACTTCCAGCTGAAGGAGTAAGATGTGTAGAACAACAACAACAAAGAAGCAGCAGCAAGGCCCTCCTATAGCTGAGGCCCAGCTCGGGCCTTTTTTATAAATTCAGCTAAACCATAACTGAAATATAACTAAAAGTGGATTAGTAACCACACTGCAAAAATTTCAAAAATGTAAAGGGTTTAAAAATAAATAAAAATTTGAAGACTAAGATATGATAGAAAAATAGCCTTAAAAGCAGGTAATAATTAGAATAGACTAATTTAATCTTAGTTAAGCAGAAAGCCTACTTGCCTGCTGCTCTCCTGGGAAGCTTCCTTCCAGGTGGTGCCTCTTGAATTTGATTAAGACTATCATTTGGGGGAAATATATTTGAACAACTTCTTATTAATGATACTGGCTCCATTCCTTTCATGATTTTCCTTTTAGCAGTAGTACATCTGATGCGTTTTCAATCTGAAGTGATCCATTCCAGTTCATTTCATTTCACTGATTCTCTGATTGTCAGATTGTTCAGTCTTGAGATTTCTGCGCTTGTCAGGCCCAAAAACTAAGAAAGACACATGGTGATTCTTTCACAACGAATTCTTTTTTGTTTCACACCTATAGACAAATTCTGGCCATACTGAGCTCTCTACTATTTATATCTACAATATATTACAATGTACTATATACTATTGAGAACTATTGGGAGGGGCTAACTTTACCCTCTTTCCATCAAATAAAATAGCAATAGCAATAACACTTAGACTTATGTTCCACTTCATAGTGCTTTACAGCCCTCTCTAAGCAGTTTACAGAGTCAGCCTATTGCCCCCAGCAATCTGAGTTCTTGTTTTACTGACCTCAGAAGGATGGAAGCCTGAGTCAATTTTGAGCCAGTCATGACTGAACTGCTGGCAATGGAATGCAGAATTAGCTTGCAATACTACATTCTAACCACTGTGGCACCATGGCTCTCTCTGGACTGAGTTGCCTCTTACTCCTCTAAAATTTGTTCCCTTCCTCCTAGGAAATCACATTCTTATACATTCCATCACAGATATGAAATATGCTTGCCATCTTTTGTGGGTCTGACATTTCATATTTATCTTTGTAGTTTCAAATTTTCCTTTTGCCACTGGGGCCCATCAGCAGCTTGATATCCTTTCATCTTTAATGTAGCCACATCATAAGCTACCAGTTCTATTAGTATTTGCCCTCTTCTCTAATAGTTGACTAGATATCTTCTGACTTGGGGGAGTATATATTAGGTAGGGGCTGCTATATAAACCCATGATCAGAGAAGAGCAATAAACCACCATTCTGTGTAGAAGAAAATTTTCAACTAAAGTGATCAGAAGACTAATATATGGAGGCACTCATGCATCCTAACACCAAATTGCATTAGCATGTATAAAAGAAGGAGACTTGGAAAAGAAACAGCCAGTATCCCAGTGGATTATAAAAAATGGAGACCACTCATTGAAAATCAACTTTTATTTTCAAGGAACTCAACAACCAAGAAATCAAATTAGGTTGACCTAAACTTATTTTGAAAAGGGCAACAGTGGTAGCATAGTACATTGATCAATCACAAGTATTTTTTTTCTCACTTGTTTGATGAAAAAGAATGATGTGACAAGTGTCTTTTTGGGCTATTCCTACAATTAGTGGGTGAGCATGCCAGGATTAACTTTACAGGATATTCATGCATACAGTTTTCACCTAACCTTGCTAATAATACATTCTTGAGCAAACCTGATTAGTTAAGCAACTTTGTTACCTATTTCAATTTACATAATGCTTATATTTCACAATAGCATAAAGACTCAGAGCAACCATAAAATGTGAATGATGGCCCTTTTTATTTCCACGCTGAAGCAAGAGGAAGAAACATTCAGTGTTTATGAGAAAATGGTATTGGTGGAAGGAATAAATAGTAATCATTCAGCACTAACTGAACAAAGAGTAACTATCTTATATTAATATACATTCAGCAATTTACTGCAGCTTAGTCAGATATTGTAATCAGCCATGGCAGAAACTGAATGCAATGGCTGCACTCGAAGGTGCTGTTTATTAATTTATCTTAGCATTTAATGATGAATTGTCAAGATAAATTATGTGGTTTCATTGGTTGTGTTTCTTTATATTCAGGAAATGCTTCTAAGGGTGGGGGGGGTCCTACTTTTCATTCTTCTTTTCCTCTGTTTATATTGAAAAGCATTGGGTATTCATGAGAATTGATTGCCTGCTTTCTCTGAAGTGAGCATGATATGTCATTCAAATCTACCAGCTCTGCTAGGCAATGTCATTCCTAAGAACTGCTGGAACTGTCAGTTTTGATTTCACAAAAGCTTCTAATTTTTTTTTTTTTTACTATTGGGTTTATTCCACTGTCTTGAGTTTTTTTGGTTGTGGAATGCTTTTTTTAAAAAAAAGCCTCCGCAAAAATAAATAAATGCATCATTTTGTTTGCCCTTCTACTGCTTGCATTTTGATACACTTTTCCTAAATCCAATCCAAAGAAAACAAAAGATCTGTAAATAAATGATGCCTATGATAGATGAATGACATTCGTTCTGTTTGAGAAAGGGTTGCAACTCATCATTAAAGGATCAAAATCATAGCTCATAGCTACTTGTAGATTCATCTTTGCCCATTTAAGGCAACTGTGTTGTTTCACTGCTTTTCAGCAGTTTAGGTTCATATGCCAGCTACTGAATTGTACTGCTAGATCTTCAGTTCAGGAAACCATGTTAGTAGAAGATATGGTAGCAGGAGCATGGATTGGAGCTGGAAATTATGGTTACAGTAAGTATCACAACATAGTTTCTAAGTCCATTTGTAACTTGTTAAACTATAAAGCTCTCAGGCCCAAGCCCAAGATGACAAGCGAAATCCAGTGAAGTCCAATCCTTTATTTGCTTACAGCTAATGGACAGAATCTTGCCAAAGTAAAGCTATAACCTAACCTCCTAGATATATCCTGAGAGGCTTTACGTTGTGGACACTCTGAATCTCTTTTCCCCCTACCCATTCAACTCAGGGGCTGTGCAGTCTCTAAATCTGGGCCTCTCTCTGATGACCTTTACTACTCCACCCTGGCAAAGCTCTATGTGGCCAAATACTCCATCCACTGATTCTCCAGGTTCCATCACAAAAGGATGACTGTATTTGAAGCAACGTATTGCCAGATACTGTGTCCTAGGTTTATTTTCAGAGTTCTGTATCTCCTATTTGAACTTTAGCAGATCATACCATTTGGGAGTGTCAATGGAAAAGGTAATAGAGCTTAGTTCCTTCCACAGCTGCTTTTTCAGCATCAGTTTGAGACATTTCTATTCTCAAAGGCCCCTTTATTTAAATTGCTGCAGATGAGCAGTAGGGTGGTCTTCAGCTAAATCATATATTTACTATTGTCGTTGCTACTATTTAGTAGATAACGTAAGTGATAATTTTAATGGATTTTTTTTCAGTGTCTTTGAAGATAATTTACCTGTGTTCTTTGTCTATATTCTTGTTATTCCACTATTTTAATGTATAGTTTAAATTTCAGTTTAATTTTTTTTAAATGTATTTAGCTGCATGTCATGTTGGTGAAGTCTGTTCAGAAAGGCAGTGTATGCATTTTAGAAATAAATATTTCATTTTTGCAAACAATTTTCCTAATATGTTTTTCCACACAATGTTTTTACCCCTAGGCCACATTCATATTACAGTTATGATGTCTTTAATGTAAATGAGGGGTACAATTTGAAGGTATTTTCTTAATGTAAATCATGTAGGAAATATAATTAAAGTACTTAAGATAAATAGTTAAAAATAACTAAGTCTAGAAGAAATAGCTTTGTGGTTATGCAGCAAATGCAATTAAATGTATAACATACAAATTTAGAATAACAGTTCTTACATCAAAATGCACAATTTTTCTCTTCATTCCATCAAAAGGAGACAACTTATATAAATCCTCTAAAAGTCAGCCAAAGAAAATATCCATGGAATTCTTGAATGAAGAGACCAAACTTATAATATAATAAAATATAAATATATAATATGTTTATATAAATATGTATATTAATGTATGAATATATACATATACATATTAATAACATAACATTAATAACATAACGAGCAGCTTGGTGAAGATGCTCACCTCTCACTAAGAAGATTGAGAGTGCAATCTTAGTCAGGGACAGATATTCACCATTATTGCAAAGGTTTTTCTCTTTCAGGGCTCAAAGAGAAAATATCTGCTGTGAACTCCACATAGGCATCAGGAAGGGCATCTGGCCAGTAAATGCTCAGCTCTATTCAGTCACCCCCAATATTATTGGAACTATGTGAAAATAAGGACACGATTCCAATTACATGCTACTTCATGAATGTGTGAAAGCGTAAAGGGAGATTACTATTCTTTTCTGTTTCTTTTTTTCAACAGAGACAAAGCTTAAAAGCTGCTAAGTATATAAAGAAGGGTTTCTGAATAAAGATAATAAATAGATGAAAAACAGCCAAACAGCTATAGCACTTTGAAGAGAGGATGCAAATACAATTGGTGAAAGATAACAGGTGGGAAGAAGCACTCAAATAATTCTGTCTCAAGTAATTCTAGAATCTCAAGTAATTCTATAAATGCTCAGTAAGCAGAGATGGTAATGAGGAACAGAACATGGAATAAAGTGCTAATAATGATGATTGTTCTTCTAAAAATAAGAGCAGAAAGAGAAAATGGGTGTATCACCTAGAAAAATATTTAATTATTGTAGTTGTTCATTGTTTGTAAATGTATTTAGGCTCTAAAGGCTTCTCATCTCTAATCCTGGACCAGATTGCATTTTCCCAGACAAAATTAATGAGTAATTTTCTCCATGAGAACTTCCAAAATGGCTAAATGAATATCCAAATCTTGCTTAAATAGACTTCCAACATGAAGGCTTTAGGATTTTGCAAATTGGACCTAAAATATTCCCTATATAGCTGTGCTTTGGAAAAGAGCTTCTTCTTTTGTATTATGAACAGAAATTTCCCAGAGCTTGGAAGAGTTTTCAAATTGTGCCTCAGGCTGTTTTCAGACTTCAAAAAGGGATTCATTTCATACATTAATTGAATGAGTGGAATGTAAATTTGTTATCCAGGATTCTCATCTCAAGGATAAATTGAGTAAAGAAGAGGTAGAAATGCCATTTTATTAATCATCAGTAGTTCTGCTGATAGATTTGTCTCTAGTATCTTCCATTATTGAACCTTATATCTTTTTCATTTTTTTAAAAAAAATCAAACTTTGAACTAATTCCTAAGAAATGCTAAGAATGTCTTATGAAATAGTCTTTCAAACTTTAATTTAATACATTCCAGAATTAGCATGGATATCTGCTTTCAATACCAGAACTAAACTTTGGAACAATCAAAATAGTATAAATGCCAGGAGAGAAATCAAACTAAAGTGTTTCTCTTTGCATGATTAATTATAATATATAAAATTACAATTTAGAGGTACAGGAACAAATCTTCTTTTCTTGTATAAGAAATAAATATATACTTAATTAAATGTATACTGATTTGCAGCAAACAATAATTTATCATTCCATGTGAAAGTATAAATGGTAATTTGTGCTCTCACTTTCAAAATATTAATTTCAAAATTTGCCATGCAAAACAAAAAATAGCTGCCTTGTTACTTCAGATGCAACAATATGATAATGGCATAATCTCAAATGAATTTTTGGCAAAAATTATTGTAGTATATATTTCTTTACATTTTTGTTTGTATATAATTCTGAGAATGGTAGGTTTTAAATTACAAATTGTGTCAGTTCATAGAAAAATGATTTTTTTTTAAAGGTCGACAGTGTAAGGAGAGATTTACAAAAACACATAGTTATACTTAAGCATACCAAGCAGTTGTTTAATATATGTATGAACCAGTGGTGGGATTCAATTTTTTTTACTACCAGTTCTGTGGGCGTGGTTTGGTGAGCATGGCAGAGGAAGGATACTGTAAAATCTCCAGTCAGAGGCGGTATTTGCTGGTTCTCTGAACTACTCAAAATTTCCACTACCAGTTCTCCAGAACTGGTCAGAACCTGCTGAATACCACCTCTGGTGTGAACTGACTCATAGAAAACTCCCATATCAATGACTAGCAGTTACCAGAATGTAGACTAAGTTTCCTCTACTTTGAGATTGCTTATTTCTCTGTATATTATTTCATTATCCTTGTATATTTAGTAAATATTTATTTTTTAAAAGCAAACAAAACAAAACATTCCTTTAACCTCAACGTTTCTCAAAAACTTACATTGGGTTTCATGATAGACTAGAATAGAATTCTTTATTGGCCAAGTGTGATTGGACACACAAGGAATTTGTCTTGGTACAAATGCTCTCAGTGTACATAGAAGAAAAGAGACATTCGCCAAGAGTCAAGAACCATAAGGTACAACACTTAATGATAGTCATAGGGTACAATAAGCAATCAAATCATACTAGGAAACAGTCAATATAAATCATAAGGATGCAAGTGACAAAGTTACAGTCATACAGTCACAAGTGGGAGGGGATGTGTGATAAGGAGTGATGAGAAGATTAATAGTAATAGTAGTGCAGACTTTGTAAATAGTTGAACAGTGTTGAGGGAATTATTTGTTTATCAGAGTGATGGCTTTTGTGAAAAAAAACTGTTCTTGTGTCTAGTTGTTCCGTGTGCAGTGCTTTATAGTGTCATTTTGAGGGAAGGAGTTGAAACAGTTTATGTCCGGGATATAGGGATCTGTAAATATTTTCACAGCCCTCTTTTTGATTTGTGCAGTTTACAGGTCCTCAATGGAAGGCAGGTTGGTAGCAATTGTTTTTTCTGCAGTCCTAATTATCCTCTGAAGTCTGTGTCTGTCCTGTTGGGTTGCAGAACCAAACCAGACAGTTATAGAGGTGCAGATGATAGACTCAATAATTCCTCTGTAGAACTGTATCAGCAGCTCCTTGGGCAGTTTGAGCTTTCTGAGTTGGCACAGAAAGAACATTCTTTGTTGTGCTTTTTTGATGAGGTTTTTGATGTTAGGTATCCATTTTAGGTCATGTGATATAATAGAACCTAGAAATTTGAATGTCTCTACTGTTGATACTGTGTTGTCTAGTATTGTAAGATGTGGTAGTATGGGAGGGTTTCTTCTAAAGTCTACCACCATTTCTATGGTTTTGAGTGTGTTCAGTTCCGAATTGTTCTGGTTACACCACGAGGCAAGTTGTACAATCTCCTGTCTGTGTGTGGATTCGTCGTTGTCTTGAATGAGACCAATCACTGTTGTGTCATCAGCAAACTTCAGTATTTTAACAGATGGATCATTTGAGATGCAGTCATTGGTATATAGGGAGAAGAGAAGTGGACAAAGCACACAGCCTTGAGGGGGGGCTGTGTTAATTGTACAGGTATTTGATGTGATTCTGCCTAGCTTCACCTGCTGCTTCCTGTCTGTTAGGAAGCTTATGATCCACTTACAAGTGTGTTCAGGTACCACTAGTTGGTTTAGTTTAGTTAGAAGAATGTCTGGAATGATGGTATTGAATGCTGAACTGAAGTGTACAAAGAGGATCCTTGCATAGGTATTTGGAAATTCAAGATGCTGTAGGCTGTAATGCAGAGCCATATTAACAGCATCATCTGTCGATCTATTTGCTCGGTATGCAAACTGCATTGGATCTAACAGCGGATCTGTGATGGTTTTCAGGTGGGACAGCACTAGCCTTTCAAAGATTTTCATAACTACGGATGTTAGAGCAACTGGTCTGTAGTCATTCAGTTCCTTGATGGAGGGCTTCTTTGGCACTGGGGTGATAGTAGAGCGTTTGACGCAAGAAGGAACATAGCACATCTCTAGTGATCTATTGAAGATTCAGGTGAAGATGGGGGCCAATTGGTCAGCACTGACTTTTGAGCAAGAAGGATCATCTATGATCACCTCTACATTACAAATAATATATTTTACTTTAGTTTTAGTTGTTGATTTTTTTGTTGTTGTTCTTTGGGATTTTTTTCCTCAAAGCAAATAAAATCATATTATATGGTTGTACTTAGCACTAATTGAAAAAGAGTAATATGCCGAATTCCCATGTGAAATGAACCAAGGAAAATATATCTTATGGGCCTGTTTGATGAGTCAAATTCTGAATTAGAAGAACAAGCCTTAACAAGCTTTTATTTTGCAGAAGCTCTCTAGATCAGGGGTATCAAACTTGTATCGTCGCAGCAGCATCACGTGACATATTGTGACTTTTCCCCCTTCACTAAAACAGGCATGGGCGTGGCCAGCGTATGAAGAATCCGACCTGTCTATAAGGGCCACGCATAAGTGCACAATTGTGCCTACTGTCCCTGTCCCATTGTCGCCATTTATTTGTACCCATTTCCTTTATTCTTACTCATGTTTATACCTATACCTATTATCTTGTAAGCAATTGACAAATCAAATAAATAAAAATACACACATAACATTTTGTTTCAGGGCTTATAAAGCCAGATCAGAATTTGTGACGATGAATTGCTTTGCACATCCCTACCCATTAATTTTTGCTCGTTTATGCAACAGCTTAATTTAGGCCTTTGGTAGGAGTCATTTGTACTTTCCACACAGCCCCCTGATTGGAGAAGAATATCAAAAAAAGAGAAAGGGGAAAAAATCAGTATCCTTATCTCTTTTGGTCCAATCCATAGCTGGCTTCGACATGCCTATTATATTTCTTCCAACAGGTTACCTACAAGTGAACATAGTCCTTGACATAAAAATGTCCAACATTATTTTAGATGAAAGAGATGTTTGAAACTCAAATGTCATCCATTACTTTCACAGCAGGGCATAGATTTCCACAGACAATGGCCTGGCCCCTCCATGCTGTCTGTGGTTCAGCTTGCAGTGCCATCCGTGTCCTTTCCTTTTAATACAAAGCCACTTTCATCTGAATTTCATTGCATTGCAAAATTATTGATGAGTCTTTCTAGGATGAGTGGAAACCTTTGGTCAACCTCCCCACTAAGAGGAGAGCATGACAAGAAAAACAAGATGCACAATTTCATTTCCTAAGTTTAATGTCAAGAAATGAAAAATAAAGCTGTCAAATCCGGGCAAAGGGAATAAACAACTCCACCCACCTCCTGACTTGCATGAGTGCTCTTTTTAAACAAAGAGGAGTGTCTTTGTGGTTTTTCTGAACCTCTTTTTTCCAGAAGGAGAACAGTGATGGGATTCAAAAACATTTACTTCTGGTTCTGTGGGAGTGGCTTGGTGGGTGTGGTTGGGTGGGCATGGCCATATGACTGGGTGGGTGTGATGTTTTGTTTTGGTTTTGGTTTTTTTGCTTTTTTGCAGCCACTCCCCACCTGTTTTGTTGCCTTTCTGGCTTCAGAGGAGCCTCTGGGAGGTCATTTTTGCTCCCAGAAGGCTTCCATGGGGCTCAGGAAGAAAACAAAATGGAGCCTGGAGGGGGCGAACAGCACCCCCATCTCTGTTTTGGGGCCTCTCTGGCCTCAGAGGACCCAGAGGGGGGTGTTTTTGCTCCCAGAAGACTCCCCTGGGGTTCAGGAAGAAAAAAAACAGAGCATAGGAGAGGAATGCAGCACTCCTCCATGCTCCATTTTGGGGCCTTCCTGACGTCAGATGAGCCTCTAGGGGAGGTGTTTTTGCTTCCAGAAGGCTCCCCTGGGGCTTGGGAAAAAAAACAGAGCATAGGAAGGGCACACAGCAACCCATCACTCCATTTTGCGGCCTTCTGGGCCTCAGGCAAGTCTCCTGGGGGGTGTTTTTGCTCCCAAAAGGCTCTCCTGGGCTTCAGCAAGGGGAATCCCAGCACAGCTGATCGTATGAACAGCTGATTGTCGGGAGGGGGAAAAAAAGAAATACCTTAAGGTATAAGCGTCGGGCAGGCGGGGTGACCGAGCATCGGGTGGGTGGGGCAAGTGAGCCTGTGGCGACCAGACAATCTGGTCAGGGGCGTGGCCAGGCAGAACTTACTACCAGTTCGATGACCCCCGCAAAAGTCCTTGCTACCGGTTTGCCCGAACCGGTGCCAACCAGCTGAATACCACCATTGAAGGAGAAACTGAAGGGCTAATGCCCGCCCCCAGCCCCATTTTTTTTTAGTCATTGTTGACTCCTGATGCCTGAACTAGTCCCTGCAGTTTTCTCATTAGTATTTTTGGAAGTAGTTTGCCATTGTGTCCTTCCTAGGGTTGAGAGAGAATGACTGGCCCGCTGGCTTTGTGCCTAAGATAAAACTAGAAATCTCATCTCCTGGTTTCTAGCCTTTACTACTAAACCAAACTGGCTCTCATTATTATACTTTTAAATGCTCCATTTGTTCCTCATGTTCAGTATGATATATTATACCTGTTTCAAGAAGTGGATCCAAGTCTCCATAAATTGCCTGACATGTTTTAGTCTGAAAGTACCACCTTCTGCCTCATTCTTTCAGAATACAGAATAACAGAGTTGGAAGGGACCTTGGAGGTCTTCTAGTGTAGTCTAAGGCCCTGCTCAAGCAGGAGACCCTATACCATTCCAGACAAATGGCTGTCCAATCTGTTCTTAAAAACCTCTAGTGATGGACAGTGGTGGGAGTCAAATTTTTTTTTAAACTACTGGTTCTGTGGGCATGGCTTAGTGGGCATGACATGGCCTAGTGGATGTGGCAGGGGAAGGTTACTGCAAAATCCCATTCCCTCCTCACCCCACTAACCTGCTTTTCAACTCCGGTCTCCTGTGCAGGGCAACAAAAGAAGACCCAGCCAATGAGCTGGGACTCAGGAGGCAGAGAATAGATGGGGGCGGGGCCAGTCAGAGGTGGTATTTGCTGGTTCTCTGAACTATTCAAAATTTCCACTACCAGTTCTCCAGAACTGGTCAGAACCTGCTGAGTACCACCTCTGGTGATGGAGCACCCACAACTTCTGAAAGCCAGCTGTTTTGCTGATTAATTGTTCTCGGTGTCAGGAAATTACTCCTTAGTTCTAAGTTGGATCTCTCTTTGATAAGATTCCATCTGTTACTTCTTGTCTTGACATCTGATGCTTTGGGGAATAAGTTGACTCCTCTTCTCTTTGACAGCCCCTCAAATATGCTAACATCTCACTCCTAGTCCTTCTCTTCAACAGACTTTAAAAAAAAAGTTTTTCTTCCCCTTAGATTTTCCAGACATAACACATAAGGAATTCTCTACAGAGGCTGAGACTGCAGGTATATTTGTGCATGCCACCCCCAGAGCCATATAAATCACAGCCCAGCTGTTAGAGCAGTATTTCTCAAAGTGTGGTTTGAGAACACCTGGAGATCCTCCAACTTCCTTTTAGGATCTGCCAAATTAAAATCATTTGCCAGATTTTGAAAATATTTGCAAGAATTTAAAACAATGCAATTTTTCTCATTCTTCTTTTTATTATTTACTAGATCGATATCCATGCTTTGCTATGAAACTATGTAGTTGGGCTTAGTTTGGGGGGAGGAAAATAAGAGGAAAAATTGTTCCTCTACCTACCAGCATCCATTGGTATTCATCTGGCTAGCGTCCTGTCAGTGTGTGAGAGAGTTGAGGGCTGTTTGGAAACTGAAGCAGTATTTGCTCTGTGTCAAGAAGGAGACAGCAAGGAGCCTGGGCATGGCTTAGCTCAACTGTTCTGTACTAATGCTGCTTGGTGCTGTGAAAGTGAAAGTGAAACTCCTCTCCTCTGTGTTTTGCATTTGGAACAGATTTCTTTTCAGGTGGGCAGGGGGAGTAGAACTCTTCAGCATCAGAGCATGTTAATAATAATATAGGAAATACTAATGCTGTGATGGTCATTTCAAAAAAAAAAAAACCCTTTCCTAGTAAGCACCTAGAAACTAAACAGAGCATACGTGCCACATTTCAACTTCGTAGGTTTTACTGTTGTGGAGATTCTGTGATGATGCATGAGTGGCATTTTGCTTTTATATATATTTCCTATTTCCTAATTTTATATATTTCTAATTTTTTATTTACATTAATATCTAATGTGTTTACTGTTATTAATCTTCCCTATGAAGATCTGAAAAATTCAGCCCAGATTCCTTTCAAGATAGATTTTAGCAGCAATTTGACAAATCCCAAAGTAGACCATAATCCTAGGCAGAGAATGTTTAGATGGGGAAACAGTCCAGTATGCCTGGGTTATTGCACAAAAACTTCTCTTTCAAAAGTTTCTCATTCAAAATTAGATCCTAAAGAAACTCAATACTAGAAAATTAAATAGCAGGTGGGGAAAACAGCTAATACATCAGATACCTGCAGTGGCCATATTGAGAAATTGGTTCATTATTATTTAGAAGGTCCACATTTCCAAGGTTATGAAGTTGTCAAGGCAAAAGATTCCATATTGCTTTGCTAACCAAAGCTGACTGATTAAGGGTGCTGGACAGAATATGTTTTCTTTTTAAAATCTCAATTAGCTTGACTAACCAGAGATGGGAGATTCTGCCAGCTGCCAGCTACTGCATGGAATTTGACTAATTAAAACTCCGAGGAAGCCTATTAAAGGTGTTCAAAAAGCTAAATCTTCCTTTTCAACTTTTCCAGTATTGCGTCAGAGACTGTATGTCAGCTATATCACTTTTTCCATATCTTTTCTTTGGACTAGAAATGAATCAAGACTTTATTTTTTTAATTTATCCTAAGTATATATTAGATGAGAGCTATCACCACAGATTCCATCTCTCTCTCTCTCTCTCTCTCTCTCTCTCTCTCTCTCTCTCTCTCATCTATCTGTCATCTATCATCTATCTTGTTATCTTGCTATCTCGCTATTTTTCATCTATCATCTATCTATGTCAGTCCGTTCATCCATCCATCCAACCATCCATCCATCCAATTTTTACATTGCCCATTTCACCAAAGTGACTCTGATCTTTAGGGATGCCATTTGAATTTTTTCACACAGAGATTTTTGAAAACAAGGGCTGTTGCTGATTTCTTTGGAATTAAAAATGTGAAGTGGATGGAATGAATTTAATTCTCTGAGTTAATGTTTGCCTTCCATTTAAAGACACAGATGTATTCCCTCATTTGTTTCTTGTATAGATTTATTTGTGTGGCCTGCAGAAAATCATTGAAGCATTAGGACTGTATTGTTTCTCAAGCACTGTAGTACCCAAAGGCTGTTGTGAACTGAAAGTCATGTGGAGGAGATTCCAGAACACTCTAAAAGTGACAAAAGTGAATTGTCCCAAAATGACAAGTTTGTAGATCTCATTAAGAGTCAGATTTATTATCACAAACTTTAATACTCTTAACAATAACATGGTGGGATGTAATTTACAGAAATCCATACTAAATCAGTTGTCAACTCCCGAAATGGTGAGTGTTTGGTGGGCCATCTCAGGGTTGCCATTGGAGGGGAGGTTCCATTTGGGGGCGAGGGCATGGAGGGGGAGGCCAGTTTAATGTGGACTCATGTTGCAGTCCATAATAATAATATGTACACCACAAATTAATTGTGGCTTCTTTGGACCAGAAAAATTGAAGGGAGAAATACAAATATTATCTTTATCCTTTCAGAAGCAGCCCACCTTGGTGCCAAAGATACATGTTAATGTGATTAGACAAAGTAATAAGATAATAAATCTATCTGAGAAGAAATCAACTAATTTGAGTTCTCAGAGATACCATAAAAAGAACCTTCCTCATCTTGTGGTCTCCATGAATGTTAGGGTTATAAGATTTTATTTCATTCCAGGTCCAATTTTTATCTATTTTTTTTCTGCCTTGTAATTCAAGATATATGATAGTACAAGAGAAAGGTAGGCTAGTCACCAAGAGAATATTAGATGATGATATTAGAGGGATTGGGGAGGGAGAAGGAGCATTAAGTAGGAAAAAATAGATGAGTATCAGAGGTATCTTTAACAAGATGATGAGTTGCTACACAGGTAGTCCCCGATTTACGATCACAATTGAGCCCAAAATTTCTGTCGCTAAGCAAGACATTTGTCAAGTGAGCTTTGTCACATTTTACAACCTTTCTTGCCACACCTGGCTGTTAAGTGAATCTGGCTTCCCCATTGACTTTGCTTGACAGAAGTTCACAAAAGGTGATCACATGACCCTGGGATATTGCAACCATCATAAATATGAGTCAGTCGCCAGATATCTGAATTTTGATCACAGGACATGGAGAGGCTGCAAGAATCCCTAATGGTCATAAGTCATTTTTCTCGGTGCCTTCAATGATCACTAAATGAACTGTTGTAAGTCGAGGAATACCTGTATAAGGATGTTGAACCTAGAGTGGAATAAGAATTCCCTGTAGGACCAATATAACTGAGCAACCAGAATCTTGTGATTTGGGAAAGAACCAGTCAGAAACTCAGAGAGGTGTTCTACAGAAAGTGGTAGGAGATAACCCACCACCAACCCGTGGCTGACCGAATCTGATGTTAAGGGAACTGAGATACTTTTATTGTGTACTCTATTTTGCCCCTTCTGTCACGGCTCCGACAAATCCAATCCCATTCAAATCATAAGTCTCTAGCCACATCTCTCAGAGTAAATTAATAATAATTTATTATGAGTGACCATGTTGGTGTTACCTGGGAGCAGCCAACACTAAGAAACATAATTCATTTCCCCCTTAACCCTGGTCTTTCCCCCACCCCCTGGATGTAAATTATATAATGGGACATTTTCATAACTAAGAGTCATCAATCATACTCTCCAGCAATAATCTTGTGCGCCAACAGCTTCGTCTGCCTAGCAATAAACTGAAGCATTGGAGGAGTGCACTACTTTCCCTACTCCCTTTCTGCTGGCAACTAAAAAGACCAAAGAAGTATTTTTTAGTTTACATCTTCCTTCTTCTTGAATTTATGGTAGTTTTATTGTACATTTATTGTTCATCATTCAAGGCAACTTGTCAGTTGGGTATATCTAAAATCAGTGAAAGGGAAAGTAAGGTTACAATCCTAGTTTACTCTGTGGTCCACTTCCGGTTTCTTTGTTCTGGGTGTGAGCTCCCTGAAAGGAACCCAGAGGACTTGTATACAGAGAGTCCTTGACTTACAGGGACTTATTATTTATTCAGTGACTATTCAAAGTTATAGCAGCACTGAGAAAAGTAACTTACAACTGGCCCTCCCACTTGCAACTGATACAGCATCCCTCTGTATTCAAAATTTGGGTACTTGGCAATCGGCATGTATTTACAATGGTTGCAGTGTACCAGGGTCATGTGAACATCATTTGCACCCTTCCCAATCAGCTTCAAGCAAAGTCAATGGGCGAAGCCGGATTTGCTAAATGACTGCATGATTCATATAACAACTACAAATGGTTTGCTTAACAACCATGGGAAAATGTTGTAAAATTAGCTATGACTCACTTAAAAACTACTTTGCTTAACAACATAAAGTCTCGTCTCAATTGTGGCCCTAAGTCAAGGACTACCTGTAATTGTTTAAGGATGCTTCAAAAGGTTGATGTTAACTTAATTGTAGGAAAGATTGGTTCAAATATTGCCTGATAATCCTCTAAAGAGCAATCCAACATGTTTCAAAAGAGTTTTGGTTAGAAACCAAAACAGCTACATATTCCTTGTCTATGCATATATACCCATAAATAAACACCCATACATTCACACACACACTGATTGTGTATATATATTCTCTGCCTCAAATCTTGAATTTAAACATCTTAAGTAAGGGTTTGATTGATCTTTTCCTACCAAAATTACAGCCATTCGCAAAAGGCTAAAATTCTGGGATCTTCTGCATTTGTCTCCCATTCATAAACCATTTACAAATTAAGCTAGCCTTGAAATGCATGATCACAAAGAGTATGAAAGCTTGTAGACTATTTTTTTTTTTGCTTTATTCTGCTTTCCAGACAGCGTTGACTCCTGACAACTGCCTTGACTAGTCTCTGCAGTTTTCTAGGCAACATTTTTGAAATGGTTTGCCATTGCCTGCTTCCTAGGGTTGAGTAAGAGTGACTTATATTGCTTATCCTTTTATCCTGTTTAGTCTTGGTCCATCAATACATTTTAATGATTTATTGGAGCTGGAGCATTTTGGGGATTTCAGACCCCTCCTCTATTTTAGACAGAATGATGAGGAAACATTCTGTACCTACTTATGTTGAGACAACCCTTGATGGATGAATCCACCTACTTGGTTTCCCTAGTCTGTAAAGAACAAAAGCCAAATGATTTTCCTCCTACAGGTTTACTTTGGGAGGGCTGGTGGGTAAAAAAGGGTTTATTGTTCTTCCTGTCACTTGAACTAGAAAGAGAAAATTGGCAGAACTCTTCTGAAGTTCACCCAGTTAAAAGAATAATTAAACAATAATAACAATAACAATAATAATAATAGCAGCTGAAGCAAGAACAATTGAGCAGATGCAGTGTCACCTAGGAATGAGGAAAACCATTCCTGTTCAATGCAAATATTAGGAACTACCCTGTCTCGCTCCCATCATTTTGCACCTGATCAATATGCAAATGTTTTCAAAGGCACAAGTGATTATATCTTATAAACATTCAAACAGATTTGGATGTACAAAGCATTTAAGTTAAAGCTTTATAGAAAAAAATGATATCAACATTTCCTTAATTGGGAGAAATGCAGGTGAAAACAATTTTGCTTTGCAAACAATAAAAGCAGATTTGAATTTCTGATGTTTTCTCTTTCCTAATTAAACAAAGAAAGAGAGAATTACCCAGGTGTTGAGCACAATGATCACTCAAAAAATCTTGATTTGAAATAATTCCTAGTCACAAACCTATTAGTATCTTTAATAGCTTGTAACAGAAATATTATATATAACCTGATTTCTCCTCTCAATTTTTTCATTGTATTTCATTATTTATCTTTTTCCCCATAATTTAAAGGTCGCTTTTCTGAGATTCAATATTGGGTAGCAATTCATTTATTACAAGTTTGTGTGCCTTTTAAAATTATTTCTGGAAACCAAATAGGTTTAACAAGTTTAGCACTAAACTCTGATGTTCTTGATATTTATCTATGCCACAAATTAGTTTGATTGAATCATTGATTATGTACCATTAACTCATTGTTGACTGATATGACCACATAGATGGATTCTATCCAGGAGAATCTGGCCCTAACCTGGTCCTTCAAGTCTTCCAATAGTTAGCCCATTGTTACTATAATTCAGTTCATCCATCTTGTTGCTGATCATCTTCTTCTCTTTCTTCCAATTTTCCCACAATTACAGATTTCTCCAGAGAGCTAAATCTTCACATTATGTGTCCTAAGTTTGGTAAAATGAGTCTGGTCATATGTCCCTAAAGTGAATACTCTGGGTTGATTAGTTTAATGATCCATTTATTCAAAGGTCAAAAGTATCAATACCCTTGCAAACTTGTTTCTTCATTTTTGCTTCTGCAGAGCAACAAAAGGAAAACCATTGCCAGCATAGTTCTGATTTTTGAAGGTATAGACATATCCCACCCTATGAATATATTTTCCAAGACCTTCATGGCAACTCTACTGGCATAATTTTTAACTCCTTTATAGTTGATAGTTGTTCCTACTAGGATGAATGCCAACAATACACATATTAATTTACCTATCTAGTATTTAACATTAAGATATCAAGTAAGGTAATTCTTTCAATTTATCATTTTTTTTGTGTATGACTAGTACTTTAGTTTTCTGGAAGAAAACTAAATTTTCTAAATTTATTTATTTATCACTGCGCCTCTCAAGGAACATGACTCTGAGTGGCATACAATAAAAAGGCATTATTAAAAACTAACAAAAAAATCATTCAACAATTAAAAACACCAGTCAAAGTTACCAATGACAGAGTAACACAGAATATTACCATGGCATGAAATTCAGCCTTCTCACAAATGCACTACTTCCTTGAGTTCTTCAAGCCTGATGACACAACCATATTTTAAGGTTATCTTCTGAAAGTTATCAGGAACTGAGCCTGTCTCATTTCAGGGGGAATGATGTTCTACCTGCTTTGAGGTCCTATCAGATGTAACTGCTTTGCAGATAGGATGTGCAACATACATTTTCTGCCAGACCTAATAGATGGGCAGATGTAATCATGTAGAAATGATCCCTCATAATCCAGCCCTATGTCATAAAGAGTTTCAAAGGTCAAAACTGAAGTGGACCCAGAAGCGAAGTGGCAACCAATGAAGCTCATAGAGCAGAGATGTAATGTGCCATTCTAAAGGCACACATAATAGGTTACATTGCCATATTTTTTTATCAGCTGAAGCTTCCAAATACTCTTCAAGAGTATAGCATATTGTGATAATCTATCCTGAAAATGACCAGGCAATGAGTAACTATGAGGAAACCCTCACAATCCAGCAATACATTGAACTGTCACACAACATGAAGCTGTGCAAAGGCCCTCCAAATCGTAACTATTCTTCAAGAAGGAGTTGTCAGTTTGGAGAGGTGGAACATGGAATCAATATAAAACATTAATTGTAAATTGAGGACTAACTCATCTCAACTACATCCACTCAATTAAAGACTTCTTAGAATCTGTTAATAAAGGTAAAGGTTCCCCTTGCACATATGTGCTCATCGTTTCTGGCTCTAGGGAGTGGTGCTCATCTCCGTTACAAAGCCAAAGAGCCAGCACTGTCCGAAGACGTTTTCGTGGTCATGTGGCCAGCATCACTAAACTCTAAAGGCACACAAAAGGCTGTTACCTTCCCACCCTATTTTTCTACTTGCATTTTTGCTTTCAAACTGCTTGGTTGGCAGAAGCTGGGACAAGTAATGGGAGCTCACTCTGTTACACAGGCTAGGGATTTGAACCACCGAACTGCCAACCTTTCTGATCAATAAGCTCAGCATCTTAGCCAATGAGCCACCACGTCCCTACAATCTGTTGGTAAGAAGAGTCAAAGCTGATTGGTATTTTGTATATTGTATTATAGCCCAGGTACCAGACCAGATAAATGGTTCAATTGTTTGCAAGGAACATAATTGATAAGCTACAGATAATGTAGGTAGGACAAGATTACCTATGTTATTCCAATCATTATATCTCTACTTCTCTTCGTCTCTACTTCCTCAATACTCAACCTTCTGAATTTCACATTATTGAGAGATTTTACATTACTAACTCATAACATATAAGATATTATAAAAAGAGCCTATAAAATTTAGTGGGTTCTAGATTGACCAAGTATTGTATTTTTAAAAGTGCAGTTCATTTAGTCAGAAAGAAAAAGAAATCTTAAGCAGTGAGTAAGCAAATTAGTATTAACACTTGGGATTTCTGCTAAACATTTTCTGCTAAAAAAGAAAATATTCAGTTCATTTTTAATGTGAACTTACCTAAATTTTGCACTTTCAAGTTATTCCTCCATGCAAAGAGAAAAGACTATATTTCAAGATATCCATTTTAAAATATTTTTATAATGCAATTCCTTAATCAAAAACTAAAGAAAAATGCATATACCAGCAGGAAGTATATACAAAATGAATACATTCATGAATGTAATGAGCATACTTAACACAAATATATTAAAATTGTGAAAAATTGTTTTAGAACTGCATCTATTACAGAATTTTGCATGCTACATATATTACATAAACCTATGGGTACTATGGAGTATACGCTTTTTTTTTTTTTAAAGAAAATCTAACGTAATCAAAGTTCTAAAAAAGGGGAAAATGAGATGAATCAGTGGACAAATATCCATTTTTTAAAAAATCCACAGGAAATTCCACTAACTCAGAAGATTGTCCAGCCAAAGTGGTTAGTAAATTGAAATGGATCTTTTGAGCATTGTTCTTCTCTTTTATGGGGATTTAGATGGACAAAGTAATGTCAGGTTTGACTGTCCAATCCTCCATAATCCCTTGCCTGACTTTACTCATCTTCTTCTGTGATGGTAAATCTAGAGAACAAACATACATTCTCTAGTTTGTATTTTGTCTGAGGCACAGTAAACAGATATATTTATTTGAGGTGAGCTAAAGCCCATGAATTTATTTTTGAAGTCCTGGTTCAGAAAATTTCACTTGGGTCCATAGTGTTTCACTGTGTAATTTACCTCTGGACATTTTGTGCAGGAATAAACTTTCATCTATTACAAGATTATAGTTGTAGGTATGTTCAGGTACATAGAATTCAGTGTCCAATTTCTGGATCTGAAATTATATGAACCTTCTCTGTTCATGATGCCTGCTTATTTGATGAAATGACCTCATGCCTGCAGTATGCTGTGATGAAATACTACTGGTAGCAGATGTATCTAAAGTACTTGTGAATTCAGGCTTCCAAAGATTAAAATTGTTTGCATTTATATGATCTACAATAGATTATGAGAAACATTTTCTTTTAAATCCATGTATTAAGCATGTATTCCATCCTATAACAAATCTAAATTTTGAGAAAGGATGTAATACTCCATTGTAAATTTGGTATTGTCTCAATTCTGAAATTCCAATAAGTAGTTCAGTGTTTCTGCAATTAAAACAGTTTATCAAGGGAGAAAAACCTGTATTTTTCCTACCATTTTTTTTTTCAGTTTGGTGAAGGAGGATTTGCTTTAGAAAATATTTCATAGGGAAAGCAAATTGATGAGAAATGACAGGTGTCTGGTGACAGGTACAGTATAATATTCTTGAACTTTCATAAAACAAGGCACCAAAAGGATATGCATGGATGCTGTTTCTTTGATTGTATAATCATATTTCCAGTGCTTTGTAACCTTACTGTCTTCTCATGCATCAATCCAATCCCCGGGGGCTTCTCTTTCCATTGCATTTTTTCAAACTAGAAGGCTTTCAGAGTGATGGAAAACTGCAACAGAGAAAATAGCATTAGCTGTAGCAGCTACCTCCAATAACACATTAAGAACAAAAATACCACTTGCAGAAATTTAAAAGAAATTCTCGACCTCCCTGAAAACAAGGCAGAGTCACAGAAGTTTCTTTTGCAATGGAAGTAAACATTTAAAAAAGAACTCGATAATGGAGATCACACAGCTTTCCTTAAACCCACATGAAGGCAACTATGGGGTGGGACTATTTAGACAAGGAAAATGAAAGTAAGAAAATGCTTTGCATCATTTATCCCTCTCCTTTTCTGGCTTAAAAAAAATCAGCTCGTTTCTATGCAACATATTGTTTATGTTGGAATGAAAATAAAACAAGAAGCTTACAATGGAGCACCTCCTGACCACAAATCCTTTTTCTATTCTTTCCCAGTTGGGAGAAATTTTCTCACAGTGAGAACAATCAACCAATGGAACAGCTTGCCTTCGGAAGTTGTAGGAATTTTATCACTTGAGACTTTCAAGAAGATATTGGATTGCCATTTGTCAGAAATGGTGTAGGGTCTCCTGCTTGGGTGGGGGGTTGGACTAGATGACCTACAAGGTCCCTTCCAACTCTGTTAATGTATAATCTATTTTTCTTTCTTTCTCCTTCAAATTCAGCACCCAGCATAAATATGAAATACAGTTCTGAACAGTTGTAAGCCTGGCACTGAATGCATTTTTAAATGTTTTTGCTATAAGTAGAATAAGGGAGCTCTTCAAGTAAAACAAGAAAACCATGTGATTTCCATCCTTCATTTTCAGTAATAAAGTCCTGGGTCAATAATTCAATGAGAAAGGAAAAAATCATTACCACTTTCCTTAACTTGAATTAGTTTTCCACTGGATTAATGACATCTATGTTTGGGCTAAAAGAATGTCAGGAAAACCCAGAAAGATAATAAGGAATGCCTTTTCAACTTTTCTTTTTCATTGCTATCAACCCACGTGCTCATTTACCATGGGATGTTTACATATTTCTAAAATGATTTCAGTATATATTACATATCCTGCTGTTTAAAGGAGATACTCTGCTGAAGAATGCAATGAGCTGATGTACCTAAAACTGCATCTCTATACTCACTTGTTTTTCTCCATTTTATACATATCTAAACAGTGCATAGGTGTGTGCGGATCCTCTCTTAAAAGGGGATCAGAGTTCTCCTTCCAACTTTGAAGGATGGATGGATAAATTGATAGAAAAAGAAAAAGAGTGAGGGAGAAAGGGTAAGAGAGAGAGAAGAAGGGAGAGGGGGGGAGAGACAAAAATGCATGAACACACATTGAAATTCCTTCCCTTCAGACATTTTATTTATTTATTTATTTTTATGTATTTGTTTGTCAAACATGTACAAGATAACAAGCATAGGTATGAACATAAACAAGAACAAGGCAGGAAATACAGATAAATGGGGACAGTCAGACAGAGACGGTAGGTACACTGGGACGCTTATGCATGTCCCCTTTAAGGACCTCTTAAGAATGGGGTGAGGTCCATGGTAGACAGTTTGAGGTTGAAGCTGTGAGGGGTTGAGGCTGTAACAATGGAGTCGGATAGGAGATTTCAGGAATTGACCACTCTGTTGCTGAAGTCGTATTTTCTGCAATCGAGTTTGGAGTGGTTTACCTTGAGTTTGTATCAGTTGTTTGCCCATGTATTATTATGATTGAAGCTGAAGAAGTTGTAGACAGGCAAGATGTTATAGCAGACAATTTTATGAATTATGCTTAGATCGGACCTCAGGTGGTGTTGTTCTAGATTGTCCAGGCCCGAAATTTCGAGCCTGGAGGCATAGGGAATTCTATTGTGAGTAGAGGAGTGGAGAACTTTTCTCGAGAAATACCTCTGAACCCACTCAATTGTGTTAATGTCTGATATACAGTAAGGGTTCCAGGCAGACAAGCTGTATTCAAGAATTGGTCTGGCAAAGGTTTTGTATGCCCTAGTTAACAATTCAATGTTGCCGGAGAAGAAGCTTCGCAAAATAAGGTTAACAACTCTTAAAGCCTTTTTGGCAATGCTGTTACTGTTATGTCCTCGGGGCTGACACAAGTTCCCCCTCAGGTCCGTTCATACTGCGGGGGCGTTTGCAGTCCCCATTGGCTGGCTCCCTTCGACAGCCGGCTATAAAAGCCGGCTGCTAGGTCGAGCCAGCCGCTGTTCGCTGGTAGGTCTGCCTGGTTAGAAGCAGACGCGACAGCCCCCTTTATTCCTCTGAATAAAGTGTGTTATTGGAATGCTCTGGTGTGGCCTCCCCTTCTTCCCGAACTATAACATTGGCGACGAGGATGGGATCTGGCCAGCCAGCAGCAATAGCAAAGAGCTGAGATCACACACCAAACGCTGAACCGTAGCCGCGCCGTGAGAGCTCGGTCAGTTGTGGATCGCAGAAGTGAAAGCGGAGCGTGTAGCCGCTCCGTGTAAAAAAAAAAAGAAAGCTACGTGAAGAGCGCTGAGAGCCTCAGCCGCCGACACTGAGCGCAGAATTCAACTGCTGTGTTCGAATTCTGCTGTTAGCAAGCTTGGCGCTGTACTCGCAGCCGCCAGAACGTATTGGGCGTGCGATTTGAATAGCTGTCAGCACGATGCTACAGCTATAGCCGCCTACGCCTTGGGGAAGGCGTGAAATTCAAACGGAAGTCAGTTACGGGCTACAGCCATAGCCGACAGAGTCACATAGAGCGTGAAACACAGAGAGAACCTCTAAGAGCTGAAACACTAAGCTGGGGCAGATCTGCAAGCTACTGCTGCCATGCTTATCAGGGCCATTGTATTCCCAGTGAGATTGGCCAGTCTACCAACAGACTGAAAGCCACAATTATCAGGGCCATTGTATTCCCAGTGAGATTGGTCAGTCTACCAACAGACTGAAAACCCAATATGAATTCAAATCCGGCGTTCCCGCCATTTAAGCCAGATGAAGACAAGTGGGACTCTTACAGAAACCGCTTCAATCACTACCTTGATGCCATCGGTCTGGCCGATGCTACAGAGAACAGGAAGAAATCATACTTCCTGAGTTACTGCGGAGCCACAGTATTCGATACCGCCACAGCGCTACTCGCCCCCAGGGAGTTAAAGAACGTTCCGTGGTCCGAGCTGTTGGAGACCCTCTCTAACCATTATTCTCCAAAGCCATCGCAGATAGCGAGACGTTTTGCCTTTCGCATGAGAAAACAAACAGATGGAGAATCTATCAATCAATATATGGCCGCCCTGAGAACCGCAGCTCTCCACTGCGAATTTAAAAACTACCTTGATGACATGCTCCTGGATCAGCTCGTTTGTGGAGTCAGAGATGTAAGGTTGCAGAGGCGGCTGCTGGCTAGAAAGGATCTCAACCTCACCCAGGCCATCGAGGAAGCCTTGGCCGCTGAACTAGTGACACAATCGGCCGCTGAAATACAAGGCAGCACAGCCAAACCCAGTCCGGTCACTGTCCATTCCGAAGAAACAGTAAGTGAAGAAGACTCCACCGAACACTTAGAAGTACATCGCCTCAAACCTTTCAAACAGCCACAGGTAGGAGTTAGACCAAAGAACGGCAACGTGCCCAAACACATCTTGTTGTGCCTCTCCTGCGGGGGGTCCCATGCCAGAACGACTTGCAGGTTCAGGAACGCCACCTGCAACAATTGCGACAAGAAAGGCCACATCGCCAGGGCCTGCCAGGCAACGCACGCGGCTCCACAAAAGTCATCATCCCCTTACTCCCCTCCGGGGCCACCCAGGCAAGTAGAAAATTGTTATACGTGCTACCAAGCTAACCACACTTTTTTGACTCCTAATAAAATTACCCTCTCTATTCATTTAGAAGGTAAACCCTGTCTTATGGAAGTCGATACCGGATTGGCATTATCAATCATCTCTTGGAGCACACTCAAGAAAATACGACCCAACCTCTCCAGGAAGCAACTCCAGAAGAGTCGTCTTACCTTGAGGGATTACCAGGGGAAGAATATTCCAGTACTCGGAACAGGCAAGTTCCTCGTTAGATTCAAAACCTTTAAAGGCCATCTGCCTTTAGTGGTAGTAGATGGTGCCCTCCCTAGCCTTTTGGGGTTGGATTGGTTCCCCTATCTCGGCCTTAGCTTAACGGGAGTACATGCTGTCTCACCTTCCGATATCGACTCACTATTCTCAGACTATGCTGATGTGTTCAGCAATGAATTGGGTTGTTATAATGGTACACCCATTTCCTTTTCGGTGGACCCCCAAGCAGTTCCCGTCCATTTAAAACCACGCAGAGTACCATTTGCTCTGCGCGCTAAGCTGGATGCAGAACTGGACAAATTGCTCCAACAAGGGGTGATCGAGCCCACGGATTTTGCTAAATGGGAGACTCCAATTGTCACACCCTTAAAAAGATGGTAGTATCAGAATGTGTTCTGACTATAAAACCACAATTAACCGCTATCTACAGACTAGCGCATACCCAGTCCCAGTAATCCAACATTTACTACACACATTTGAACCGGGAACCATATTCGCCAAATTGGATATGTCACAGGCTTATCAGCAATTTCCTGTGGATAACCAAACGGCCGAACTGCAAACTATTGTCACCCACAGAGGGGCGTTTCGATGCAAGCGCCTCCAATTTGGCGTTAGCGTCGCCCCAGGAATCTTCCAGTCATTAATGGAACGGATACTGCAAGGCCTCCCTGGCGTAGTTCCGTACTTTGATGACATTTTGATTTCAGCCAGGGACAGGTCCCAACTTTTTCTCAGAGTCAGAGCGGTATTGGATAGGTTCCAGCAGCATGGCCTCAAATTAAAAAGGGAGAAGTGTGCCATCGCCACCAGGCAGGTGGACTTTCTTGGGTATAAAATAGACGCCTCTGGCATCCACCCCGTGGAGTCTAAAGTCAAAGCCATTCACGAGGCACCCACTCCATCTTCCAAGTCAGAATTACAAGCTTTCCTGGGTCTGCTAAACTTCTATGCGTCATTCCTACCCCACAAAGCCTCAGTAGCTGAACCGTTGCATAGACTTCTAGACAAAAACACGCCGTGGCATTGGGGTCCCAAAGAGGAATACGCCTTTAAAGCAGTCAAATCGCTACTCACTTCGGACGCTGTCCTAATACAATTTGACCAGCGCCTTCCTCTAGTCTTAGCTGCAGATGCCTCACCTTTCGGGATCGGGGCTGTTTTAAGCCACAGACTTCCCAACGGTTCAGAAGCACCAATCGCATTCTTTTCTAGGACCTTGTCAACAACCGAGCGTAATTATAGCCAAATTGACAAAGAGGCCCTAGCCGCCGTTGCTGCGGTCAAAAAATTTCATGAATTTCTTTTTGGTCACAATTTTGAATTTGTCACAGACCACAAACCACTGTTGGGGCTCCTGTCAGGAGAAAAACAAACACCTCAAGTCTTGTCCCCCAGGATGACTAGGTGGACCCTATTCCTGGCGGCCTACTCGTACAAACTGGTTCACCACCCAGGAAAAAACCTCAGCCATGCCGATGCCCTCAGCCGCTGCCCGTTGCCAGCACCCGTGGAGGACCCGGCCCCGGTCCATGCCATTTTCGATGCCAGCGAGTTCGACATCCCAGTCACCGCTGGCGACATCGCTCTCCACTCCAAAAAAGATAAACTTATCACCCAGGTGCTGGACTGGGTACGGAGGGGGTGGCCGGGCGGCAATCTCTCAACTGAATTCTCACCGTTCAAAACCCGCCAGCAAGAACTTTCCAGTTTGCAGGGCTGCCTGTTATGGGGGACCAGAATTGTCATTCCGAAACCTCTGCGCACACCCGTCCTGAAGGCGTTACACGAGGGGCACCCTGACATCGTCCGGATGAAGGCGTTAGCCCGGAGTTACGTCTGGTGGCCGGGCATGGACGATGAGATCACGAAATGGGTAAGCTCCTGCCGCCCCTGTCAACAATCCAGACCAGCTTACTTAAAGGACTATTCGTGTTCGTATCTGGGGGGAAGGAGTGTTATGTCCTCGGGGCTGACACAAGTTCCCCCTCAGGTCCGTTCATACTGCGGGGGCATTTGCAGTCCCCATTGGCTGGCTCCCTTCGACAGCCGGCTATAAAAGCCGGCTGCTAGGTCGAGCCAGCCGCTGTTCGCTGGTAGGTCTGCCTGGTTAGAAGCAGACGCGACAGCCCCCTTTATTCCTCTGAATAAAGTGTGTTATTGGAATGCTCTGGTGTGGCCTCCCCTTCTTCCCGAACTATAACAGTTACAGTGAGCTCTGGGGCTTAGATTGTTTGAGATAAGTACTCCTAGGTCCTTGGCAGAGTGAGGGTCATCTACAAGATCATTTCTGCCTAAGTTGTATTTGGTGTTCTGATGTTTTCTGCCAATGTGTAGGACAGAGCATTTTTAGTTGAAATTTGGAGTTTCCAATTGCACAACCATTCTGACACATAGTCAAGGTCACTTTGTAGGGCAGCAGCATTGTCAATGGTGTTAAATAATTTTACATCATCAGTGAAGAGGACGCAGCTGCTTTTAATGTTGCCACATAGGTCATTGATGTAAAGCAGAAAGAGTGTGAGTCCTAAGACTCAGCCTTGGGGGACACAGCTATTAACTGATGCTGGATTTGATAGGGCCTTCCCTATTTTGACCATTTGTTGCCTGTTTGACAAGAACATGGCTATCCACTTGTGAAGGGGTCTGGAGATGCCATAAGAACTAAGTTTCAGCAGTAGTTTGCCATGCAAACTGAATCAAAGGCTTTGCAAAAGTCTATGTTAATTGTATCTATTGCTTTACCCTGGTATAGATGTGTGGTCCAAATGTTTCTGCAATGTAAGAGTTGCAGATTACAGGACAATTTTTTTCCTGAAACCAAACTGCTTGTTAGAAAGCAAGTTGTTTGTTTCTAAATGTAGAGTGATGGATTGGTTTATAATTGATTCCATGACTTTACAGGTGATACAACACAATGAGATTGGTCTGTAATTTACTACTAGACTATCATATAGACATGTTGCAATCATTTATCAGCCAAGGGACAAACCATCAGCCCATTCACACATTAAGGATCATTATAGAATACATGTGCAAATCTTATTGTGCAAAACAGAACTTCCAAAAAATGGCAGATCTACAAAAGATCAACAGGAGGAAAAAGATTTGTCTCCTCAACAAATTGACTGGAATGAATATATAATGAAATTATAAATAAGCATCTTTATTAAAACAGTTGTTTGAACTTTATGTAGGTATATTAATGCATGAGGTGCTATCATATGTATTCAGTTCTACTCTTCTCCCCCCTCACCTTATTGCTTTATGTCCTTTTTTATTAAATAAATAAATAGGGGACGAATCTAAGTAAGCATATTATTGAATATACTATATATATAATCCAGAGAAGTTCAACATATTTCTCTTTCAATATACAAGAAACAAAGTTATGGTTCTGTTTGCATTAAGAAAATAGTAAGCTGAAATGTAAGTTTATATGATAGGAGTTATAGATTTCATTTAGGTTTGGTTCCTGGGAAATCAAAATCATGTATTTCTTTTACCTGGTTAAATGCTGTGATGGCAATTGTACTGATGAAAGCTTTCTACTTCCCCTGTTCTACTTCTAAATGTTATGCAGTGTTCAGATTCTAATGGGCTGCATAGGGGTTTTGATCAGAGTACCTGCAAGAAAATAATTCCCTTATGGTAATATTCTTTAGACTAAAATGAGAAGATGAATCTTTCTGCCAAAGCCTCTATCTCAAGTAATGGAATCTTAGATGAAGATCAGATAAGTAGCACATCCCTTCTTTAGCAATTTTCAGTACAAAAGATATGTATTGGGCCAAATGCTTATTGGCTTTAGTGGATTATTATAATGGATGCCATGGTTTTAGTAGAACACTCATCTGACTTATAGTAATTCATACTCCTTTAAATTTAGAATGACGAAGAGAAGTAGTAACTAGCTTGAACTACTAAAACAGTATTCAGATAATGGCAATACATAGCTGACCTTACTGATCTCCCCCCCCCCCCCGAGGTGGTATTCAGCAGGTTCTGACCAGTTCTGGAGAACCGGTATCGGAAATTTTGAGTAATTCGGAGAACTGGCAAATACCACCTCTGACTGGCCCCACTTCCATCTTTTCTCTGCCTCCTGAGTCCCAGCTGATTGGCTGGGTCTTCTTTTGTTGCCCTGCACAGGAGAACAGAGCTGAAAATCAGGTTAGTGGGATGGGGAGGGAATGGGACTTGCAGTAACCTTCCCCCTGGAATGGAGTAGGAATGGAGTTTTTGCAGTATCCTTCCCCTGCCATGCCCACCAAGCCACGCCCACCAAGCCACACCACACCCACAGAACTGGTAGTAAAAAAAATTGAAGCCCATCACTGATTACCCCTCCCCCCCAAAACACAGATCTACTATATACTAAGAGCAATACAAGGTAGTGATAAAACACAGTAACCACAATGAATAAAATGAAACTAGAGATTATAAGTAATCAGCAGATCAAGCCACCTAGATCTGCAAGTATAACAAATTCTAATAATTAGAATTTACATCTCTAATATGAAAGTGTGGGTTTGGTTCATTTAATTTAACAACTTAATTTAACAGAAGACTATAAGGGAAAAGAAGGCACAAAGAGCAAAGAAGAAGCCAAGTCAAATTTGGAATATAGGCAACAGGGGAAAAGTTGAACCTATGCAAAAAGATCGCTTGTACACCATTGTTATTCTCTAATAGCCAAAGAGCCAGAGACAAATGTTGCCACTTTATCGGTAGAATAAGGGATTAAATCTGGTAAAAGGAGGTTGACATGAAAAGTATCTGGCAGGATATTTCCTTAGGATAGATGATGGATGTCCCTGTGTGCCACTGATTTAGCAGATCCCAGGGGGGAAAAAGGCATCCACATTTATCATAGGGGATAACAGCAGACATCTTACATTACATAATTACAGAGAGTAATGCACTTAAAATGAGCACCAGTTTGAGGTACTGGTTAAGGCACTGGGCTAGAAAATGGCATACTGTGAATTCTAGTCCTGCCTTAGACATGAAAGCCAGCTGGATGACTTTGGACCAGTAATTGTCTCTCCGTCCTAGCAAGAAGGCAATGTCAAATTATTTCCAGAATCTTGCCCCAAAGAACTGCAGGGATTTGTTCATGCACTTACCAGAAATCACTAAGTCAAAGGCACGGATAATTTTTTTTAAAGACATTGAAAAGGCCACAAAAAAATGATATATTAGCGCCTTGAAAAATTATCAGTAAAAAGATGGTTGGGGAAAGAACATAATTGGATTTCTAACTGTACCTAGATGGTTCTACTAAACACATTTTGTTGGTTAATATTCTGTCCCATTTTATGGTTAGTTTGGTTTTTGCTTGTCCATAAGAATTGAGAAAGACTACAACTCCTTGCTTCTGATTCTAATGAAATTATCCACATGGAATGATGTTGATCATGCAAAGTTAAGAGGGCTAGGCCTTCTGAACAATCTATCAGTTTAATCTGAACCTCATGTACAGGTCTGCTTTGCCAACTCTTTGAAAATAATGCCCAGAGCACATCATTTTGGGAATACCAAAAATCACACTTGGGAATCTAGATTGTACTTTTTAAAGATGATGGAAGTCTTTGCTATAGGGAGCAAAGCTGTTTGCTATAAAGATCTTGGGTAATTGTTGTTAGATTTGAGCATTCCATGTCCCTGAATCCTGAAATATTATTCCTAGATATTTGTATTGTCTCACTTGCTCAATAAAATTGCACTAATATGCCAGTTTTGCTTGGGTGTTTTGAGTATATCACAACTTTGACTGTTCTGTAAAGCTATTCAAGTTATTCATAGTTTCTAGTTTGGTCTAGGCTTATAAACTCTATGTTGAACCAAGTACCCATTAAAGGAGCTGGATATTCATTCTCCTTAACACATTCTCAGCTGTACAAGGATTAAAACAAATTATGCCTGTTTAAGGTTCATTGTTCAGCCACATGCCACTTGAGTTTTTCTTCCCACCCCCTTCCTCCTGCCTTTTCAACACACTTTCAATGTTCTCTGACTTGGTTAATGTGGAGCGGTAATGATGACTTGTAAATTGCAAGCTGCAATTAAAACCTTTCAAATGTCTGCTGAAAATCGAAGATATTGCCGCAAAAACTCCTACCATTGAGCAATTTCATTCAGACTTGCTTCTTAGAGATATCTGATACTCAAACTCACTTTCCTAGTTCCTTCACACCTGTGTTCTGCTTTGATCATTTTCAGTCTGACTTGATAATAAGAGTGGATTCAAATGTTCAGCACTGTAATCATGTGAACACTTTGACTCACTTTCAGTTGAATGTTCCTACTATACCACTTCCAACTTCCCTATTCAACACCTGAAGTCCTAAAGTTAAGGGAGCACAGTTGAGCCCTGACCTACCTCCATACTCTGGGTTCTATATTTATTGCAGGCAAAAAACAAATCCCTCATCCTTTTGAATAAGTGGAGTCCATATTCCCTACTTTAAGCCAAGTATATCATATGTGTATGTGCCCAAGGGGTGAATAGAGAGTTCTACTCACTAATAATGGTCAAAGCAAAAGTTTGTATAGTGATCTTGTTTACTTGAGCAAAGGAACCAAATCCCCCTTCCTAGTAATTTAATTTCTCCCTTTTTAAATCATTTGTTTCAATTCTATTTAATTGGCAAGCTTTTTATAGGGATGTAAAAAGGCAGGAGGTGGGGATTTTGGGGCATTTGTTAAGGGGGTCTAGGACAATTTGCCACTGCCAGCTGGCCATGGCCAACTCGCCATGGCCAACTCTCTGTAGCCAACTTACCACAGCCAATTTTCCACAACCAACTCACCACAGGACAGTTTGCCACAGCCAACTGGCCATAAGACAACTTACCATGGGATAAGAGTTAGAACAATATTGAATAAATGGTGGAATACAATCATTAAAGAAAGGATGTAAAAGGAGGGGCAAAATGAAATGTGAATGACAAAAGTTAAAATATTTTTTAATTTTTAAAAAATAATTAAATCAAATTGTTGAATTGTCCCACAGTAAGTTGGCGTATGGCAAATTGCATGTGGCACATTGTCCCACAGAGAATTGGCCATAGTAAGTTGGCCATGGGGAGATAGTCATGGCAAGTTGACTCCCACTCCATTATTAAGGTTCTACTTCTCTGTTCCAGCAATTGTTCCTTAAGTTCCCTTTAACTTTTCCATAAACTGCGTAAGCTTTCCACAAGCTGCTGCTTTATTTGGTCTGAGTCCATTTTGTTAGGCCAAAGTGATTCTTTGTTTCATTATCATATGCCTCATGACTCTTTGTATTTTTAACTTTAAAGTTTAATAGAGCTCATTTGATTTTTTTTTTTACAAAATATGGTCATTTATTTATCTGGTAGGTCAATCATAAACTGTTTGAAACAAGAATTCACAAGGATACCAAAAGAGTACAAAAAAGGCCTATCAATAAGCTATGGCGAATGAGAGAATAAAGCTATAAACAATCTAAGCGTATCCCATGAATATGAAATATCAACCATCGCATAAGCAGTTCCAATTTTTAAAAAAGAAGTCTCTATTGTGAAATATCATGAAACAAAATGTCACATTTTTAGAAGCGCTACCTGTCTTACGTCACCGCTTACAAGCTGTTGTTTAAGATAAAGTAGAAATGGATTAGTCTTTGAGCTGAGTCATGATTCTTCCCTGTAGAAGAAGACAGGAAGTTTACCCCTCACATGGAAATGCCATGTGTTCATTTCTTTTGCTTTTTAAGCAATGGTGAAATGACTCCAGAAGGCCCAAGTTTAAGTGTTATGCTCCTTTAAGTCAGTATAGGGCCTGATTTGCCTCCATTGTGGTAGAAAATCATGGGTGGTTTGGATTTCTGTGTTTTCTGCTTTCTTATATTAATCTGCCAATTTTCAGATAAATGTCCAAAAAAAAGTTTACTAATATTATGTCATCTCTCTACAATATACAGTGGATTAGATGTGTAAAATGGCATTTCAATTTAATCTTAATAGAGGACAACAGCATTTCAGAAATAGAGGTTACTGTCAATAAATCACTGATCCACAGTTGCATTTGCAAACTATTATTTGCCTTTGATTTTCAATTAGTAGAATATTTACCCTGGAGGGAAAAATCATTCTGGATAAACTGTTATAATTTGGACATGTTTTGCAATGAGTATGCATGTACTCTTTCCGATGTGTATTTTCAGAACTGGATTTTAATATTGGTGAAGATGAAAAATAGCTGTGAAAACTGGAACATTTTAATGCTAAAATATGTGGTTGCTAAAAAAAAAAAAAAGATATATGAGTCCCACTGAAATAAATGAAGTATTTCCCCAAGAAAATTGGCATATGATTGCAGCATTAGGTATTTAATTATCTCATACTGAAATAAAGGAGAACCAAAATCCTTACTTTTGATTGGATCATATTTAGAAGTGGTAAAACCCAAGTGTGCACTGCTTCTATGGAAAGTCTATGAAAAGTCAAATGCTGTTTGATATATTGATAAATTTCTGGTTCTGTGCATTGTTAGATAGCAACTGTATTCTTCATCCTTTTTTAACACCTATACAATTCAGACTATGTTCTGCCTGAATTCCACTCTAGACAAGAAAATAAGGTACTGAAAGTTGGAAAAAAATGTATGCAGTCAAACTCAATGAAACTAATATAAATCCATATTCAACTGCATGCACACACTTTCAAGCATTGAACAATTTCAATGTATAGCATGCAAATATTAAATGGTAAGTGTGATTTTTTTTTTCATGCTTTCTAAACATCCCAGAAGCATGATGGATGTATCTGTGTTTTGCAAAAATATTTTATATCTGGATCAGAAGAAATTCTCCCAAAGTAGGAGTGTAAATTGTAAAATATGTTCACACTGTAAAATACAGATATCTATGGAGATTCTCAGTCATCCAGATCATGGTTGTCCCAAAGGTGCTTTTTCAAGAGTAAAATATGAACAAGATAGATTAGAACAGGAGTGCCAAACTCAAGGCCCGCAGGCCAGATCCAGCCCATGCTTAGATCTAGCCTGTGGGCCCATCTTGGAAACAGCAAAGGTGCTTCTGCCAGCAAAAGTTTGAGAAGGCCATGAGCAGCCCACCCGTGCTCCATTTCTGGTCATGACAGCTTCCTGGAGCTCTCTGCCAGTGGAGCCCAAGCTCCGTTTTTGCTGGCAGAGGGTTGCAGGAGGTGGTCAGGGTCAAAAATGGAGCCTTGATGAGTTATGTTAATCTAGCCACACACCCCAACCCCCCAGCCCCAAGGTCAAACACAACTCTGATGTGGCCCTCAATGAAATTGAGTTTGACACCCCTGGATAAGAATGTTGATACCCACTGTGGGAAAAAAAATGGAAAGGGTACCATAACCTGTTTCTGGGAGCAAATTATAACTGCCTGCCCATAGTGGTGACTTCTGGAACATCATATTTCCTAAGGCATCACTATTGCCTGTCTAGAAACATTTTCCAAATATTGTTCAACGGATATTGTTGATTAAATAAAAGAGTGTAAAAAAGCAGGTGAGTGTCAATAAAGGGTGATAAGGGCAACAATTGTGATGAAACCTGACTGTGTTTTTAATGTGCAGTATTAATTTTATAAATTTAATGGACAAGACAGATCTGTAATATTGTGACATGTCTTCATTTACATGGTGAAGCCATTGAAAATTTATGGGGGAAAAATTAGCGGCACCTCAAAGCTCCAAAGATTGTGTTCAGGAATAAGAGCTGGCAGCTCTGTCCCTTGGCCTTCCTTTACAGTGAAGGTGATATGGTGCCATCCCAGAAGTTGGGGCCATTTCAGAGCAGACACAATTCACTGTGGCTGCTCCCAAAGTGTCATCCGCTTCTGAAATGGAGTCATTCAATCTCCATTTTGTAGGAAGCCTGTGTGGTAGAGCAACTGTTTCTAGGAGATCTACCCAAACGAAAGTGAGCAATCCATGGTAGAGATGGGTGGGAAAGAGGGTGTGGTATCCAGTGGGACAGGACCAGGGGAAACCATCATTTGTCATTCTGTGATATGAAAGCTAGATGTTGGGAAAGCTAGATATTGGCATCTGTCAGTCTAACCTATCTCACATGATTATTGACATAAAACTGATATATTTCCTACACTAAGTTCCTGGAGGAAAAATGGAATGTACATCTATCATATTTGTCCCCAAAAGATGACAAATTAACTCATTAATACTTTTAGTAATTATAATAGCATCCAGAATATGTAACGACCAACTCATATCTCCCATTAACTAAACGGTCATCACAAAACTTAAGTTGACAGGAATAATGGCCCATTTGATACCGTATCTAGATACCAGATACTCTGTTTTCCTATGGAATATGACACAATGAAGGAATTTATTGATGCATAGATTAATAACTTCAATGAAAACTTGGCTTTAATTGTATTCATTTTTTTAGAAAAGCATGCTATGAACCCCTGCAGAACTATAAGCAATCCGTAATACCAGAAGCACCCAGCATGGTCTATGGGAACTCATTAAAAGTCAGAGTTATTTTTAAAGTGAGCATCAGAAAGGGCAATCAATATCAAAGGTCAGTTCACATTAAAAGCATTCCAATGAGCTTTAATATTCAGGTAGTTATCTATTATGTAATTACTATTGAATAAATTATGGCCACAAAAGGAACATGTTTGCATGGGCAGGTACAGTATGTGGGCATGCAATTACATGGTTTTTGTGCATGTCTGACAATGCATGTGATATATCATAAATGTATGATATTACATTTACAGCAGGGGTGTTGCTAGATCTGCTAATGCATATTTATGTGTGCCCTTTCATATGTGTGAGCTATTTAGACTTCATACATAAGGCCAATACTGATGAAAATTATCCAACGTTTCAGAAAGCTGTTTTAAAAGCTTCCTATTAAAAAGTTAATCTCCTTTTAGGAAAGATGATAAGGCTGTGGACCTTTTAAGGAAGCACATATCTAGTCTTACCTACCAAAATTCTGATGTCAGAGTAGAATTGTTGTTGCAAGTGTGCCTAGGTAATTGCTCTGCTTTATGCTTTTCTTACCTCTACATCTTGGAGATCTTTTCATTCTCATACACCTTCTATTCTTGTATTTTTCTACTATTATGTTGTCTTTTTTTATCCACAGGATAATTGTTAGGCTTTCCTGTTTTAAGTGTCTGGATTGTTTCTCATTGTTCACTGACTTATCCTTACTTGGAAGTATGCACCTTTTCTTTTATTTATGGTAAATTGCTGTGAAAGGTATTAGCTATAGGGAGATATAAGCTAATAAAGGGAGAGGAAATTGGGGCAGAGAAAAATGAATTTAGCCACAAATAGAAAAGCCATTATGTTGGACTGCTCTAAAGATGGGTTGGGTAATGTTATCAATTGTAACTCACCATTAAGCTACTATATACAGTATATTACCATCAATGAACAAAGCAGTGGGCTGTTGCTTAATGCCAGTTGCTAAGAAACAGGGGCCAGAAAAACACAGTTTTCACATTTTTTCCATGAATTACATAGTTTTATAACTTTTGGAAAAAGAAAGTTAAGCTAAACAGAGAAGACATAGGCAACCTGATATCAAGATATATAGCAATAGCACTTAGACTTATATACTGCTTCACAGTGCTTTACAGCCCTCTCTAAGCAGTTTATAGACTCTGCATATTGTCCCCAACAGTCTGGGTCCTCATTTTACCCACCTTGAAGGATGGAAGGCTGAGTCAACCCTGAGCCTGTTGAGATTTGAACTGCCAAATTGCAATCAGCTGGCAGTCAGCAGAAGTACTGCATTCTAACCACTGAGCCACTGCAGCTCATATGTCTTTGAATTCAATTTCAATTAGTCTAAAGTAATATTACAAAGTGTGGATCTTGTTCAAAACAGAGAGAGGGAGCCTTTGACTTGGTTTGAAAGAGTGGTCAAAGAAGCCATCTACATTAAGCTTGAACAGCCCTCTCTCAACAGAGGGGGAGGGATACTATACCATCTATCTCCTGTTTACAACAGTCCTTTCAGCAGCTCTCAGAAGATTCCACATCCCTTTGCACTATTCAGGTGACCCTGAGGGCACAGATAAATTTCCAAGTGGCCTCAATGATTCCCAGAAAGAGTGCTAATGACCAGATGACTGCAAGGAATATAAATCATTCCACCATTCAGTCAGAACTGAAGGTGCTTCTTGAAGATGAGAAGTGAAATGTCTTCAAGAAAAAACAAGGGAAGTCCAGTTGCCTTTTGAAAAAGTATCACTTGGGTGACTGAAAATCTCCATAGACACAGAGAGGGAACATTCTCTAAAATATCTTTGATTTTGCACAGCATATTTCTTCTCACAATATTTACCTCTATTGAGAGTTCCAAACTTTTGGTACTATTATATACATTTTTTAAAAAAATAGCTCTAGTTTCTTACTTTTTATATGCAATGCTCTCTGTTTAATAGAATTGTGGTTATCCAATCAATCAATCAATCAGAATAGAATTGGAAAGGACTTCTGAGGTCTTCTAATCCAGTCACCTGCTCAAGCAGGAGACCCTATACCAGTGGTGGCTAACCTTTCTGGGCTCCTGTGCCAAAAATTGCGAGCACACCAGCATGCCCGCACTCGCGTGCCAGAATGCAATGCATGCCCCCCCCATGCCCCTTGCACATGCACTAGCAATCCCCCACCCTCACCCCCTTACCTGCACTGCACTTCACAGCTGATTTTTTCGCTGATTTGAAGCCCTTTTCGGCCTCCCAGAGGCTCTATTACAGTATTACAGGAAGTGATGAAACGGGCCTATAATTCAGTCTGAGAAGGCTTGCAGAGGCTTTTTCCAAGCCTCTGGGAGGCCGAAGAAGGCCTCAAACCAACTGGAAAAAAAATCAGCTGTGAAGTGTGAGCAGGTAAGTTTGCCTGCAGCTCGCGTGCCAGCACAAATGGCTCTGCGTGCCACTTTTGGCTCGCGTGCCATAGGTTCGCCATCATGGCCCTATACCATTTCAGACAAGTGACTGTCCAGACTCTTCTTAAAAACCTCCAGTGATGAAGCACCTACAACTTCATCTTTTTTTAAAAAAATATTTTTTTATTTTTACTGTATAAAGAAAGAGCAACAGTTTCAATGTCTATATAAATAATGTGTCATCTGGTTACGGTTAATCTGAGCAACAGTCATCATCATAATAATTATGTTCATTAGTAGTGATCATATAATAACAGTATTTTCTCCACATAATAATAATACTTAATTGTTAATACTAAATCATATTAACAATAAACATATCATAATAAACACTCGTCATAAAATTAATCCTTCTCTTATAATTTTAAATGTTCTAACTTCTGTTTCTGTTAGTTAACCACTGATAAAATGAATCCCATGTTTCAAAATATTCCGTATCTTCCTTCTCTTTAGTTTCAAGTGTTAATCTATCCATTTCTGCACATTCTAGTTTTTTTTTTTTTTATTATCTTCTCTCCTGTAGGGTTCTCCACACCTTTCCAATGTTGTAAGCACCAACAACTTCTGACAACAAGCTGTCCACACTGTTAGAAAAATTCTCCTTAGTTCCAGATTGCTTCCCTCCTTGATTAGTTTCCATCCATTGTTCCTTATACTGCCTATGGTGCTTTGGTAAATAAGTTGACCCACTCTCAGATACTGGAATACTGCTATCATGTCACTCCTAGTCCTTCTTTTCTCTAGATTAGCCAAACCCAAATCCTGCAGCCATTCTTCATATGTTTTAGTCTCCAGGTCTTTAATCATCATAGTTGCTCTTCTTTGCACTTTTTCCAAAGTCTCAACATCTTTTTTGTAATGCGGTGACCAAAACTGGAGGTAGTTTTCTAGGTGTGGCTTTACTAAGGCTTTATAAAGTAGTGTTAATATTTCACATGATTTTGATTCTATTTATACAACCAGCAGTTTTTTTGGCCGTTGTCACACAGTGTTGGCTCAAATTTAAGTGATCGTCCACTAGGACTCCAAGGTCTCTCTTAGAGTTACTGTTTTTGAGCCAGGCTTAGCTAATCTGTACATGTACCTTTGGTTTTTCCTGCCTAAGTGTATCACCTTGCTTTTCTCCATCCAGTAAAGTAATCATCCAGGGCAATTGCTTTACTAAGGCTCCTTTTAAGAAATCAGTTGACTTGTACATAAATATCTATTACCTTCTAGAGTGAGGACCATTATGAAGAGTGTAGAAAAGAAGAAAGAAATAGTAAGTCCAAGAAATGAATGCTTTAAGATAAAAAGAAAAAGAAATGCAACTAAAACTAGTTTTGATGAACAACATTCACTATAACTCTGTGCTTTTTTAGCATTTTAAAACATTCTTGTTTCATCCGTATACATATATCACTTTTGAATTTATTTCTTCTTTTTCAGTTATCTCATCAAGTCCATCCAGGTATGATTTTGTTGTATTTCTCTTCCTTTCAACTGTGCAGAGCCATGGTGATGTATGTAGTGGTTAGAATACCATGTTGTAAGCTAACTCTGTATTCCCACTGCCAGGAGTTCAGTCCTGACCGGCTCAAGGTTGACTTAGCCTTCCATCCTTCTGAGGTCAGTAAAATGAGGACCCCGATTGTTGGGGGCAATATGCTGACAGTCTAAATTGCTTAGAGAGGGCTGTAAAGCACTATGAAGTGGTATATAAGTCTAAGTGCTATTGCTATTTTGAATTTCAGTCCTCATTTGTTCTCTCCTTTTTAACATACTTGTTATATACCAATCTCTCTCTTTCATACTCAGTTCACATTTATTCAGCATCCATTCAGTCTTGACCTTCTCTCCTTTTTCTTTAACACTCGTATTTCTTTAGTATCCCATTCCCACTGCATTCAACCTGTGTTTATGCTTCTCCTGACATATCCAGATTTGTCTGCATAACAAACCAAGGAGCAAACTCTCATTCAGGGCTGTTTTTTTCTTCATTCTATCCATCATTGATTCCTCTCAATCTATCACTACCACATACAGTACTGTCGTCTACTTTTCAATCAAATTTTGTGCAACCTAAATTTTCTCTACCCAAATACATCTATATTTATCTTGGATATCTTTCAAATGTATATTCCTTGCTACATTCTACAATCAAATGTTCACTATAAATTATTCAAATTTCTGGTTAGCAATCCATTATATGCATTCAATATATGTGTACAGTTGTGACCTCTGTGAGTATACCACTAATATATCTACAAGCATTCCTTACACATCTGCTTATAAATACATTAAACAAGTAAGGGATCATCACACAACCTTATCTTACTCCCTGTTCAATATTGTACCATTCACTAAGCATTTCCATTATATTCATTTAAAAAAATGTCTGCTACATATCTAAGCATTCTATAAGTCAAGTCCTATTTATTTTACATTATAGTATTTAACATATATTTTATCATTCCTTTAGAAATCACTAAAACACTGTTTCCAACTTTCTCTCGTTTCAGTTTCTGTCCTCTTATCATTAATTTTGTTCAGCTACTAATGACTGATAAATCACAAATAAAATATTGAATTAGATGTTATTGAATTCAGCTGAGGTTCCACACTTGAACAGCAGTGCAGTGAACTTGCTAGGAGTCACCATAAAGAGCCTTTCAACTGATCCACATGTAGACACAAGTCTTGGATCCTGACAAGTGGTGATAAGGGATAGAACAGTAGGCCTGATTCAGATAAGGAGTGCAGCAGCTTGTTCCTTAAATGGATTTAGTCTGCTTGAAAAGATCAGTGCTTCTGATACATACATCAGTAGCTGACACTGTATTCAAAGGTTAAATTAATATCTCACATTCTTCATCTCACAGGAGGAGAAGTGATGATAAATCCAAGAACCAGTATGACATATTTTCATTTGATCTGGCATCCTGGATTCAAATTCTTGCTTTGGTCATGAAAACTTAATCTAACGCCTGAGGTCAACATACAGAATAGAATGCTTGTGCATTGGCTTAGCCTCCTTGGAAGAAAAACAGAATACGCAAATACTGGTAATTAATAACAAATAACAAATAGCAAAGAATGCTATTTCCAAAGTCCGAAGACAAATCCAGATCTTAAATCTTTTAGAACTATACATATATCCAGATGATTCACATGGACAAACTTCAAACTTTGAAGTGAATAAAGGTTGTTATCCAGAAGATGTGGCAAAGTAGCCCAAAATAAGGCTGAATTAAAATAATGGGGGGGGGGGATCATAGGATATGACCTACTTGTAAATTGTGTAGTTTCCTAGCTTTCCAGGATGAAGAAGCTGAGCACTGCAGATATACTACGGTGTATATATCACGCAGCTAATTCTGGCAGAAGCCTAATCCTTCTGTTTTATGAAGTAAAATATAATGAAAAGCCCCAGGCTTCTAACAAATGTGATATCATTTTGGTAAATGTGTTGGGTTGTTATTTTCTTTCTTTCTCACACACTCCTTCCAGATAAAATAAATGCAGCTTCTTCCATTGGGAACACAGGCAGCTCTTATTTACAACACAATTAGCAGGCTGCCATCAAGTTATAATAGGTATGTATATAAACAGGAAATGTTTCAAGGTAAAGCAGTCTGTGCCATATTGAACCTTGTTATCAAAACAGGCTTGTCTTCAACAACAGGGGAGCTGGAAAAAAAATATCTTCTTTATCCAGTACTTTGCTTAAAACCTTTGTGAATTTGCCTTTGCATGTTCTGAATTTTATGAGTAGGAATTTACACAAAGAATGACTGGGACTGGTTTTCTCCGAGAATTGTCTTTGCTCGTTTTTTTTTGTTGGCTGCAGAGCTCAGAGCTGGTCTGTGCCACATCACTGGCTTTCCAAGCAGGCTAAAAACCTGTTTTTGACCTCAAAGCCTTTTAACTCAGGTGATTAGACAATAGGTGAAGCAATGGAATTTCAACAAACAAACCAACTGAAAGGGAAGCTCAGAAGGAAGAACAATCATAATAATAACAACAAAATTCCTGTTGGGATTTGAACCCAGCAACCTCTGAATTATGTTGGAAGGAAAATTCATCTGCTTCAGTTCCAAGCCGTGAGAAAGGCACTTCAAATAAAATGGAGGCTGATTGGAAAGAAGGATTATTGATGAGCAGAACCACAGCATGCAAATCTGGGACAGTAGACAAATTAGCTTGATGAATACAAGGATGTTTAAACAGTTTCTGAAATGCTGCAGGAGGTTGTGCAATGTAGTGAGCCTGGTGTCTTTTGCTATTCTAATGATGGTGGGTTAATCCTATTATGTCCTAAAGGTCATGCCCTGTTCTTAAAATTTGGGTGGAAAATATAATTTTTAATCCCAGCCTGGGGGTGGGGGTGTGTATCTGAAAGAGTTTTGTTTGTGAATAGGCTGGCCTGGATTTCTTAATGGACACAAAATATACATCTCTAAAGATTTCAGGCATCTGCTATAGGTTGTTTTACTATGCAAGAAACTGGGGGTGCATCCTGCCTTTAAGAGCATGTTTCTCCATTTCTCCTTTGGGGAAATATAATATTCGGTCTCTTAATATTTATTTTATTTATTTTTATTTGTCAGTTGCTTACAAGATAATAGGTATAAGTAAAAACATAGTTATGAATACATGGATACATATAAGCAAAATAAAAAATATATAAAGGAAACAATAGGACAGGGATGGTAGGCACATTGGTGCGCTTATGCACGCCCCCTACAGACCTCTTAGGAAAGGGGTGAGGTCAATAGTAGACAGTCTAAAGATAAAGTTTTGGGGGTTTGTGGAAAAAAACCCACAGAGTCAGGTAGAGTATTCCAGACATTGACCAAGTCATATTTCCAGTAATCAAGTTTGGTGCGATTAACCTTGAGTTTGTATCTATTTGCTCTAGTGTTGTTATGGTTGAAGCTGAAGTATTCATTGACAGGTAGGACCTTGCAATGTATGATTTTATATACTATACTTAGATCAGACTGAAGGCGGTGTAGTTCTAGGTTTTCTAGGTCTAGAATTTTGAGTCTGGTGGCATAAGGTATTCTGCAACGAGTAGAGGAGTGGAGAACTCCTCTTGTGAAATATTTCTGGACTTTCTCAACTGTGTTAATATCAGATACGTAATATGGGTTCCAGACTGATGAGCTGTATTCAAGTATTGGTCTAGCAAATGTTTTGTATGCTCTAGTTAGTAGTATAATATTACCAGAGAAAAAGCTACGTAAGATTAAGTTAACAATTCTTAATGCCTTTTTGGCTATGTCGTTACAGTGGGCTCTAGCACTTAGGTCATTTGAGATGAGTATTCCAAGATCCTCGACAGAGTTTGGATCATCAACAAGGTCTTGACTATTCAGCCTGTATTTTATTTTCTGATTTTTTTTTGCCAATATCTAGGACAGAACATTTATTTGTTGAGATTTGAAATTGTCATTTGTTTGAACATTCTGATACATAGTCAAGGTCCTTTTGAAGGATAGCAGTATTGTCTGTGGTATTGAACAGCTTTACATCATCAGCGAAAAGAACGCAGTTGCTCTTAATATGATCACAGAGGTCATTTATGTAGAGTATGAAGAGAGTTGGTCCTAGAACACTGCCTTGGGGGACACCACTATTGACAGGTACAGAATTTGATAGGACGCTCCCAATTTTGACCATTTGTTGTCTGTTTGACAGGAATGCTTCTATCAAGTAATGCAGGTGTCCAGCGATATCATAAGATTTCAGTTTTAGAAGTAGTTTGTGGTTTACCTCTCAATCAAAGGCTTTACAGAAGTCTATGTAGATTGCACCTATTGCTTTGCCCTGATCGAGTTGTGTAGTCCATATGTTTTTGCAGTGTAAGAGTTGCAGATTACAGGATAGTTTTTTCCTAAAACCAAATTGTTTATTAGAGAGTAGATTGTTTCTAAGTGGAGGATGATGGATTGGTTAATAATTGATTCCATGACTTTACAGGTGACGCAGCATAAAGAGATTGGTCTGTAATTTTCAACTAGGCTGGGGTCACCCTTTTTGAAGACGGGGATGACCGTGGCTTGTGACCATAGTTTTGGCAAGGAGCTGGTCCTGAAAGATTTTTCAAAGAGGTTCGGCTTTGGCAGTGGGTAGGTTTTTTAAGAAGTAGGTACATATTCCATCCGTTCCAATAGATAGAGATGGTTTTAGATTGTGTAGTGCTTCTTCAACATAGTTTTCTGTAAAATCGATATGTATTAGATCATTGTAGTTTTCTGTGGTTCGGCTAGGAAATACTGGGCATGATCCATTGCTGTTCACAAATACTGAGCCAAAGACTGCATTAAAGATATTGGCTTTAATGGTGTCATCGTTGGAGTCTTTACCATTCGGTCCTATCAGGGGTGGGATGGACCTTGAGTCTTTTTGTTTGTTGTTTACAAAATTGTAGAAAGCACGGGTGGAATTGGTATGTAGAAGGTTTTCTTCTTGTTTAATGTGATAATTGGTGCATTCAATTTTTATCTGGTGGCATAAATTTTTGTATCGGCTTTTGAAGTTGGCTGTGTGACCAGATTTGTTTTTCCACCAAAGTGATTTCTTTTTGGATTGAAGCTTCCTTATTGCTTTGGGTAATTTGTTTTTTTCCAGTTTGGGGAGTTGTTAATGGTACATATAGTTTGATGACTCTTTTGACTTCAAGTAAAAATATGTTGTAATGGTCTTCTACAGTATTGCATCCAGAGAATAGAAATTGCTAATCAAGGGATGAGAGATCATTGTTTATAAGATCATAGTTGCCTTTTTCGAAGTTATAATTGGGGATTCCATCATTGTGATGATTTTTGTGTGGATGTATGTTGAGACAAAAGTCAATCATGTTGTGGAAAAGGGTTCTTTAATTTGTATTCCATAAATTGAATTCAAACTATTGCAGATGAGACTGAGGCAGTTAAGTTTAGTGTTGTTGGTTACTAGTTGTTCTAATCCCAGATTTGTTACAGCATTGTAGAAGGTTGCATGTGTGGGTTCAGTTGTACATTCGTTAAGGGACCAGTTAATATGAGGTAGATTGAAGTCATCAAGAAAGATAAAAGCATGTGGGCAGGATGCTGCCCATGTTATTAGTGTATTTAGCTTGTTTGCATGTTTGATGTCATAATCAGGGGCTCTGTAACATAGTAAGGGTGGAGTTGGATGTGGAGTTGTGGTTGTGTGACTTTCTTTTGATGCAATCAGCTCTGTAGTCAATGTATAGGTCCTTTTCTCCATTGTCTAGCTGGTTTTTGAGTTCTGTGCAGAGTTCACGGGAGCAGATTCTTTGCAGTATGGATAAGTCCAGTCTTGAGCAAAGTTTTTTTGTGGTTGGGATTGGTTTTTGCAATGGCATTTATTGTATGAATGCATATGCGTTTGCTGGACTCATTTTTGCATACAACTCTACAAAATCTTGGGGCCACAGAGCCGTCATTGTATTTGTACCCATGGCCATCTCTGGTTATTTCAATGATATCTTCAGGAGAGATGTTTATTGTATTAGAGTTGCTTATGATATCATGAACTTTGGTGATGTCATCTGATTCGTTGGTGTCTTTGAGACCAAATAAAATGGCATTTGGACGTTTCTGTTCATGTTCCATGGTGTCTCTGATGAGTAAGGAGATATTATTTGTGGAATTATTTGAAGGGATAGTAACTGTTTGTGGCTGTGTTTTGGTGGTTATTGTTGGTTGTAGTTGTAGTTGAGGTAGTGGTTGTGGTTGTTGTGGGATTTGATTTTGAGCTGATAGGTACTCACTTATCTGTGCTGTATTTTTTTTCAAGAGAAATTAGGCTTACTTGTATAGTTGTTTCAAAACGTGTTGCTAAGCATTCTTCTATTGAGTGAATGAGTGATTCTATGCTTTCAACTCTGTCAGGTAGAGTACTCAGCTTGTTTAGCTTAGGAGAACTTGATGGACATAGAAAAGAGAATGTATCTGAATTTTTAACCATATCAGCTAGGTTTTTGTTTGTGTTTAAGAAGGCAGGGTGGGCTAGATTATCGCATAGGCAGCATTTTATGTAAATTTCGCTTTCATTGATGATTTCAAGACATTTGAAACATGTCTGGGAGGTCATTGGTAGAGATATTTTTCTTTCATTTTGGTTTGGAGTTTTTGGCTGGCATGGTCAATGGCAACAGTACAATAATCAATTACAATAGCTAGTTAATGTGATAGGTAGACAGTTTCTTAATGAATGTTGGTAATTAATAAATGTTAATTGATATGTTAGAGAACAAATCAAAAGTAAGGTTGCTTATTACTAAAAATCAATCAATCAATTGGTTATTCAAATCACTCTAATCAAATCTGGCTAAGCAACAAACAGCCTAATTTATTACAGTAATTACTAAACACACCGGTCAATTAAATTCCCTAAATCACTGATTTTACTAAGATATTCAGTAATTACACTATATGCACTAAACATTCAATCATACTAAGCAAAAAAAACAATAAATCAATTGATCATTTGATAAAATTAATTATTTTAAAGAAATTGATTTTTGAGATAATGAAAGTATGAAGTATGAAGTAGTATTGAGAGTTGGTAAGTAAAGGGTTAATGCTTTGCTTTGTTTTGCTTAGCTGTTGCTGATATCTGAGAATAGGTTTATAACCCTTTATAAACTGGCAGGAGGTCTCTTTTCCTGGGCTGTTTGAAAACAATCAATGAGCAAGGATTTACACTCTCTCTCTTATTTTGCAGATTGAGTTTTTGAGATAGTAAAGATGCAAAGATGTTGAAGTGGGGATCTCTGGCCCCTCACTGGGAGGCAACAGGAAACTTTTTGTTTTGTTTTCCCTTGATGAATGGGACTTCTGGCCCCCTCCTAGTTAATTTAAATACACTTTCAAAGTTTGTTGCTTTTAAGAGAAAGAGAAAGAAAGATAGTCTTGCACTGGCAATTTGAACATTTTATATTTTTACTATGTAGACTCAGATTTGTATTGAGCATTCGCTCCTGGCTTCAATATACTTCTGCTTATATCACAGGAAATAACATTGCTTCCAATCTTCACAGGAGTTCGGTTATAACAATACTTCCCTACTTATTGAAATAATTCCCAAAATATTTCATTCTCTAGGAGTGGGGCTTCCCACAATTATGAAACAGGTGCCAGATTACACTCTTGTAACAGGAGACTAAAACAGGGGTCTCCAACCTTGGCAACTTTAAGACTTGGGAACTTCAACTTTCAGAATTCCTCAGCCAGCTTTGCTGGCTGATCAATTCTGGGAATTAAAAACCACAAGTCTTAAAGTTGCCAAGGTTGAAGACCACTGATCTAAAAGATACTAGAGCTACTCTTTGGCTAAGTTGAAGGGGTGGAGCTTACTCTACAAAAGAGCCAATGAGCTTCTGTAATTATCCTAGACCCACTAGAAATGTCTTTGCCACATGGACAGACCATGACACAGGGAGAAAAAGTGTGCTTTTGAAGTAAAGAAGAAAAGTAGCCAGAAGATTGCTTTAAGCACACACAAAAATGATTGGAGGAAGGTGATAATATCTGAAACAGTTGCCAACCAGTTGCAAGGATGGGGCAGAAGTTTACTCTAGATCCATCCTGTGTTTTGTTCATAAACCTGTAAATAAATAAATATATAAAATATCTTGGCTTTGAAAGAACATTAGGAGGCCCTTATTCAACAATTTTAAACTGAAGAAATATTTCCATTTTCAAAGGCAATTTTAACCTTTTCTATTTCTCTTCTATTTACTGTGGAATGGGGGGGGGAGTGGGGGAAGGAACTGCAAAAGAGTTTTCCAAGTGCGATGGCATTATACAGTTTTTTTAAAAAATGTTTTAGGATTCTGGCAATTTTATTCATGGCCCCAAATATGGAATTTGCTTTTCACCCAACTGTACACTAAGTCAATATTTCTACTGAGCTGTCCATGGCAATCTCCAAATCTCTTTTTATCTCATCACTGCCATTTCAGACCCATCAGTGTATGTACCTGATGTTCAGATTCCTTGTTTTAGTATATATCAGTTTATACTTGCTTAAATTGAAGCACATTTTTCACTTCAGTATTCATTTCCCAAGTCTGAATATAACCTTTTTATACAAACCTCAGAATTGGTTCATTGCCACTTTCATTTCATACATGTAAGTACCAGTTATACTTACTGCTTCCATTACATGATAAGTGTACTATAGAGAATAAATGAAGCCATTTGAATAGATTATGAATGTATTTTGTCAATAAATAGTCTAGTACATGCTTTCAGGATTATTAGGGATGTGATCAGCGAATCACCTTATAATGGGAAATTTAGATATAGAAGTCAAAAAAATCCATGATTAGCAAAAGGTGCTTCTTCCCTGTAAATATATCTACATATTTGTTATTTCCAGATAGACTTTTAAACAACTTGGAAGCTGGTTTGCCCCCAAAAGATGGTTTAAATGGGGAATGTAAACCGAGGGATTAACTCTTGCATTTAGAAGATTTCTCCCATTGCATAGATCCAGAAGTATTCCTTCAGTTCATAATTGTATGCATTTGTAAATATTTGCATCATTCAGTTTAAATGTTGGGTGCTTCAATTTTATAGATTCCAAAATTGTATTAAACCTCAGAAACCCATTGCCATTTTTCTCTGCTTATCTTGAATCTCAACTTTTGAAAGAGGGGAAAGGAATTTCTCTGGAGGCTGTCAATAACCACCCATCTTTATAATGTATAAATGCAGCACAAATATCTTTATTTCCCATTTCTTAAAAGATCGTTGTGTACCTTATAATTTAAGAAATTACAGTATTTTCTAAAACTTATAAAGCCTGCAGTTTTCCCTCAGAAATTTTCATACAGCTTATTGAACCATTAATCTTAGCTCCTAATGTTGTAAGGAATGCAACTATATACAAATTCTGAAGGAAAATGAATCCCCTTGTTCTTCCCCTTCAAAGAGATAATGTATTGAATTGCCTACTCTGAAAAGAGCTTAAATGGTGAAATAGGAACACTTTGGAGATCTGAAGGATAATCATGCTCCTTCAAAAATCTATGTCCTTAAGAAAACTGACAAAATGAATGTAAGAAATATTTTAGAGCTAACATTTTTTGTATAAGTACTTGGACATAAACACTTTAAGCAGACTATGAAAAACATACATTTGTTTCCCTGCAAAACTGTAATAGGTTACTTGCCACCTGCTATACAGTACATTGCCTTTTAAATCAGACTGTCCCTGCTTATTTTTCCACATGGCAACCCCAGATCAAAGAGGGCACTACCTTACTTTGGCACATTTTATGTTAAATCATATACACTCATTACTCAGAACTTTAAAACCTCATATTCAAGATGGGTTGCCTTGCCTATGAAAAGAGACCCTTCCATGGGCCTCATTTGTGTGAAGAAATATACCTCTTGTACTTATAACTACCAACTAGTGGTGGATCTTTGGAAACTAGTCACTTATTGCTGGTGTTAAGACAGAAGCTGTGTTGATTTGCTTTTATTATTGCTCCACACTCTTCTTCAGAGTATGCCTTCTAGCCTTGTAGCTCTATGATTATTTTGAAGAGACATTGATTGATACCACCACAAAAAAAGCTGCCCGGTGGTCATTCCAGTGTGTGTTTATGGCTGTTACTTTTTTGAATGAGAAGTATTGCTAGAGAGAACAAGTTTAAAGTTTTGGTGATTGCCTTATGTGCACACCACATGCTTTGCGGATCCTTTGTGATGAAAGCTTTGCATCAGTAATGTTGATTCTAAAATCATTTTCTTTCTGTCATGATGACAAATGCATCGTAACAGTTCTTGCTTTCCCATTTTGAATTGCTTGTCTTTCTCTTTTTATTAAGGGGTGGAGACCCTTCCTCCAAAAGCTAATATCCTTTTGAGCAAGGTATTCCCTTTCATTACAGTCCAATAATTGGCCTTCCTTTTATTATTGCTAGCAGTTTGGCCAACTGTAGTGTTTTACAATTGCAAATTATTTCACGTGGCTCCCCTTCACATGCTGTAGTATAAAACATTTTACAATCATTTAACACCAGGAAGAATTATGATTTCAAGAGAAAATAGGTCAAAGTATATGCAAACCAATTTCACATCTTTCTTCAACACAGAACACCAGAACACTGTAATACTTGAATGAGCAATGTTGTGAGAGAATTTGCTTTTATACTGAATTTCAAAGGCAATGTTCCTTCAGTCACACTTTATGGGATTAAAAATTTGAGAATCATTATATAGTTCAATAGGGAGGGAGGGAGGGAGGGAGGGAGGGAGGAAGGAAAGAAGGAAGGAAGGAAGGAAGGAAGGAAGGAAGGAAGGAAGGAAGGAAGGAAGGAAGGAAGGAAGGAAGGAAGGAAGGAATGAATGCTCAAAGCTGCAAAAGGGTACTTTGCATGAATTATAGATTTATCAGTTGCAAATGTTTAGAGCTCATCCTCATCCATTCTCCCAACTCAACCAACCATCATGCCTGTTTGGAGATATTTAGAGAAGGAAAATTCATTAGTCCATGTGATAGCTTGTTCCACTGATTGACAGCTCAGGAAATGAAAGTCTTTTGAGGCAAAAGAAATTTCTGCACATTAAATATATGTTCAGAAGCTTCTTCAGTTCAGGAAACTATCAGATAAGGCTTCAAGTTTATTCAAACATTTTGAGGAGGTAAATAATGATACTATCAGTCCTCAGGAAAGCAAATCATATCAGGTTCATGTCTTAAGAACATGAAGTGGGTGTGTCTTTGAGAACATACAGTTTCTTTGTTTTACATATGAGCATCTCTACTGATTCTCCTTTGTAGTTGACACCTTTCCATTTGGCATATCCTACGGTAGATTGACAGAGAAAAACAACCACGGTTGAGCCTTTCTTCTCATCTTCCTATCTCTTGGTCTTATAGAGGAACTAGCAGAACACTTGTCAATTTCCTTTTCAAGAAAAGAAGAAAAGTTCAGTTTTTATTGGTACACAGATGAATCTGTTTTTTTTTTTTTAAATAGATTTTATTAAATTTACAATTTAAAAACACATCGACAATACATTTACAAAGTAGAAAGAAAAACGGGTAGGGGGAAAGAAGGAAAACACCCGGCCTAGCACATTGGATAAAGGCTGGTTGGGGGAAAGAGAAAGGATATAGAGGGAGAGAAGGGAAGGGAAGGGGAGGGAGAATAGGGTAGAAATACAATTAAAAACGAATGATATCTTTTTGTGACAGTCTGTAAGGATCATTTCTCTTCATCATATCCAATCTACTCCTCTTTTCCATTATGTTTAAGTTACTTTTTATCATTTACATAATTTGTCTCTGTGTAAGCCAATTATACCATGAGTCCCAGTTGTTGTAAAATGTTGAGGACTCTTTGTTTTTTAATGCTATCGTTAATTTATCCATTTCAGCACACTCACAAATTCTCTGAATAACCATTTGCTCTGAAGGTGTATGAGGTAATTTCCAACATTGAGCAAACGCTAATCTAGCTGCGGTTAGAATATGGATTATTACATATTTTGTCTTTTTGGATAAATATCTATCAGAGATCCCTAACAGGAAGAACTCTGGTTTATAGTCTATTTGTTCTTTAGTTATCTCCTCCAACCATTTTCTAATTTTTTGCCAAAATTTTTGGGTAGTTTTACAAGACCACCACGTGTGGAAAAATGTTCCTTCAGTGCTTTTGCATTTCCAACACCTTGAGCTCATGTTAGGGTTCATCTTCGCCAACCTCGAAGGGGGTAAGTGCCATCTATATAACATTTTGTACATATTTTCTTTGTACGCCGCCGATTTCATAATCTTGATGTTTCTATTCCAGATCTTTTCCCATTCTGTTAATGTAATGCTTCTTCCAATAATCCTACTCCATGTTATCATGTTCCCTTTCACTATCTCTTGCTCTAATTCTACCTCTAATAAATATTTATAAAATTTGGAGATATTCTTTTTATTTGATCCTAATAAGATTTTATCTAAATATTGTAATTTGCTATAGATTCCAAACTCTTTGATATCTTGTTTGTATCTGCTATGGATTTGTATATATAACCACTGGTCAATTTTAAATCCCTGTTCCTGTAAGTCCTGTCGAGTTCTTAATTTTCCTAGAGGGTCTAATAAATCTTTATATTTAGTCGTTTTTGTTATATCCAAATTGTTGGGATGAACCATTGCCTCCATTGTTGAAAGCCAAATCGAATTTTTAAATAATGTTTTTGCATATTTTTTTCCAATTAGTTAATAATGAATCTCTAATAAGGTGTCTATGAAAATACGACTGTTTAGTTTTCCCCACATCCCATAGAAATGCGTGCCACCCTCTCTGAAGATCGTGCCCTTCCAAGGCTAAAGTTCTTTTATTGAGTAAATTGACCCAGTCTTTTAACCATAATAAGTTGGCTGCCCAATAATATAATTCCCAATTTGGGAGCGCTAGCCCCCCTCTACTTTTTGCATCTTGTAAAGCCTTAATATTGATTCTAGCTTTTTTCCCTTGCCAAATATATTTAAGTGTTACCTTATTTATATCTTCAAAAAAAAATTTGGGTAATTTAATTGGGATTGTCTGGAATAAGTAAAGGAGTTTTGGTAAGATGTTCATTTTAATCGTGGCAATCCTGCCCAGTAGAGAAAGCTGCAGCTTATTCCAAGATTCTAGGTCTTTCTTAATTTGCTGTAATAGTTTATCATAATTATTCTCTTTGAGCGATTTACTATGTGGTGTTAACCATATGTCTAAATATTTGACCTTTTTTGTTGCCTGTATCCCCATGGTTTTTTCTAATTCTTTCCTCTGATTCTCTGTTAGATTTTTAGTCAGTAATTTTGTCTTATTTCTATTAATCTTTAATCCTGCTACTGAACCAAATTGTTCTAGTTCTTTTATTAGGTTATGTCCTTTTTCCATGGGTTCCTCTAGGAAGAAAACCATATCGTCTGCAAACGCCTGTAGTTTATATTCCTCTGCTTTGACCCTAACTCCTTGGATTTCAGAGTTTTGTCTTATCCGCGTTAACAGTGATTCTAAAGCAAGTATAAATAGGAGGGGTGAGAGGGGGCAACCCTGTCTAACACCCTTTTCAATGTTTAATGGGCCTGTTTGTTCACCATTAATTAGTATATTGGCCTGTTGGGTATTGTAAATTGTTGTGATAATGTTCTCGAATTTAGTGCCCAGACTCATGTTATAGATTTTTTGTATTAAAAAGTGCCAATGTAGATTATCAAATGCTTTCTCTGCATCTAAAAACATGAGTGCAAATTGTTTCTCTGGATGAACTTCATAATATTCTAAGACGTCAATAACGGTTCTTAGATTATTTTTGATTTGGCGGGATGGAAGGAAACTATTTTGATCTTCATGAATGTATAAATTTAAAACTTGTTTTACTCTATTCGCTATAATTGAGGTAAATAATTTATAATCAGTGTTTAAAAGTGAGATTGGTCTATAATTGTTGATATATCTGGCATCTACATCCTCCTTCGGAATTAACGAAATCAATGCCCCCCTCCATGAGTCTGGCATTTTGGCTGCCAAAAGTACTTCGTTAAACACTTCCAGCATCAGTGGCCCTACTAACTCTATTGTGGCTTTGTACAATTCTACTGGAATCCCGTCTGGACCAGGGGATTTATTATTACTTTGATTCTCCATTGCAGATTGTTTTTAAAGTACCAGTCCAACCACAGGGGCAGGAAACAGTAGTTCACTGATATTCTTAAACAGACTATTGGTTGCTGTGACCACAGAGGAACCAATGATTCAGGACACCTCTGGTTAGAGATAGAGAATTGAATAAGCTCCTCCTCATGAAACTGAATAGATTTAGACATTACATTCACATGTTCCTCCCTTAGAAGCCAATATCCTGAAATCTGTTACAGAGGGAAATTGGAAGGGCCATGCCAGCCACCAACAGAAATGCAGCTGATACCTTGATCAATTATTTAAAACAGGCCCATTTCCTATAATATATTTTGTTTTAAAAGAAAGTGATTGATAGTGATCTTAAATATGTCTTAGCAGTCCAACATCTGCTTTTATCCAGGTCACAAGAACTAGTCATATTTTAATCTGCTCATCAGCTTAAGTGATCAGAGTATTTTGAGACCCTTGTTATTACCAAAGTGTTTAACTGACATTTGTGTTATAAATGTTACATCTGTTCCATATAAGAAAATGATCTCTTTGTTCAAGCTTATTGTTTGCTAAAACAATTTATGATAATATCCTTCCTCAATCACTTTGGCCCCATCCTGCTCAGGATGGATCAGTCCTTCCTGCAAAACAACTGTAAATATCACAGCACTTTCATTTACTCTGCCAATCAGCAGAGTAAAGGCCCATCAGATAAAGAAAATGCAGTCTTTCCATTGACAAATCTGTCAACAGAATCCTCTAGGATTCGCTTGATTGTTGTTTAGTTTTCTTATGTTAATTAGAATGAGATACTTTTGTTGCTGTTTTGACAATTAAAAAATATATGTGATACAAATTTCTACCTTTCTCCTTCTCTTTCTCTCTCTCCTAAAATAAATGAACTCAAGCTGCCGGATTGAGAAAATAATTTACATTAGTATAACTTTTAAGCTGTCTAATATTGTTTCTACTGTTTTCTACATGTCCTCATTTTGGTCCTTTCTCACTGAAAATATATGAGTAGGATTTAAAGGCATCAAGTCCATCTCAGGCTTCATTTCAGGCTTAATTGATTATTGAAGAATGTTACAGAGATGTCATGCTCTAGGAAATACTGTGCTGGAAATAAACTCCTTAAAAAAAGAGCTTGATGTGTATTCCCAGATTAGGAAATGATGACTCTTCATTAAGTGGATTTTAACAGTCTAAAAGAGAGCTCATCTTTTACAGATATAATTCTTTAGGGCTGGAATATAATGTGACACAAAAGAAATTAGAGAAAACACATTAGATTTCCATCAGTGTTTAAATATTCAACATATGTAGTATCTTCACAAGTATAGGTGGAAGTAGCAGTGCCCCACCAAATATTGCTGAACTACAGTTGTCACCATCCCTTATCACTAACCATGTTGGTTTGGGTCACTAGTTTAACTACCTCTGGAAGGCCAAAAGCTCCCCATCCACACAGGGAGATGTTTCACTAATCTGCAAATGACACCAGTTATACATACCTGCTCTCAGCCTCCAAGGGAAGCTGTAGAGGTTCTGCCCCAGTGTCTGAATATGTGAGGATCTGAATGGAGAATAACAGACCAACCATGTCAAAAGAGAGATGGTGCTTCTGGAGAGGGCGGAGCTGGCGTCGCTACGATACGGCACGCGATCTTGGAGCTCTGAGATCGCTGCCGATATCTTTACTCCTGGATGATCCTATTGGATCTAAACTGTCCCAAAGAGATGGAGAAAGTGAAGAGTGCATCCTGTCGATCCCATGGACACTGAAAAGACCCTGGTAGATCCAGGAGAAGCTCTTCTTGCCAGAGGCAAAGAGGCAGCCATTAAAGCTGCTGAAGTTGGGACAGCTTCGAAACGGAAGAGAACACAGAGAGAGGGTGTGCCGGTTTGGTGAGAATTTTTTCTTTATTCTAAGATCTGAAAGGACACCCTGAGGAAAAGAAAGAATCTGTAAAAGTTTTGACAGAAGTAACTAAGCGGTGATTTTAAACGGGAATGTCAAAGTAATGTTTTTTTCTCATTGCTGGATTTTCTATATATGATCTTATATTTTGAAACTGGACTGTTTTTTTCTTTTTCATCTATTTTTTTTCTCCTTTTTGATTTTGTAACTATTTTAGGCTAGAGACTTCCATTTAGTTATTTCTTTTTTAAAAATATCTTTTTCTCTTTTTTTACTAATTCTTATTGCATTTTGCTTGGAAAAGTAGGGGGAAAGTGAAAGCAAAGAAACTTTGTAACACTGCCAACTAGAGTCTTGGAAGTATTCTATTTCTCTTGTGACCAGACAAAGCTGAGAAAGAAAGAACTGAGACTTTTTTTCAAGGACATTGCTATTCGATAAGATAGAGGGAAGTGCATGGGAGAGTATTATTGCAGGTGCTCTTCTGGATTTCTATCAACAGCTGGAGTCTGGTGCTGAAAGTTATAGAAAAAGAAAAGGTGATAAGTTTCTGGAGAAGAGTGTTATAACAAGAGCCTTGGATAACTAAACAAAGTGCAGTGTGTTTTCTTGATTTTTTCTAAGCTGTGCTACCCCTCCTCAACAGTTTACTTTTTGAAATAACTATTTGGACTTTTAGTTCTTTGGAACTTGTCTTTGCTTTTTTTTTTACTCTGTGCTTGTCTTTGGAAGTTAATTTTTTATGTTTGTTTTTTATTTTAAAAGAAAAGGTTTAGCATTAATGATTCCCTTCCTTTTCTTTTTAAGGGAGTAGCCTTTTTTTTCTTTTTCTCTTGTTGATTTTCTGGTATTTTTGTTTTTCCATCTACCTCCAATACTGTTTTTTTCTTTCTTTTTATCTTCCTGGCTTTTTTTTTCTTTTTCTCTTATGCAGTCTTTTATATTTGAGACCTCTTAATTGGATTAAGGTGTTGAAGAACCTGAAGAATTGTTCCTTTTTTAAAGCTTTTTATTCTTCACTTTTCCGTCTTTTTTAGGATTTTACAACTTTTTCTCTTTTGTGTATGTTTATGGTTTTCTCCTTCATTTTTGAATTTTCATTGTTATCTAATTAATCGATTGGATTAAGGTATACAAGAACCTGAAGAAATTCTTTTTTTATTATTATTACTATTTGGCTTCTTTTTCCCTACTATTTTTATTTGGAATCACAATTGGTTACTGTACAATTGGATTAAGATCTAGAAGAACCTGAAGATTTTGAATTGTATGGAATGAGTAGGAAATTAACAGCTACCGGTTCTTCAACTTCTACTTACTCCTCTCCACCATCTGGAGGACATTTAATACAGACAATCTTAAGGCAAGAGAAAGAAAAAGAAAAAGAAAAATGACCCTGCAGATGATTATGCAAGGAATTCAAAACATTCAAACAAGATCAGAGAATATTGAAAAGAGAATAGAGAACATCGAACAAAGAACAGAGAACATTGAACAAAGAATAGGGAAAACCAATGAAAAAGTCGAGAACATCCAACAAATGATGATGAAGTATGGAGAGAGACTACTAAAAATTGAAGAAGATAAACAAAGAGATAAGAAGATTGGAGACATTGATGCCAGATTAACTGTGGTTGAATAAGATAAAAGTGGTATGCTGAGATGGGAGATGGACAGATCAGAATTTTATCTCAGATTCCAAAACATAGAGGAAGAAAAAGGACAAAATCTAGCTGAGATAATGATAGAAATATTGGCTGAAGCTTTGGAAATAATGGAAGAGAAGATGATGGATGGAATAGATGAGGTTTATCGAGTCTTCACAAGATACGCAATGAGAAATAGCCTACCAAGAGAAGTTCACATCAGATTTTTTTAAAAAGGCATCAAAACACAAATATTGCAAGTGGCAAGAGAGAAAACATTGAAATATAAACATAAGGAGATTGTGGTTTTGAATCAAGTACCCAGAAGAGTGAGAGAGACGAGAAGAGAATACCGATTCTTGACCAAATTGCTACTTTAAAAAGAGGTGAATTATAGATGGCTGATTCCAGAAGGCTTAATGTTCACATGGCAAGAACAGAGATACAGAATTGATTCAATTGAGAAAGCTGAATCATTTTATACAGAATTTTTCAGAGGGAAAGAGGAAGAGGCAGAAAAAGAAATTTCACTAATTGAATTCCAAGAGGACTGCCAAATGACGACTGAAAAAGAGGAAGGTGCAGTAGGTGGAAAGGAGGAAACCAAAGAATAATGTGAACCAAGATCCACGAGAGCTGCCAATCCTAATTATAAAATATAACCATGGAAGAGAAAAAAATTGATTACAATTAATATAAATGGACTTAATTCAGCCATTAAAAGAAGGAAAACTTCCCATAAATTAGAGAAATTAAAATTTGATATAATCTGCCTACAAGAAGTACATATTAAAAAGCAATATGAACAATTGTTGATACAGCCAAAACTAGGGAAAATATTTACCTCCTTGATACAATGCAAGAAAAGAGGAGTGGTTTTATATATTAAAGAGACTATTCCAGCGAAATTGCTTTATACTGATGACGACAGAAGAACACTAATGGTGGAAATCATGGATAATAATACGAAAACACTCCTGATTGCAATCTATGCCCCAAATGATAAACAAGAAGAATTTTATAAAAAATTACATATCAAAATAATTGAACTGGACTATGCTAATATAGTTATGATGAGAGATTTTAATGGAATTGTAGACAACAAACTGGACTATACAGCACAGAAAACAATAAAGCAAAACAGAAAGACTCTCCCTAAATCTTTTTTTTAATATGGTAGATGAAATAAACTTAAAAGATACATGGAGAAAAAGAAATGCTAAAACTAAACAATACATCTTCTACTCAAATAGACACTTATCTTGGTCCAGAATAGATATGATATGGATGTCAACAGAATTAATAACTAATATTCAAGAAATAAATATTGAAACAAGTACTTGGGCAGATCACAATCCAATGACAATTAAATGGAAAGGACAAAGAAGAAGATCTAGATGGACGCTAAATAATACTATTTTAAAGGAAAAAGACTTCACACAGTGGATGGAGAAAGAACTGGCTTTTTTCTTTAGAGAAAACAAAAAAGAAGATACATCAATCCAAAATGTATGGGATACAATGAAGGCATATGCCAGAGGCTTGATATAGACTATACAAGGAAAAGAAATACCATGAAAAGATTAGCCTCTAAGGCATTCGAGGATGAGTATAAAGGACTTGAAAAAGAGTTACAGAAAATGCCACAGAAAAAGGACATTAAGTTAAAAATGGATATAACTAAACATAAAATGGGTCTAATAGAAAAAGAAGAATTAGCACAGAAAATTAGAAGTGCTAAACAGAATTACTTTGAAGATGCAAATAAACCAGGCAGATGGTTAGCATACAAATTGAGAAAGGAGAAAGAATCAAGGAAACTATTGCAATTAATAGACGACCAAGGCCAAGTTTGCTATGGTAGTAAAGAGAAGAAGGAAATCATTCGAGACTATTATGGGAAACTATACACACAAGAGAATATTGATGAGGAAAGAGTCAAACAGTACCTACAGAATGCAAAGTTACCCCAGATACCTAAAGAGATTGAAACAATGTTATAAAGCAATATAACGATGATGGAGTTAACTGAAGCACTCAAGAAGCAAAGTAATGGAAAGGCACCCGGCCCAGATGGACTTCCGGCAGAATTTTACAAAACATTACAAGAATCGTTGAATCTTCCATTGCTAGAAGTTATGAATGAAGTTATGTTAAAGAAGAGGATACCTAAATCATGGTCAGAAGCTTATATTACACTTGTTCCAAAAGAGGAAGCTGATCCATTACAAATCAAGAACTATAGACCTATTTCCCTACTAAACACAGATTATAAAATTTTTGCTTCAATATTGGCAGAAAGACTTAAAAATTACTTAAATAATTTTATTCATCCTGATCAAAATGGATTTCTGCCAAAGAGACAAATTAAAGACAATATGAGTGTAATCTTGGACACTTTGGAATATTACGAGGAACATCCTGAAAAACAAATGGCCTTGATATTTCTAGATGCACAGAAGGCATTTGATAATGTGAATTGGCGATTCATGTTGTTACTGCTGGAACAGATGGGTTTTGCTAGAAAATTTATTCAAGCAATAGAAGCTATATATCATAAGTAAACAGCAAAGGTAATGATAGAGGGAGAACTGACAGACTTTATTGATATAAGAAAAGGAACAAGACAAAGGTGCCCACTGTCACCTCTGTTGTTTGTGTTGACTTTGGAAGTGCTAAATAGAAATATTAGAGATGAAAAGAATATAAAAGGGATGAAAATTAAAAAGGAAGAATTTAAGTTGCAAGCATTTGCAGATGATCTGATTTTTATTTTAGAAGACCCACTAGAAACAGCATCAAAATTGATTGAAAAGGTAGAGACATATGGAAAGGTGGCTGGTTTGAAAATAAATAAAGATAAGACAAAGATCTTGACAAAGAATATGCTATCAAGACAAAAGGAAGAACTGGCAGACCTATTGAAAATTCAGGTCACGAATAAGATCAAGTACTTTTATAGCTGACTGCTGGGGAGAACCAACCAATGGGAATGGGGGAACAACGCCCACACAAAGTGAGTGGACCTGAGTGAGAACTCCTTGAGTCCTCAGGACATAACACCCCTTCCCCCCAGATGCGAACACGCATAGTCCTTGAGGTAGATGGGGGGTTTGTGTTGGCGCCCGGAGCGGCGCAACTCGGGAACATTGTCTGACTGTTCGGTATCAGTCTGTGACGGTTGAGCTGGCATAGTGTCGCCAACACTCTCTCTGGACTGGGCATCCTCGGAAACTACCGGGTTGGTTTCTGGGGTCAAGCTCTCGTGGGTTGGATCCGGTTGGTCAACTCTCTGGGCGCTGTTGTCCGAGTTTGGGCTGACCGGAACGACTGCTGGCGCAGACTGGTCACTGGGTGCGGTGTGGCTGGGTGGCGGATGAGACAGTTCCCCTTCGACTGGAGACTCTGGATTCTTGTTTGCGAGGTTGCTGAGGCGCCTTCTGAGTTGGTCTATGTGTCTCCTCCAGGCGCGACCATCCTCCAGCCTGACTCTATACGATCTCGGCCCGGTGACGGCGATGACCTCGCCCGGAATCCAAAGTGGGTCCCCAGCGAAATTCCTTGCGAATATCGGCTCCTGTAACATAAAATGTCTAACCCCGAAGTGGAAGCGAGGGGAGAGTCAGGGCAGTATTGTGGGTGCAGTCTATCTAATACAGTCCTCAGGCGCCGGCCCATCAGAAGTTCCGCTGGGGACTTATTGGTGACTGCACAGGGGGTTGAGTGCTGGCTCATCAGGAACCGTGAGAGTTTGTGGTGCCAGTCATCTCTGCCAAACCTAGCGAGGGCCTCTTTGGTGGTCCTGACGGCCCTTTCAGCCAACCCATTACTCGCAGGGTGAAATGGGGCTGTGAAAATGTGGCGAATGCCTAGGTTGGCTGCAAAACGGCTGAATTCTACTGATGCGAACTGTGGGCCATTATCGGAGACCAAGGAGTCGGGTAGTCCATGTGTAACGAACAGGCGCGTAACACGTTGGTGATTGCTAGTGTGGTGGTCGTGGATAGCTGCGCCACGTCTATCCATTTGGAATAAGCGTCCACGACCACTAGGAACATCTTTCCATGCACGGGGCCGGTCAGATCGATATGGATTCTAGACCAGGGCGCTGGCGCTCTCCCATCTGGTAGGGGTGGCGATGGGGGAGCAGGACGGGATTCCTGGCAAATGCTGCAGGAACTTACCCAATTGACAATGTCCTCGTCTAGACCCAGCCACCACACGTAGCTGCGTGCCAGCGCCTTCATTCTCACAATGCCGGGGTGTCCCTGGTGCAACGCTTCCAGGACTCGGAGTGCATGGCGAGGTCGGAATGACCACTCGAGTGCCCCACAGTAGACAACCCTGCAAACTGGACAGCTCCTGCATGCGAGTCTTAAAGGGTGCGAATTTGTTATCAACATTGCCTCCCGGCCACCCCTCCTCACCCAGTCGAGCACCTGGGCGAGCGTTTGGTCTGCCTTGGTTTTGGCGGCGATGTCAAGGGCGGTGATGGGCAGGTCCAACTGGGTGATTTCAAAAATGGCATTGACAGGAGCTGGGTCTTCAGCCGGAGCAGGTAAGGGGCAGCGACTGAGCGCGTCAGCATGGGATAGAGTTTTGCCCGGGCGGTGGATAAGTTTGTATGAGTAGGCCGCTAGGAAAAGTGTCCACCTTGTCATCCGAGGGGAGGGACTTGAGGTGTCTGTTTGTCGCCAGCCAGTAGGCCCAGGAGGGGCTTATGGTCGGTGACCAGTTCGAAGAAGTGGCCAAAAGGAATTCGTGAAACTTTTTCACGGCTGCAACAGCTGCTAGGGCTTCCTTGTCTATTTGGCTGTAATTTCGCTCCGTGGCCGAGAGCGTCCTGGAGAAAAGGCGATGGGGGCCTCGGCGCCATTGGCGAGTCGGTGACTAAGGACCGCCCCAATTCCAAAGGGGATGCGTCTGCTGCCAGTACTAAAGGAAGGTTGGGGTCGAATTGGATGAGCACTGCCTCTGGCGTAAGTAGTGATTTGACGGCGTTAAACGCCTGGTCTTCTTTATTGCCCCCAGTGCCACGGTGACTTTTTGTCTAGTAATCTGTGTAGGGGTTCGGCTACTGAGGCTTTATGGGGCAAAAGGATGCATAAAGTTTAGGAGCCCCAAGAAAGCTTGTAGCTCCGTTTTGGAGGTCGGTGTGGGAGCTTCGTGGATCGCCCTGACCTTGGACTCCAGGGGTGAATGCCAGAGGCGTCAATTTTATAACCCAGAAAGTCCACCTGTCTAGTGGCAATGGCGCATTTTCTTTTTTAACTTGAGGCCATGCTGTCTGAACCTCTCTAACACTGCTCGCACTCTCTGGAAGAGTTGGGGTCTGTCCCTGGCCGAGACCAAGATGTCGTCAGTAGGGTACTACACCAGGGAGGCCCTGTAAAATCCGCTCCATGAGGGATTGAAAAATACCGGGGCAACACTTACGCCAAATTGGAGGCGCTTGCATCGGAAGGCACCCCTGTGAGTGACGATGGTCTGAAGTTCCGCTGTTTGGTTATCAACAGGGAACTGTTGATATGCTTGAGACATGTCCAATTTAGCAAAAATACTGCCCGGTTCGAATGTGTGCAATAAGTGCTGAATGACGGGCACGGGGTAGGCGCTAACTTGTAAATATTTATTGATTGTTGTCTTGTAGTCCGAGCAAATTCTCAGGCTACCATCTTTTTGAGGGGTGTGACAATGGGCGTCTCCCACTTGGCGAAATCTGTTGGCTCAATGACCCCTTGTTTTAGTAGTTTATCCAATTCAGCGTCTAGTTTTGGTCGAATAGCAAATGGAACTCTACGTGGTTTTAATCTGATTGGGACTGCCTGGGGTCAACGGTGAACGAGATGGGGGTTCCATTATAACACCCCAGCTCCTCGCTGAACACATCTGCGTAGTCAGCGAATAAGGAGTCAGTGTCTGAGGTTGAGACAGCATGGACTCCTGTTAACCCTAGGCCGAGGTGGGGAAACCAATCGAGCCCCAATAAGGTGGGTAGATTGCCGTTAACTACCACTAGAGGTAGGTGGCCTTTAAAAGCTCTAAAACTGACAAAGAACTTGCCTCTGCCGATCACGGGAATGGCCTTCCCTGGTAGTCCTTCAGACCGAACTGGCATCTCTGAAGCCGGGTAGTAGATAGGCTGGGGTGGAGTCTCTTGAGGGTGTTCCACGAGATTATTGAGAGCGCTGACCCTGTGTCAACCTCCATGTGGCACGGTTTACCTTCTAGGGAAACGGAGAGAGAAATTTTACTAACAGAGTGGCAAGTACGCCTGGCAAGGCGGTGCGTGCAACAGTTTAATACTTGCCTCTGTGGTCCCGAGTGCGAGGACGGGGGTCTTTGTGCAGCGCTTTGGGGGCTTGGCAGACTCTCGCAATGTGCCCCCTCTTATGGCAGTTGTTGCAAACGGCTCCTTTAAACTTGCAGGTGGCCCTTTGATGTGATCCCCCACAGGCTAGGCACAGGGTGATGTGCTTGGGTGGACCGGTGTATTCTTGTTTGGCCCCTACCTGCGACCGTCTGTCATTGGTGAGGCGATGGACATCGTTCTCATCGTTGTGGCCTTCCTCCACTTCCACCTCTTCGGAATGGACTGGGAACGCTGCTAGCTTGGCGCTTGGGCCCTGAATTTCGGTGGCTGAGTTCGTAGCTAGCTCGGCTGCTAGGGCCTCCTCTACCGCTTGCGCGAGGTTGAGGTCTTTTTTAGCTAGCAGTCGCCTCTGTAGGTTGAGATCCTTGACCCCACAAACTAATTGATCGAGGAGCATGTCCTCCAGGTATGTTCCAAATCCGCAGTGCAGGGCTGCTGTTCTGAGGGCGGCCATATATTGGTTGATGGTCTCCTTACTTGATTGCTTCCTCATTCGGAACGTGAACCTCCTGGCGATTTGTGAAGGCCTGGGAGCATAGTGGTTTGTGAGGATCTCAAGCAACTCGGACCATGGGACGTTTTTCAATTCTCTCGGCACCACGAGTGCTGCAGCGGTATCGTAAACGGTGGCTCCGCAGTAGATTAGGAAATAGGATTTTTTCCGATGCTCTCCCGCATCCGACAGGCCGACCGCATCGATGTAATGATTGAAACGGTTCTTATACGATTCCCACTTCTCTTCGTCTGGTTTAAACGCCGGGAATACTGGATTGGAACTCATGGTGCTGGAACGGCTGGGCTACCTGCGGAAAAAATCTCTCTGGGACTACGAACGCTCGTGAGTTACTAGTGATATCAGCTCTGGAGAGGTTTTTTGCTACCCTCTCTTTCTCTCTCTCTGGGTTACCACGTTGGCTGCTAGCCGTTGGAGGTGTCTTGATTCGCGCCAAAAAAAGTGGGCGTTAGTGACTCTCTACAGCACTGTGCTGTGATTCCTACTGGCTCGAAATTCAAATGACACCCATTTGAATTTCGCGCCAAATGCAGAGCGGCTGCGGCTCGCAGCGCTTCACTTTCCCCGTAGCGGGGCTAACAAGCGGCTACAGACGCTTCTAACTATTTGACTCAGACCGCTTTCTCTGGCTGCGGATCTGCGTTTGCTCTTTTTGATCGCTCGTTTCGCTAGCTGACCGCTCTCTCTGGCTGCGGATCAGCGTTTCCCTTGTCGCCAGCCGATCGCTCTCTCTGGGCTGTAGATCGGTGGCTAGTGACTCAGCGGTTGCAAGGTGCTTCTGGTAGCCATCCCATCCTCGTCGCCAGTGTTAAGTTTGAGCAATGAGAGGCTGAACCAGAGCATGAGTGCAACAGTACTTTATTTTACAAATAAAGGGCTGACCGTGCTTGCCAAGCCTGGAACTGGCTCGCAGCAATCAGCAGCCAGTTGGACCCCGCAGCCTGCTTTTATAGCTGACTGCTGGGGAGAACCAACCAATGGGAATGGGGGAACAACGCCCACACAAAGTGAGTGGACCTGAGTGAGAACTCCTTGAGTCCTCAGGACATAACAAAAACCTTTTATGCACCAATTTCACCCATACTTTTTACAATTTTGTAAACAAAAATCTAAAAGACTCAAGGTCCAGACCCCCCGGATAGGACCTAATGGTAAAGACTTCAATGATGACACCATTAAAGCCAACATCTTTAACACATTCTTCGGCTCAGTATTTGTAAACAGCAATGGATATTGCCCAGTATTTCCTAGCTGAACCACAGACAACTACAATGATATAATACATATTGATTTTATAGAAGACAAAGTTGAAAAAGCACTACACAATCTAAAACCATCTCTATCTATTGGACCGGATGGAATATGTGCCTACTTCTTAAAAAAGCTATTCATTGCCATAGCCGAACCTCTAAGCATAATCTTTGAAAAATCTTTCAGGACCAGCTCCTTGCCTAACCTATGGTCACAAGCCACGGTCATCCCCATCTTCAAAAAGGGAGACCCCAGCCTAGTTGAAAATTACAGACCAATCTCCTTATGCTGCATCACCTGTAAAGTCATGGAATCAATTATTAACCAATCCATTATCCTCCACTTAGAGACAAACAACCTACTCTCCAATAAACAATTTGGTTTCAGGAAAAAACTATCCTGCAATCTGCAACTCTTACACTGCAAAAACATATGGACTACACAACTCGATCGGGGCAAAGCAATAGGTGCAATCTACATAGACTTCTGTAAAGCCTTTGATTCAGTGGTACATGACAAACTACTCCTAAAACTAACATCTTATGGTATCTCTGGACAACTGCATAACTGGATAGAAGCATTCCTGTCAAACAGACAACAAATGCTCAAAATTGGAAGTGTCTTATCAAATTCTTTACTTGTCAATAGTGGTGACCCCCAAGGCAGTATTCTAGGACCAACTCTCTTCATACTCTACATAAATGACCTCTGTGATCATATTAAGAGCAACTGCGTTCTTTTTGCTGATGATGTAAAGCTGTTCAATACCACAGACAATACTGCTACCCTTCAAAATGATCTTGACTGGTCATGATATGACTGGTCATATCAGAATGGTCAAACAAATGGCAATTTCAAATCTCAACAAATAAATGCCCTGTCTTACTGTCTTACATATTGGCAAAAAAAATCAGAAAATAAAATACAAGCTGAATAGTCAAGATCTTGTTGATGATCCCAGCTCTGTAAAGGATCCTGGAGTACTCATGTCTAATGACCTAAGTGCTAGAGCTCACAGTAACTACATAGCCAAAAAGGCATTAAGAGTTGTTAACCTAATCCTACGTAGCTTTTTCTCTGGTAATATCACACTACTAACTAGAGCATACAAAACATTTGCTAGACCAATACTTGAATACAGCTCATCAGTCTGGAACCCACATTACATATCTGATATTAGCACAGTTGAGAAAGTCCAGAAATATTACACAAGAGTTCTCCACTCCTCTACTCGTTGTAGAATACCTTATTTCCCAGACTTGAAATTCTAGATCTAGAAAACCTTGAATTACGCCGTCTTTGGTCTGATCTAAATATGATATATAAAACCCACTAGAGAGGAAGATGGCAAATTCACACCTAGTGCAATCATTATTGCCGCATATGTTGATGTTTATTGCACCATATAAGCCTTGGAAACAACCCTGAAAAATCTGTAGTGTTGCCAGGGACACTTTCATACTTCCTTACCTGATCCTTTTGAAGTCATATAGGAAAACAGAACTCTGGATGAACTGACACACATATAAAAACCAAGTGCCTAGAAAAATAAAGAGAAATGTTTAGCTTAATGAAAAATTGTCATATCCAAAATGGACACCATTATTCAAATTCTCACTTTCATTCTGTTGTCTACAATTAAAATACACACATGATGTAAAAAGGAAAAGGAAACATAATTATGTACTGCCAAAGACACATATTTAATAATATAATAAATACATGTTTAAATTCATATTGTGATATGAATAACTACACTAAAATGTCTGAAGAAGAACAAAACTAAGGAAATTCCTTACCCTGCAAACTTGCCTGCTAAATTGTGTTTTTTCTGACCATCATCTGTTCTGCTGTGCCAGGAAATTTAGATTGGCTAGGAAGCATGATTAGGATTAAAGGTTCTATTATTCAGGGCAGACTCAAGGCAAGCAAATTTTATTTGACAGACTGATCTAGCCAATGGCAGATAGATAGATCACTCAATGATTCTGTGAGCAACTCAATCTGCCTGCCTGCTTTCCCTGATTTTGGGTAAAAGTTGCTCTTTTTTAATAAAAAAAATCAATATCTATAGAAATATTTATATTATTTACATACAAGCCATGGCCAGCCAGTCACATGACCACCAAGCCACACCCACAAATTAGGCCATGCCCACAAAACTGGTTAGTGGTCCCTGAGGTCCAAAAGGTTGGTGACCTTTGGTCTAAAACATCTTGAATTCTGACAAATGATCTGAATACCTACCTGGAAAGTCCTAGAATCAAGTCAAAATTATATCACTACATTGTTTCCTTGTAAAATGTATATAACCTTAGATCAGGGGTGTCAAACGTATGGCCTTAGATCAGGGGTGTCAAACGTATGGCCTGTGGACCAGATGCGTCACATTCTGGCCATGCCCATCCCGGTGTAGTGAAGGGGGGGAAAGTCACAAAATGTCATGTGATGACAATGTGACAACACGAGTTTGGCATCCCTGCCTTAAAGAATACAAGGCCTTTATCTGAAGCTAGAAGATAATATCTTCATAGTAAAATTCAACCTCAAAGAACCTTTGAACATTTTCTTCCAATTTATATTTATTTTTTAGGGAGTAATGACTGAATGTATGATTTTGCAGAAAATAGAGAGGAAAGTTGTAAACAACCACAAAAGAGGTTAGCATTTTTTGAAGCTAGCAAAGCTGGTATGCTAATTGTTGGGGGGTTGTATTTCCATTTATAAAATATTTTTTTCTCCATAAATTGTCATGGTAATTGCTTTCTATGGGGTCATCTTCAACTCAATTCATAGGTAAAAGCTATCGTAGTGCATATGAACTTGTCCTACTCTCTCGGAAGGATGGCAGGTTCACAATAGGACATTCTAAGAGATATTAGCTGATTACCCAGATACATTAAAAAAAAAAAGTTGAATGACATTTCCCTGGATTTGTCAAGAGAATGCTTCAGCGTCACCTCCTCTCTTTGACACCTATTTGCAATCTGAAGTGGTACGAAAGGGTAAGCTTTATCATTTGAGTCAATCAATCTCTTCCATTCATCAGACTGTAGTTGGATTCTACTATGCCCTATGCTCAGACCTCTTATTCTTTTGAAATGACAGTGTCCCAGGTGATAAATTTATTTTTTTCCAGGTTTGTACTTTATAGGATTGGTGATTGACAAGCATCTCTCTTGAGCAATGAAGATAATCCTTTTTTGGGGGTGGGGGGAAGCTCACTTGAGTCGCAAATGTTCTACAAGAGGTAGCTCTGATTCTTTTTCCATTTAGAATGTTTCCAGAGGCAGCAGAAATAAATTGTTTTAATAAAAAATTGATGACACATCCCATTAAATAGGGTTATATGATATTACTCTATGACACATAACATAATGTAGAAACAAGATATGAGTCGGAGAATGCCTGCAGCCTTTCTTTTTTCTTTTTTGTAGAAATGGGGATAAAATTTACCCAGAAGCCATGGCCTTGACCTTTTCTGAAGAAATCAAAATCAGCTTTTTTTCACCAAAGACTGACTTCTAACGTTTTTGCAAACCTGGCAACGCAGTGCAAAGAAAGCAATCCAAATGAATGTTTTGCATTTTGCCCTCTGAGTCAAGGTATTAAAAATGGACAGAAAGAAAGCAAATCGCTTTTTTTCCCATTTAAACCAGGGTGAATTTGAAGATCAAAATAATTTGGTGACTTTATTGATTATGAATGTCATGGTGTGCTTGCTGCATTTTCTGAATTAAAAGGATCTTATAAAATAATTGTTATCCATCAATAAAAGCTCTTGAAAAGACTTCAATATAAGCTATTGAAAAAACTTCTAAAGAGATGTAATGCTGCCCCAGTTCTGCTTCATCTGTATTCAGATTTGCTGAAGTGTTTTCCACTTTCCAGTGGTTTTTTCCTTATAAAAATTGTCTTCTGTTGTTCTAGCCCTCTTCACAGAGGACTTTAGAAATTATTTTAGTAGTTGTGTTGTTAGGTTATTATTGTGTAGCTTTCCATTGCTTTACAGCCTCCTTGACCTCCACATTCCTTGAAAAGAACCGATTGAATATGGTAATTTCCTCAATATTTGAGAAGCTATCAAGTCTTTAAACTGCTAAAGAGAATATTGTGTCCTGAGATTGGCCATCTTCTTGACAAAGCAAGTGAAAAATCCTGCACCCACCAATGAGAATTTCCCAATTTTTCCTGCTTCAAATAAAAGTCCAACTCATTTTTTTTTTCCTTATCAGCTTCACTGAGAAGAAAGGGGAAAAAAGAATAAATGTTAGGCACAGCCTTTGTTTTTATATTGTATAAAATCAGAAAGAAACCAAACACGAAATAAGTTCTTGAATGTTGTAAAAACATACCAGAAGGCTGCACTACGTGTCTGCATGAAAAAGTTCATTGTTGGTTCCTGGGAAGAAAAGTTTCATTAACTTGGAATTCAAGATGTGCTTGGATTGCAAAACTGCCATAGCAAGAATTTGTTATGTATTTATATGTTAGCGCTGTATTGGTCACAGATTGCATGATTCTGTTCTGAATGTCAGATCACATTAATGCTGAAGGTGTCAGAGCTAGGCTGCTTGTGACATATTTCAAAGCAAATGTGTATATACCCACTCCTCATTTAGCAACTAAGTTAGGTACTGACCATTCACATATACAATGGTACTAATAAAAAATCATTTTCTAACTAATGCAGACATTTATGCCCAAATTTCATGTTACTGACAAGGGACACGAGATTGAGAGTAATGCTACAAAAGCTGTGTATAACTGTATAGCAGAACTTTGTCTGAATGAGATGGCAACAACCAGTGATCTTCACAGCCTCCCTCCCTATCTCTCTCCCCTCCCTCCCTCTTTCTCTTGGTCACTTAGTGATTATTTCACTTAACAACTTGGTAGTTGGAACATAATTTGGTCACCAAACAAGGAGCGAATGTAGAACATCCAATGTGGTAACTTGAAGGAGTCTAACATGAGAAGAACTGCATGGCATATCAAATTATTGACCAATAAGCACATCTGTCTCCTTGAAAGAGTGATTAATGCTATCTAGCTCTACTATGACTTGGTAGATGGAACATAACTCAGTCACCAAACAAGAAGTGAATGTAGAGCATCCAATCTGGATGACTTGAAGGAGTCTAACATGAGAACTGCATGGCATATTGAATTATTGACCAATAAGCCAGTGGTGGGATTCAAATTATTTTACTACCAGTTCTGTGGGCATGGCTTGCTGGGTGTGGCAGGGGAAGGATACTGTAAAATCTCCAACCAGAGGTGGTATTTGCTGTTTTCTAAACTACTCAAAATTTCCACTAATGGTTCCCCATAACTGGTCAGAACCTGCTGAATACCATCTCTGCAATAAGCACATCTGTCTCCTTGAAAGAATGATTAATGGTATCTAGCTCTGACCATTGCAATTTATTTTAAAATCACTTTATAGTAAAGACATTTTGTAAAATTACAACTTGTACAAAACATATAACTAACTGCAAGGAGGAATGCATGGGAAAGAGAAGAGTTTAAGACCATCCTAGAGGTCTTCTATAAGGCAATGTTTATTAAACAATGATTGTTTAAAGAAGGCAGTGAACAATTGTCCTGGGCCTTGTATAATTTGGGAGATGAGGGTATTATTCATCTAAAGTACAATTTGAAATATGAAATGATTAAATGGAGCAATTGTTTTCATGAATGGTAGTAAAATTAAACAACCATCCCAGGAATCTGTTTAATATTACACAGCTTCTATCATGTACTGGGCTACTGGCTTCAAAAGACCAAAAACCAATGGAGAAAAAAATGGTGCTCGAACAGAATGTAATGTTCAGAGAAGAAATTTGAAGATTGGACTTCAAATATTGTTTGGGGTTCTGGGAAGTCACTCCCTTCCAGAAGAATGAACTATTTTAGGAAATACTAAAAAGGCAGAAAATTATATTTTCCCTAAAAGAGAAATAGAAATCTTAAGGGAGAAAGAAACTCAGCCCCAGCTCCTTGCCCCCAGCAGATATTTGATGCCCATTAAGAAAGACTGGGTCATCTTATCTACAAGACAAAAGACCTTCAGCTCAAGGGTGATGGAATTAAGACATGATCTTCCAGATAGGATTATCTAGCAGCAGAGTTTACTGCATTGCAAAATCTCCTAAGGACATTGCATCAGCCAACTTCAATCAAACTTACCTCCGACAAACTTGACCCCACATGGCCCCATGGGAATCTGACAACAGCCAACAGAATACACATTCTTGCATAGGAACAGGAAGCTCAAGTTCAAAGCCCAAGAGAAGGTATAAATACCCCTCATTCTCAACTCCATGTGGTCAGTTGCACCAGGACCATGTGCTTGGTGGTCCTGTTCACCATTAAACCCTCTTTCTAATCAGCCTCCATGTTTCCAGTGTCATTCTCCCTGCTTGGAACTGAATCAGATGGATATTTCTTCCAACAGTGTCTTTCAGAATATTAACTCTCTGTAAAGATTAGTGTGCTTTTTAAATGGCCCATCCAGTGGTAGGCTGCTTCCGGTTCAGGCAAACTGGTAGTTCCAACAATCAGCTGGCCCCTCCCACCTGCCCTCACCCTATCCTGTCCTTTATTTCCTTCTTTCTAGCTCATCTCAATCATGCAGCACAGCTGATTCTTTCCCCCACCTGCTGTTCTACTTAAAATTGCTGACTTGGAAGATAAGCAGCTGAGCTTCTAAATGCTCCATTTTTAGCGCTGTGTGCAAGTGCCATAGGTGCAAGCGCACTCGTAGCACGCAAAGCATGTGCTCATTGAACCAGTTGTTAAACTAGTTGCAGCCCAACCACTGAGCCCATCTCTTTTCAAACTAGTTCAGGAGACAAACACTGCATTTGTCAACTGATACATATGGTACCACTGACCCAAATTGCAGATCACGTGTTGAAAACAGTCAAGCTTAATCTCTGATTCTATTTAACATTTGAACACATTTCTGGGATGCAACCTATCATTAAGAAATAAAATTATACATAAACAAAATTCAAATGATTCACAAAGGAGCTAATCGGGGGCGGAGGGAGAATATAAATGGATCAAGTGCACAGGGTCACAGCATTCAGCTTATTTCTCGGCACATTCAGAATTGGTTTTGAATTTGCATGACTATTATTATGCATGAGACTGTAAATCTGTGTAAACTGGTAACCAATGAAAATGATCATGAGCTGCCAGAACCAAGTAAATACAATGAAAATGTGAATGTTTGTTTAAAGAGAAAAACCAGGTGCATGTTATTTGTACTTCATTACAGCTCAGCTTTTTAAAGGTTTTTTTTTGGGGGGGGTAGCAAAAGGGATGGAATATCAATGGTGCATCAAAAGCTTTCAATAAATGAAAAAAGAATTAGGAAAAATGTGAGAGATGGAAGAGAAATGCAGAAAAATAATGATTGAAGATGGTTCCAATAAATTATGTCTGACATCCATTCAGCTAAGAATGGAGGGGGGAATATAAGCATTTGTAGTATCAATTATACACCTGATGAGTTATATAAAAAGATCTGATCTAAGCCTTGGAAAATATAGAATACAGCTTACACTGGGACTGTCTATCCTGCTCATATGGCTAGTTCTATGGTTTTTCTTCTAGATCCCTAATCTGAAATCTAAGAATAGGGCTCCGAGAAATTGAGGTTCAATCTCTTACTGTTGGCAATAAGAGAAGAAGCTGCTCTATTTTTATCATGGTCTCTTCTCCTTCCCAAAAGCTTCAAATGGAAAAAAGAGAGTTCAAGAAATATGTTATAAAAGTGAGCCATTTAAAATCAGAATTAGATCTTTGGCCTGCCGAAGATAATAGTGCCGCCAGCAAGAATTGGTCACCAACTAAGGGACAGATTAATAATAAGTCTGTGTAAATTTTTGGAGGGACCCTTTTTGATGAATGGATCAATCAATGGGGGAAGTTCTTGAAGTAGCATTGCCAAGTTTTTGAAAGGAAGTCAGACAGGTACTTCATTTGCTTCTGTGGGTTTGCACAGTCTTGTCAATTATATGAGATTGATGTTTTGGTTGCAAAGTAATGCTGTGTCCCAAACTGTCATTCTATTTGAATATTCAGTTTGTAGTCATCCTAGCCAACTTTGCTGACTAAAAACCCTATCCAAATATGTATCAGCAAGGCAGAAATATAGGTGTTTGCATTGCAAATGTTTACAATAGAGAGCTTCAATAAAGTTTCATTAGGATACATTTAAGATGCTGACAATAGCATCTTTTATGACCTACAGTTAGGTCATAAAAGAAATTAATATAAAATTGGGCCTAATGGACTCCATAACACAGGTTCAAATTGCATTTGCAAATGGCTGTTTATAATTGCTTTGAGACTATTGTAGCCTTAACCTATACAGTCTGAAATAAATCTGAGTCTGAAGTTCATGCCTTCATGTATTATCCATCATTTTGATCTTATCAGTATTTGGCATATACTATCATTAATTAACTGTGCAGGCAGTTCTGCCTCATTTACCAGGCCATTAATTCTGTCGGAAGCAATGCAGTAGCCTGTACAAATTGTGTGGGTGACCCACAACTGATACAGTCTTCAACAAACATGAATTAACACCATCACTTAGTATAAAGATATTAGAAAACATAAATATTATTTTGGTCTCTCTGTGCAAATTCCACTCCAGTTCTCTAATTCTTGTTATCTGTATTAGGATATTTAACCATTGAAACTTTAGGTACTCCTATTCTTCAAGACATGTTTTGGATGTTCAGGATAAAACCAACAGAATAATAACAGAATAACAGACTAATACATTTGGAAGCAGGGGTGGGATTCAAATTTCTTAACAACTGGTTCTGTGGGCATGGCCTAATTTGTGGCTGTGGCTTGGTGGTCATGTGACTTGCTGGGCGTGGCTTGTATGTAAATATTGTAAATATATATGTAAAGATTGATATTTTTTTTTAATTTAAAAAAAAGAGCAACTTTAACCCCAAATCAGGCAAAGCAGGCAGGCAGATTAAGCTGCTAGCAGAATCACAGCTTCACTCCCAGATCTACCTTTCTGCAATCTGCTGCCTGAGTCTGCACTAAAAATTAGAATCTTCAATCCTAAGGAAGGTTTAGCTCTGCTCTCAGGCCGCTTCTCCCTCCCTCAATACCACCCCTGACTGGGCCTCAGGGAAGCCTCCTGGGTGGGTTGGGTGGGCAGGGAGGGGCCAGCCAGTGGTGTGATTTACCAGTTCTCCGGACTGCACAGAATCGTAACAACCAGTTCTATAGAACTGGCCTGAACTGGTAGAATCCCACCCCTGGTTGGAAGGGATCTTGGAGGTCTTCTAGTCCTACCCCCTGCCCAAGCAGTAGACCCCATACCATTCTGGACAAATGGCTGTCCAATCTCTTCTTAAAAAGTCATGGAGCACCCACAACATCTGAAAACAAGCTGCTTTCCTAATTACTTTCAGGAAACTTCTCCTTAGTTCTAAGCTGGATTTCTCCTTAATAAATATCCATTCATTTCTTTTTGTCTATTCCTAGATGCTTTGGGAAATAGGTTAACCACCTCTTTTCTGTGACAGACCTTCAAATATTGGAAGACTGCTCTCATGCTACTATGTTTCTTTTATTTTTCTTATATGTACCCATTTCATGTATTCATAACTATGTATACACTTATTATCTTGTAAACAATTGACAAATCAAATAAATAAAAATAAATAAATAAAAATAAATATGCTCTTTTCTTCCCTCAAAGGATTGAAACCAAGTCATGGTTTGTCATGAATGTAAAGGAGAAAAATTGGGCTAATGGAACCAACATATTATTACCCATAAATGTTTCCCAATGTTCTCCATGGCATGCACACACCAATGGATGTGTGTTTGGATAGTAGCTTCCAAGATGAGCACATAAAATAAAACTGGTGTTACATCTCCACAATTTATTATGAATAACCTTATCTCTTTCCATTTCCTCAAATGGAAGCAGATATTAACTTCCACTGTCTTCACCATTCCCTAAAAAATGTAAGGCAAGAGAAACGTATATGGTTCAAACTCTCAAATACCAGCCAGATGCTTTTCATCAAAGGATATGAACCATAATCTACTGTGCTGGTCCAGTGCAGGTTAGGAGATAGATGTTGTTCCACTTTGTAGGCTAGGACTAAGAGAGAGTGACTGGCCCAAAGTCACTGTGCTTCTCTTTCGGGCTCTGGATCTCCTGCTACATCATACTGGCTGTTTCTGTCATTCAACACATGGTTTCCATGGGAGGCCATTCTCAGTCTCATCTAATGGTGGCTTCTTTCTTTTTATTTAATAGAAAGTGCTAGTTTTAAAGGGTTTTGTAGTTTTATCTGGATCATTTCACGTTGAATTACTGCACTGAGTTGACGACTTGATATTATGATTAAGGTCTAGGATTGGAGAGATTCCAATTCAGGTCTACCCTCATCTTGCTGAGCAAGTATAGATTATTCACCCTCTTTCAGCCCAATTTACCTCAGAAGGTTCCTAGGGAGAAAATTTGAAGAAGGAATTGCTATGCTGAGTCCCAGATAAATGAATATGCACATGTATGCATCCTGAAAGAACGCCCTGAAGTGTGAATTGGCCAGTTCAAAATTCTGAAGAGAAAACTTTAGTATTTGTTAAAGCTCTTTAAAGCTCAAACACGATAATCACATGACTAACAATAACATATTTTATTTTAAAAGGGTCAAATGTAGTCCCCTGCCAAATTTCTTAATGGAATCCAATATTGGTTTCCTCAGGCTAGGCTTAAAGAACAAAGGAATCAGGAAGTGCTGGTGTAATTAAAGAGGACACATGTAGTTAGGTTCCTCATCTGAATACAATCTCCAAACTGCAATTGACATTCCTTGTTTCATTCATCTTGCCTCACCTGTATACCTGAGTCTGCAGCTTCCCAACATCAGGGTCAATATCAGCTCTTCTTTCCAACGGCTGATGATGCAGCCTCAACAAAGTATCTGCAAACAGCCCTTCCAGCATTTCAAAGCCCTCTCAGTCAAGCATTCTTGCTGTTTCACCAGCCCAAATTACTGAAGGGCATAGATCTATCTGCTTTCTGAAGTACAGGGGGGAAAAAAAAACCCTCCCAGGCAGAGGTTTCCGTTCAGCACATTCATTACCTTTTAATTGCTTCTAAATTGCATTGTGACCTGTCACATCGATAGCAAATCTATCTAAGACAACCAGCACAATTTGAGCATATGTGGTGTTAAAAGCTTTATTGGCAGTTGTTGTTTTGCTACTCAGTTGCATAAAGGACATTCCATGAAGGACAATGTCAGTTTGAGATTCCCCACCCCGCTACCCCACATACTGTAATATTAACTTACTTTGTAAGTGTCTTTGTAATGCCAAGTCTGTTAGATGAGAAACAAGTATGTTTCCTTACAGCTGTGAACCGAATATCTAAATACGGATGTTTTTCTCCATCTCTCCGGTTTACTTTATTCCCCCCCACCCTTCTCTCTTTCTACTTTTATTAGTTCTGAAGTAAATCTCTCCCTGACAAAATATTTCTGCAAGTTTTCAATGTCAGATGCTGCATACCACCCAAAGAGAACCACACCTGAATGCAAAGACACAACTGAGGAATGCTTTAGAGTCTACTCTTTAAGACAAGGCATTCAAAAAGTGAAAATCACTTCTTCAGAAAAGATAAGTTTGGCTACCTTTCATATTGAGTCACAGCAGGGACCATACATAGCTAACATACGAACCACTGAGAACCACTGAAATACGAAAAAGGTAAATAATTACCACCACCCAGGACTTATTCAAAACTACTTTGCCACTGTATAATGAATATTACCAGCACTCAGCTCCCTTCTGATGATTATAACCACATAACAATTTTCTGTGGTTACTGTCTTGTATTTTCCTCTTCCTCCCTCCTTTCACAAAGGCTTTTAGTTTTAATTATATGAATGTTATTATTAGCAACCAATCTGTTCATCGTTAATCCAGGCTGTATAGATGCACACAGAGATACATTGTACTACTAATCTCTCCATACTGCTATGACAATGAGACTGAGGATCTGCCAACAGATGTTAATTGTCAACAATGTTTCCATGCACAAAATTCCCAGGGACCCACAACAATGCTCCCAGATACAGATATTTAGTTTTTCTAAGAAATGAGGGAAAATTGCTTATTTGTTGGGTAAATGTCTATGGAGATTCTTAATAATCCAAGTCATGCCTGTTCCAAAGATGTTTTTTTTCAAGAGGCCACTGGACTTTCTTGTTTTTTCTCTGAAGATGTTTTGCTTCTCATCCAAGAAGCTTCTTCAGTTCTGGCTGGATGGGGGGAATAGAAAGATTTATATTCCTCACAGACAGCTGGCCGTTTGCATTCTTTTAGAGAGTCATTGAGGCCACTGGGAAGTTTGTCTGTCTCCTTGGGGTCACCTGAGTACTGCAAATGGGTATGGGGATTTCTTCAAATTGCGGAAAGGACTGTGTTGTGGAGCTGTGCTTTTTGCAGGATACTTTTTGCCCTGTATCCCTTCACTGTCTCTTTTTTGGATGAAAAGTGAACTGTCTTCAAAGCAAAACAAGAAAGCCCAGTCGCCTCTTGAAAAAGCACCTTTGGAATAGCCATGAGCTGGGTGTCTGAGAGTTTCCATAGACATTTAGCTATGCACTTTGGGATGAACACCCTTCGAATGGTGCAAGAGTATGAATTGGATTTCCAGAAGAAGAAAAAATGCAGACTACAGAACTATTTGCATTTCAGTTGAGATGCAGACAACCCAGATTCATTCCCAATGGCCTGCACCTGTGCTCAACAGTGAAGGGACACCGGGAAGAAAACATCCTGCAGAAAGCACAGCTCTACAACACAGACTATTCAGCAGTTCCAAGAATGTTCCACCCCATTTGCACTGCTCAGATGACCCTGGGTAGACAAACCTCCAAGTGGCCTCAGCAACTCTCTAGAAGGATGCAAATGACCAGTTGTCTGCAAGGAATATAAATCCTTCCATTCCCCACCATCCAGTCAGAGCTGAAGAAGCTTCTTGGATGAGAAGTGAAACATTTTCAAAGCAAAACAAGAAAGTCCAGTTGCCTCTTGAAAAAGCACCTTTGGGACTATTTGTTGGGTACACTCAGGACCACAATGAGGTGAGTAGGTTAAACCCATTTTCCTAATGTTACTTGCAATGCCATGGTATCTCCAGGTATTTTATATATAAAGGATGGTAAATCTTACAAGGGGAATGCCTCATGCCATTATGTAAGCAAGGGGCAGAGAGTAGAGAGCTTTACGGCTGATGAAAGGACAGTCAAAAATCTACACTTGGAAAAGCAGTAAGAGGCCAGGACGTTAATGGTGGAAGTGATATTCATCTAGTTAAGACAAAGTTTCTGTGTGCTGCCATACAGAACCTCCTTTTATTTATAGCTTCCTAATTCTTTGCCATAAAGCTGCTTATTTCATTTATCATGCCAGTATGGGAATGCAAAGCTGAAAAAGCAAGCTTTATAGCTATGCCTAATGCAAATCTTTGGCATTCTGACTCATGCCTTCTCCGACTTTGCTTAGGTTTATCATAGATATGATTTCTTGGAGATTATATTTACTTAACTCTATTGCAGTCATTAACCAACTCAAGAGAATTGGTATTCGAAAATTCAGACTACCCCAAACTTAATTGACAATGCCAAGATAGTACATAGAGATAAAAGTACATAGAGATAATAAGAATATTATGAAATATTAGGAGTACCCTAATTTTTTCTCTGCTTGTTACCCTTATTCTGAAATGTATAGTCATAGTGTATCATAATTTAATAAACACGATTCTGTTCAAACAATACTATCATAAGACATTTTCAAGATTCTGAAAGACTGGGATCAGCACATTAATTAATTTCTCCCATCCTTCTTACACATACTCAGTCAATGTAGTCCTTTTACTAGTCTTTAAACAGTCGCCTGACTATTTAAAATATTGAAACATAATCTCCTTCATTCCTTTCTTTCCTCCTTTCCTTATTCACAGGGCACCTGACTCTTAACCGATTCTGGTCAATTTGCAGCTATGATTATATTTCTCTTCTTCATATCTCTCTCTCTCTCTCTCTCCCTCCCTCCCTCCCTCCCTCCCTCTCTCTCTCTCTCTCACACACACACACACAAAATCTCATAAATAAACTAACAAATACAGTATCTTGTCTCCAAACAGAAGATCAAAATAGAAAAGAAAAAGAAGACTAAAATCAGTTTAAAACAAAACAAAAACAAGAAAGTAACTCCACAAGCATTATGTCCCCAGAATCTGGGAGAACAACCAAGATTCACCTGAATAACATAAGGGTGGGAGACACATAAATCTCTGTAGGGAAGATCTTTCCAGAGAGCAGGTATTACAAAAGAATAGACACACATCCTGGATTTGAGAAGATGACATTCCTTAATTGACCCAGAGTGTAGCTCCCTACTGGACTGAATAAGACAGGCAGAGGTAGCTGGAGATAAGTGGTCAAAGACATGCAATCAGGTATCATCTGCCTATTGACAATACCCCAAACCCACAGGTTATCTCATCCAGCAGTTTCATGTAGTTATTAAACAAGAGGGGAGAGATGGTCGCATTCTGCAAAACTCCACAAATTAGGGGCCATGGATGTGATCTCTCCACTGTCAACACTGAGTGAAACTGCAAGAAAAGAACGAGAACTTCTGTAAAACAGTATCTCCCTTCCAGTGGTGGGATTCAATTTTTTTTAACTATCGGTTCTGTGGGCGTGGCTTGGTAGGCATGGCAGGGGAAGGATATTGTAAAATCTCCAGTCAGGGGTGGTATTTGCCAATTCTCCCAACTATTCAAACTTTCCACTACCGGTTCTCCAGAACTGGTCAGAACCTGCTGAATACCACCTCTGCTCCCCTCCCCTAATTCCAAAAAACTGATCCAAGAGGATACTATGGCCAAAAGTCTTGAAAGTTGTGAGAGGTCACTGAGCACAAAGGGGATACATCTTGCTCATCCCAGTTCTGCCATAGGTCATCGATTTGCATAAACAGTACAATCTTATTTTGGGAGGGCCTGTTTCACAGCAGGTAGGAACTAATGTTGTAGTAATGTATTAATCAATATTCAGTTTGAGGAGGCAATATGTTATATGTGTTGTTGTTTTGATGTACATTTTAATTGTTTTTGACATCCCCCCCCCCCCGGGAGATTTTTGTTTGGAGTTTTGCATTTTGTGTTGAATGAAATAAAAATACAGATTAAAAAATACAGTCTTTATACTGAATCCTGACCTAAAGCTTAACTGAAATGGGCTCAAATAATCTGGTCCCTCCAAGGCAGGGGTGGGCTGCTGAGGTTTTGCAGGGGTTCAGGAGAGCCCCTAGCTAAGATTCTTTGCAGTTCAGAGAAACCCCCCCCCAAACCCCACTCCTGACTGGCCCCGCCCACCCCACACAGCCCGTTTTGGATGCAGGTAAGTGCAGGGTATGTGCGGAGGCTCAGGGAGGGTGAAAAATATGCCTCCTGGAAGTTTGGGAAGGCTGGAAATGGGCCTGTTTCTGGCTTCTAGAGAACCTCTGGAACCAGGGAGGCCATTTTCACCTTCCCGGAGGCTTGAGGAAATCCTCTGGAGCCTGGGGAAGGTACAAATGCTGACTAGGCCACACTCACCATGGCCACACCCACCCAGCAACTGGGCAGAGAACCCTTTGCTAAAAACTTTGAAGCTCACCCCTGCTCCAGGGTTCTCTAGAATGAAGCCTGACAATTCTTTCCATCACTTTCCCCGAAAAGAGAAGGTTGCAAACTGAAAAGTAGCTATCTGGGATCATCAGGTCCAGTGATGTCCTTTTGGGGGAAAGAGTGTCCATCAATCTTCCAATTTGCCCTCCCATATAATCCAAGTTTCCTCCTACCCCTCACTCTTATCTCCTAATCCCAGGGTTTCTATTTGTTAATGTTCATTAGTTTACTCATCTCCTAATCCCAGGGTTTCTATTTGTTAATGTTCATTAGTTTACTCACTTAATTCATTTCCAAATACTCAGCCCAGATACACACTCATCCCAGGCCCTTGCAGCAGTCCAGGAACCCTATATCAGACTGCACCTTCTCTAGGCACTTGATAGTTCAAGAGGGAAATCGGTTCCTGCATACCTCTCACCCATACCTATTGCCCCCCCATTTCATCTCCGGGGCCTGGCATAATTGTTCCTGTACTTTCTCTATAGGCATATTAAGGTCATTTCTGTATTAGCAATTTAAAGCGTCTTCAAGAATCATCCAACCTTCATTTTGTAAAAATAACAGTAATGCAGACAGATGTTAAATCACTTCAGTGATAGCTGGGCAAAGATGCGATGAAGATGCTATAAATTATTGCTGTAAAAAGTTTCTTTAATGTAACATGGAAGTTAAGACGACCTTTGCAATTTTTTTTTAGAAAAGGTCTTCAGATTGAGTTTCAGGAGTGTCTTGAAGAAAAGCAACCTCCAGTTTGGATACCACACATTTGGTTTATGAGTGTGTTTTTTCAAAGTAGTTTTAGGCAGCCACTAAAGGTAGAAAGCCTCACACAAAAACTTAACCATACAATCAAACCATACTAAGTGAACATGAATCCAACTATCAGTTAATGAAAACACTCCAAAGCATAACTGTTTTTCTTATGAGCTTAGATGATAGCTCATCTTCACAATTTGCAAGCTGGTCAATTAGTTGTAGAAGAGATTATAAGGAGACTGGAAAAAGAATAGAAGGGGGAATAAACATGTCAAGTCAATCCTCTCATCAACAATCAAATCATGGATGAAGAGGGCCTTATTACAGACAGACCTGGCATTCAGTAGAAGCAGCCAGAGGCCAAGACCATAAAGATCTGCCTATGAAGCATTGGGGCTGAGATTAAAAAAGCAGGAACATGGAACCATTAAGAGCCAACAGATCTGACAACAGTCCTCAATGATGGACCACTCCCTGTGTCTCCCACCATATCTCCTCCTGCCCAACACCCTCATAATATTAAGACACACCTGCACCACCCCAATAACAGCCCCATCTCCTAAACCAAGACTCCCAATACTGTGACTGGGAACCTCCCAGTGTCCTTAGTACACATCCCTGGAAGTGGAAGATGGGCACCCTGCGGTCCTTTAGCAACAACAGCTCTTAACACCATCAGGATATCTTAATGGGAAAGCACCTGTTTAGGCTAAAAGGGAAGACAGAAGACAAGTGACAGCTTAACTCATAAATGGTCACTTAGCCTAGACTGCAAGAATCTTTGAAATATTTTTGTTTCAAATTTGTTAAAGAAACTCTGCCTTGATGAACTCACTATAAATTCATCTCACAGTTTCCAAGATTGTGTATTTCCCTCAGACTAATATTAAAGGTGGCTTTTCTTGGGAAGGGTAGGGAATTCCTTAAGTCATTGTTGAATCCTGGTGGTAATTGCCTGGGCTACTTCCTGCAGTTCTCTTGACCAGAATTTTGGAAGTGATTTATCATTTCCTGCTTCCTAGAGATGTAAAGAGAATGACTGATTCAAGGTCACCCAGCTGGATCCAAATCTTAAGGAAGGACTAGAACTCAGGGTTTTCTGGTTTCTGGTCTGATACCTTAACCAAACTGGCTCCTCAAGCATTAAATATACCTTACTGAAATATGTATAGTCCTTGCTTCCTTGACATTGCTCAGATGCATGGGGCTTGACAAGTAGCTCACAAGTTTGTTTGATTTATTTATGAAGCATCATTTCGTATCTGGGTTGATACGGATGTCTATTCTGCTTAAAAGGGATAAAACAGGGTCTTCTATGTTTAAAAAATGATTCAGAAAAGGTATTTCAGCCCTTGCACAAAGAAAAGTGCAAGACATCCCTGTTATCCTCAAAAGATGAAACTATTTTAAAATAATTCACTTTATGACTCATAAAATAGCACATACACCCCTTTTTTCCCCAGGTACATATAACAGCCTGAATAAAAGCTATATTAGTTTAAGGAATAGCAGTGAGGTGTTGCACTCATGTTTGTGTGAGGCCTAAACCACTTCTTTTGATTCATTTTTAAAGCATACATAACCCCAAGACCTAGATCTCTGTCCTGTTGCATCTAGTTGAGTCAAAAGGACTTACATGACTGGAGCATATTTCCTTATTGTATAAGTAACTTTTCTTAAGTATGTGTATGCGTATCTACTATAGCAAATTATGTTCCCTCTTAGTAGTCATCCATATTCTATACACAATGTAAAGTGAGGAGCATATGACATCAAAAGCAGACCAGTGCTGTTCCAAGCCTGGTCTATATGCTACTAAATAATAAATATAATTCCTGAATAGATCTATAAATGGCAATCATTTACATTTTAAAATAAATCAAATCTCTATTTGTCAGGGGGAAAATGCACCACAGATTTTTCCTATTCTGTTGAAATGACCTGGCTTCTAGATTATAACTGTGAATATAATATAACAAGGGCACCCTGTACAATAATGTTGTGTATTATTGTACAGCTATGTTGTACCCTGTACAGCTATGTTGCACATAAAAGACCATGGTGTTTTGTGTGAAGAGGAACAGAAATTACTGCATGTGTTAAAATTGCTCTCAAGGAATTTCTGAAATATTTCTAGTTTTGAATATGTATTTTCTGCATTCTCGTGTTCATTGCTCAGAACACATAATAAACATTTCCCCTTCTTGGGAAGCTGATTCAATTAGAAAATTCACATCCCCTTGGGATTTCAGCTTTGCTCAACTTTGGCAAGAAGCCAAAAGAACTAGGAATTATTATTTATTTACCATATTTATAAACCACCAATTACCCCTGAATTCTCTTAAAAGGAGGAATAGTTGATAAGCTAGGATGATCATATAATCAAGTTAGCTATTCCATAATGTTTTAAGGTTGGAAGCATTCTGTATTTGAATATTTCGGGGAGAGGACTCTACCAAGAACAGTTTGGTGAAGTAATGTTTTTTTAGCTATAATAGAAAGGAGATTTATTTACAGAAAATATGTAATTAGGGATGGGCAAATAGAAAGACAGAAGGAAATTATTTTAATTCTCCTATCAGGAGAATCAAAAAGCATGACCATGTGAAAAAAGGCAGAAGGAAATCATTTATAATATACTATATTATTGTAAAAATACATTATTCAAAACCCTTTATTTCAGAAAACTGTCCTTTAGATTAATTTATTTTTCCAAAACTCACTTTTGCCCTCTGTTTTGGTCATTTCACATTTTTCTGTGCAAATGTTGCCACTTAATGCATAGTTTGATTTCAGAAATACTTGCTTCTTATAACTTCATAACTTTTCATATTTTTAAGATATTTTTATTACAATAAGTCCTTTTGTAAATTAGTTCTTGGTTTTGCTCTTAAATTGTCATTTTAAAGCAAAACTTTAATTTTTTAAATCTTTTTCCAGATTTTTCAGGTCTGTCCTTTAGTTTTTGAAAAAATATCGTCACCATGCCTTAAATTGGCAATCCCTTAGATGGAATGATAAACCAAGAGGGAGCACAAAGGATACCCTTGAAATTTCTCTCTACCATCTATTGCTTCATTGTACCACATAACATACTGCCTATAAGGGAGCAATAGAGGCTAGAATGATAGTCAAGAGTATTCTTTGTACTTTTATTTTATTTATTCCATTATTAAGATTTACTCAGCCATCCATCTCACTAAAGCAACCAACAAGATAAGTTACAAATACACTTTAAAGAACAGAATTAAATTCCCATAGAATGACATCTGTTCTTTGGAAAAGTAGTCTGTATTAGATCACATTTTTTTCCTGGGATCTAAGAAAAAGCATGCTGGATCAGTATATTGATCCTTTTGATTTATCCATATTTTATTTTTCTAAATGTGAATAGTTATTCATAAACTTTTTGCTTGACTAGATATTATGAATTGAGAGAAAAGACAGGATACCCCAAATTAACCAATCAAGTATTTCAATTTGCAGAGCTGTCCATCTCAAATTCATGACACTTTGCAGCTGACAATATATTTAAAAAACATAAACTTTAAACAAAAAAAAGACATTCTTTAAAAAAAATAGCAGCTAGGGCAAAAAACAAATTTATCAATAGCAAACTGGCTAACCCTTGTTCATGACTGCTTCTTTGAGCGCATAGGGGAGATATACGGCTGGGACATCCTCTCCAGTCTTCCTTAGGGGAAAAGTCTTCAGAGAAAATCCAGCAATATTTTATTGAATACTGTTATAGTGATCAGATGCCCAATTGTTTGAAGTGGTTGAACTCCGCTTTCCTTGTAAACCTGCACCATTACGAAAGATATTGGGTCTGAGGGTGATGAAGCAAAAACAATTTCTTATGTTTCTTCCACAAGTTGAAACAGCTCTGAACAGCTGAATGCCTTATACTGGCCACATTATATTTTTCTTCATCTATTTCCCTTAGTATTCCTTTCATGCATGGAAAAAGAATCCATTGAAACATATCCTTGCCTACTTTGTATTTTTCATCCATATGGAACATATATTTATTCAGTTGTTAGATCCCCGAGCGTGGGACTGAAATGAAGTTGTTACTCTTGCATTTCTTTTTAACCAATCAGGTCATTCCGTTTCTCCCAGCCTCTCCTGCTAAATTGATGAGGCTCATAAATTCTTTTTCACGAATTGTGCTGATTATAATCACTGAACTTGAAATTCCTGCTAATGTAATGATGAGACTCGTAAATTTCTGGAGCACATCTCAGAATTCTTATTAGCCAATGAAACTGTTCCATTGCTTCTGTCAGCCTTATAATATCTCATGCAATGAAATATTTTGGCTCTCTGTCCATGAAACTAAAAGACAGAATATATATTTCCGCCAGCACCCATGTTGTTTTATTAATATTGTACTTATTAATTTTTACACAGACTGGGCAATGCTTTATAACCTAGCCAGCTAGAGTTTTTGGATTTAAATCTAGAGTTGTCTTATAATTTCATTGTATACCAAACTTTGCCCAGATTTCTTACTTACTAAGAAGCTGAAAACCTAGGAAAGGGTCATCAGATTGCAAGTAATTCAAGCCTATCATCTTGTGCTTATAACTACATGGTGTTCTCAGAAAGGAAACTCCTTATTGATTACCCTTAAGACTCCTGAGATCAAGTATGTCTCTGTGTTATTAATTGGAACCCCCTCTCCCCACCTCCTCTTTCTGCTTCATTTTTGCAATGGCAAGCTCTATTTCAGTTGGTGGAAATATTGCATTGTAAGATTTGCAGATGGGTCTATTAGACATCCATTAATTAAATGACCACTGGAAAAGTGGAGCTGCCTAGTTGGCAAACCGTATTTTGCAATGAATAATGCTTAGGTATTCTAACATTAGTGACATCTCAGCATTCCCCAATACATTCTAAAGGAAACAAATCACGGAACAATTTAAATTAAAATAGATTCCGCTGAACGTGTACTTTTCACTAGAGATAGATGAAAGTTTTCCAATCCAGACTTGATTTTCTATTCCCACTAGAACTAATAATAGGAGCAGTCGGCATTATCAAACTTTGAAATGAGTTGGAGTTTCATAAAACTATGACATCCAAATCATCTTAGTTTCAAACATAGGAGTCTACACCCCTTCCTCATCTATAATACAGGGAAAATATTGGTGAACCTTGCAGGGATGACATAGAATTAATAATTGTTTGTCTGTGTGTATTTGTGTGTTTTTGTGTGTGTGTGTGTGTTGTTCCAATACTTGGAGAGTGTTTAAATAAATGCTTAGTGTTCTTTTTCTTTTTATCTGTAACAGTACTTGAAAAGTATTTAAAAGGTATCTTAGGAGCTTGTTATGAAGTAGGATGATAAGCTTATGTTAGAAGTTGCATCAATTTCTTCTTAAAAACACCCTGCCCTAGCTTAAAATACTAAATTTAGACTGAGCCAGCCTAGGTTAATAAGTTTGTGGTTGACATAACAAGGATATGCAGAAATTTGTGAAGAGCATATTCAAAGTCAAGGTTCTTCCTATCCTGTTTCTTCACCAACTTTCACTTCTATACGGAGTCACAGGGAATACTGATCTTTATAGGTATAGACATATCATGGCATTTGAATATCTTTTCCAAAGTCTTCTATAAATCATACACACACACACACACACACACATATACCAGAGAGAGAAAGAGAGAAAGACAGGCAGGCAAGCAGGCAGGCAGACAGACAAAGAATGTCAGTCTTTATTCAGAGAACATTGAACTGGTACTGTTTAGATTGTGAGGGACATGATACCTTAAAATACCAAGACAGCTTCATAAAGCTGGTGACACAAGAAATCAAAGGAACATCACATGTGAGAAATATGCCTTAAAATCCATATACTTTGGGGTGGGGGGGAAAGGAGTGGAGATAGTGTTTGGCAGAGGATGAATTAATACAAAATTAAAATACGTAGGAGTAGCTTTGTTAAAGAAGGAAAACTCACTATGGAATTGGAAAAAACAAAAAACAAAGCAAAACAAAAAAAAAGCCATTCAACCATTCTTCTGACTGGCTTGATCAGCAGAAAGTAGCTGCTGGAAGCAACATTGTCAGGCAGATAAGGGAACTTGGCTTATATGTAGTACACAAAAAAAGATTTAGAATATCTATGGAAAATAAAGCACTTAAAATGAAAGAGTCTGTCCCTGTTTTAACTTGAACTTCAAGACTTAAAATCCAGAAGACAAGATACAAAAGTTAAGGTATATGAAGAACAAAGATAATGGGAGAAGCACTGATTGAGATGGAAAGAGATATACAAACAATTAAAAGCCCCACAGAAGAGGCTTTTGGGATGGGTAAAATAAAGAGCTTCTAAAAAAAAGTAAATTCGCAGTCTTGGGATTGGTATGTTTCTTTGTTTCCTTTTCACTGGACAAGAACATCTATTTCTTTATTACAATATTAGATTTGAAGACCACCCAATTCCCAAAAGATTCTGGGTGTCTTACATCCTTCATTCATTTGACACGTGCCTACTTGGAAGCTGCCCTTTCACCCAGTGTTGGCAATGTCAAGAAATAATGAAAATTGCTCCTTTTTCTGCAAGTAACATTGCCAAATCAAAGAAAAAGACAAGCAAAATAAGTAACCTAGAATCATATTGTCAATTGATTTTAATTATTTCAGATGAGAGAGAGAGAGAAAGAGGGAGGATTGTTTTTGAAGTGTTTCTTCTACATATACGTGCATGTTAAAAAGGGATGGGACTTTGCTCATCCAATCACAACTGCCATTTTGACACTATGGACTATCTATCTTCTATTATCTATCTACCTATCTATCATCTATTTGTCTACTATCTATCTATCTATCTATCTATCTATCTATCTATCTATCTATCTATCATATATTTCTACCCCAAATATGACCAATTTTGAAGTGTTAAATATATTTCATTTTAGTAGACCAGCTGTCTTGTAAATGACTTGTAAATTAGTATAATGTGGGATTTTTTTTTACACATTACATATTTCTTGGTGAGAGTCATGGTTTTCCTTCAAATTTTCAAAATATTTGCTCTCAGAATTGAAACCTGGCATGTCTTTGTGATGCCAGCTTTAAGGACCCTTTCCCGTTGCCAAGCCATTTCATTATTTTCACAATGCCACAGACCACATTAATTGCTTAATCGGAGCCTTAAACATTTTTTGGAAATATGGCAAAATCTTTCTAACCCATTGATGCATCTGCTTTGGCCATGTGGATAACTTAGTAATTATTTGAGCAGCAGGTGGTATTAATCACTTTGAGCTTATAAGAGTTGGAATTTTTAAAATGGCATCAGATAAAATTTTATTCACCATAAATAATATGGAGATAACAAAAAATAGATGTTAACTTGCCATTTGGGCTGCCTTTAACCTGCATAAAATGTATCATATAATTGGTTATTATTTATTAATTATATTTTTGTGAGTAAGCATCCTTTTTTTTCTCTCTGATTATATGACTATACTAAGGCACCATATAAATATGTGACACAGAAAGACATGATCCTTGGGAGTTTACAGTATTTGCTACATTTTTCTGATTAATTCCGATTGACCATGTCTTGCTAATGGGCCAGTAGGACCTATGAAAGAAGAAGCAATTAATATTTTCCATTTCAGTGAGAATTGAATAAGTATGTTTGAACATTCAGGGTTTATTTCTGTAGAAGTGAGGTTCTTGCTCTGTAAAAAATATCATACTCCTCTTTACTTATCAGAAGAAGAAGAAAAAACCAGAGGAAGCAAGGAAACAGCTAGACAAGGGAACCTATTTTTGCTGAGTAAATTAACACCATTCAGAATCTACAAACCCATAGTAAGCAGTTCTCAAATGATAACCAATGTGCTCTCCAGGGCTTTATGAGTTCCATGATGTGGCATATAAAGAAAGCAAAATCTTCACAGAAAGGTTTTCAGTCAATAACATGTCTTAGCACCACATGCTTTTCTGGGAAAAATGGCCTTGAACCTAAGTAGAGTTGGCTATGCTGAGTCCTGGAAGATAGATGATAGTACTTTGGCTATATATAGATTGAAATCCAGAGAATAAGACCATTTCTTGTAGATGATACACTCAAGTTTACTACATAATGTGGCCCATAGACCATAGTCCTCAGTGTAGCCAGATGAGAGCTTATAATTGACTTAAAACATATTATGTATAAATAAGTTGTAAGCTGCCCAGAGCTGCCTTGTGGTGAAAGGAGTGGCAAACAATTGTAATAGATAAATAGATGATAGGTAGGTAGGTAGGTAGGTAGGTAGATGGGTAGGTAGGTAGGTAGATATAGATGGATGGGTGGATGGATAGATGGATGGATGGATGGATGGATGGATAGATAAATAAATTGCAAAACAAATGTTTCTCTTGGGTGTGCAGTAGCATTTGCCTTACATTAGCAAAGGAGAACATGTAAATGAAGACTTCTTATGCTTTTTACCAAAAGGGTCTAAAGTAACTTATCTACAGATTGGAATGAATCTATAGAAATTCTCAGTCATCCAGGTCATGATTTTCCTAGAAGAGCTTTTTCAGGAGGTAATTGGACTCTTGTTTTTTCTTTGAAGGTGTTTCTTTTCTCATCCAAGAAGCTTCTTCAGCTCTGACTGGATGGTGGGGATGATGGAAGGATCTTCAGTCAGAGCTGAAGAAGCTTCTTGGATGAGAAGTGAAATATCTTCAAGGAAAAAACAAGGAAGTCCAGTTGCCTCCTGAAAAAGCCTCTTACAGATTGAATGGAATTTGTAAGACAGAGAAGCCAATGACATGGACAGTATCCAAATTATAAATTGTCTTTTCCCTGAACTCTTGCTAAGAAAAGGCCATTGCCAGGAGTCAATATTGACTCAAAGGCACCCAAAAACAAATAAACAACCCCCGTTATCTTAAAGACTAACCATTACACTTAGTTTAGTCATTTAGTTAAGATTAATCCATTTCTGACTAATTAATAAGGAGACCAGGAAGAATATTTAGTTACTGAATTTATTGTTTAATATATACCTTGGGATCAAGAAAAATAGGCACTCAAGTAGAAGGTTTCTGAAGTACATTTTCGAAGTCAAAATGAAATCCAATGGAAAGAAGCAGTCATCAAGTTAGGCCAGTCTTGCTTTGTACATAAGATTTGTATACTGTGTTGACTTAAATCAAATGATAGTGTGAAAAATAAATTATGTGAAGAGGAAGGGGAGGGGGAGAGGAAAACTCAGCCCTTTAGCAAGGCAGTTAATCTCCTTCACTGTGGCACAAATGCTAAATATTGAATATCTGCATTGATTCTCACATAGAAATATTTGCGATATGGAACAGTAATTTCTTTGAAATGAAATGAAATTTGGGTACGCTCTAATGAAAATCTAATTGAATTATGCCCATACCGGAGCACTGTATTCATTTCAGTGCAGTTGAGTTAATGAATCTCCCACTGCTCATTTAGTCATTATCATCTTTCACTCTCAGAGTTCAGCATTGTCTTGCTATTAATTTGCCACTGAACATGCCTTTATATAAACTTGCCTATATTCATAATATACCAAGAGGAAAAATGTGCATTTCAAAAAGACCCCAAATTTATCTTCACCCCTGTCAAAAAGGTACCAATTCAAAAATAACAAGCCAAAATCTGGATGGATATTTAAGGCATTTTTATGAAGGTTATAGTGTTTGTGGGCAAGAACACATCTTCATAGCTGGAATCCATTCTGTTTAAAAACTTTGCCACAAAGGTCTAAATGAGGGGGCTAAACACATTAGAAATGAATAAATTTTAATGAAACCCTATTGTAAACTGCCTGGAAGATTTAGAGATATATTAGACAATTAGAGACTTTGGGGCCTATCACAGGACTTAAAAATGGACTTGTGTCCAGAAGATAATCTTCAAATATCACCTCTTGAGTTTCTGAAGTTCAATTAGCGATTGGCTCATTTGTTGTGGATGTAAATGTTATGAATTGTTTAGAAGACAAATCAGGCTCCTAGGTGGCTGAAAAAGAAAACTCTGTGTTATTTTGAGAAGACATGAATACTTTCTTTAAATACAAATGTACTTTAAAAGGTCAATAGTTGCCTAAGTGCTCTATAAAGCACTCAGCTTTGGCTAGCAGCCTGCAAAATTTAATGGCAGATCAAACTGGGTTCACCTTGTTTGTTTTAAAAATCTTTCCTGTCTGCAACCTAGACACACCAAAAAGGATCTGAAGATGATGATACTTTTTTACAGATTAGATGACACACTTGTGACACTGAAGAAATGGACTAGTATAACATGTTCATAACAACTTTCTAGAGGGTCTAGGACAACCCTCCATGGCCAACTCGCCAAAGTAATGTGAGATAATTGTGCTCTAGACCCGTTGCTTTCTTATTATCAGTAACATTATTAATATTATTACTAATATTATTGTCATCTTGCATTGGGTTGACTGGTGGTAAGTTGTCTTGTGGCGAGTTAGTCATGGTGAGATGGTGGCAGTGAGTTGACTATGGTGAGTTGGTGGTGGAAAGTTGTCCCCTTCCACTTTCTATGTGTTCTAGTGTTCTGAAGTGGCAGCTGTTCTCTATTCCTGTAGAGCAGGGGTGACAAACTCAATTTCATTGAAGGCTGCATCAGGGCTGTGTTTGGCCTTGAGGCAGGGGTGGGATTCAAAATTTTTAACAACCAGTTCTGTGGGCATGGCTAGATTGGTGTGGCCATGGGACTGGGTGGGCGTGGCTTTTTTTTTTTTTTTTGCAGCATCCCTTGCACCATTTTTGGGCCTCCTTGGCCTTAGGGAAGCCTCCTGGGGGGCACTTTTGCTCCCAGAAGGCTTTCCTGGGGCCAGGAAGGCAAAAAATGGAGCACGGGGGTGGGGGGCAGCACTCCCCTGCACTCCGTTTTTGGGCCTCTTGTACCTCAGGGAAGCCTTCTGGGGAGGTGTTTTTACTCCCAGGAAGTTTGCCTGGGGCCCAGGAAGGCAAAAACAGAGTGCGCCCATTTTTGCCTCCTGGGCCTCAGGGAAGCCTCCTGGGCAAAGCAGTAAGACAGTAAGGGGGATCTCAGAATAGCTGATCATTGGAACCACTGATTGTTGGGAGGGGAAAAAAAGACTTAAGGAGTGACTGAGTGGAGGAGAACTCAGTCAGCATGTTGGGCATGCATGCGATGTCACACATGCATGATAAAAACTGACTGGGTGGGAAGGGGAGGGACAGGCAGAGAGGGACAGGGCCAGCCAGGGGCATGATTTGCCAGTTCTCTGAACTGCGCAGAATCATAACAACCAGTTCTATAGAACCGGTCTGAACTGGTAGAATACCACCCCTGCCTTGGGGAGCAGGGTGGGCATGATCAACTGAGTGGGTATGACTGACTCAGTAGGCATGGCCAGCTTGATGCCATTCCCCAAACTGCGAGCATGTTTCCTCTTTGCACTGGGTAGACCGAGCTGAAGCCACACTGGCCCAATGTTTCCTCATTGCATTGGGTAGACTAGGCCAATATATTACTATATTACTATACTATATTTTCCAGGATGGCGCAATGGGCAGAATCCAGCCTGCTGGCCTTGTGTTTGATACCCCTGCTATAGAAGATAAAAAAGAGAATGCAGGGATTCCTCAAGGTAAGATCACAATTAAGTCTAGTATTTCTTTTTTTTAAAATATATATTTTTCTTATTTACGCATAGGTATATTTCTGTTACTAAGCAAGATGATTAAGTGAATCACACCTGACCTCATGACCTGTTTTGGCACATTTGTGAAGCAAATCATTATGATTGGTTTCATTAACCAACCCATCCCCCTTGAGAAATTAAATTTAAAACCCACTAAAAACCCTAGCACTAACTACCACCACTACCACCACCCCAAAAAAGTTGGGACATCTAAATTTAACAAAGTCCAGATTTCAGTGGACTTCTGAGGAAGGAAAAAAAGAAATGCCATCTGTATGGAGGAAAGTGAAGATAAATAGCAATCACCTATTTGTTTGTTTATAGGACTCATATAGTCCCCTATCTCATATCATGATTCTAGATGGCACAGAAGAATCCATTAAAAACATAGTTAAAAATCAAATCTCTCTTCCCCCAGGCATCAGACCAATCTTGCAGCAACCCCTCACACCCTAGTCCAATATCTGGGGCAAAAGCTAGGCCTTTATGGTCCTCTAGAAGGCTAAAATGACAGGGGTTCCTTGATTCTCAGGTAAGGAGATGTTCCTAAGAACTACTGTCCCATTGAGTAGGCACACCTCCGAGGTTCCATCAGATGGGAACATTTATGGCAGGGGACTTTAGACTGAGAGATAAGCAAATATTATTTTACAAATCATTAAAGGAAAAATGAAAAAAAAAAGTAAGCTATCTTAAGCCAGCTTGAGTCTCCTTACAGTTTTCTAAGTGGATGTTGAAACATACGTAACAACAGTACTTGATCCTTATGAAAGTGATAAATTGGTTATTTGGAATAGGGGATACATAGATTAATCTCTATATCATACTTGCTAATAATAACTACATGTTATTTATCAAGCTTTCAAAATGTATAGCAGCAGAGCTGAACATGAACAGTGAAAAGCTGGCCATCTCAAACTTTCTGTTTCAAAATACTTCTGTATCTTTTTTTTATTACATAGACTTGTATACAACCCAATTACCTCAGGATTTCAGAATGTATTTTTCTATACGATTTTTAAAGTTAAGAATTATTGCAAAATGGTTAATGGTAGCCTGAGTTCTGTGCTCATTTATTTTAATGTGCCACTCATTTCACTTGCAAAGAAATATGAGTTTAATTTTCTTCATAATGCTTTTTGGTGATTTATTTATAAACTTTAGCATTTGTTATTTGGTCCACATGCTATAGCTACTACTGATGTTCTACAGTGGTTAGAGATCTTGGAGGAATTTGTCAGAGTTCCTAAGACAATAATCATGTTTTGGAAGAAGTTGATAAAACTGATATTAGTTATTTACATTTCCTTTGAGATAATGAATTTGAACATCCTGTCTTTGTAAACCAAATAAGGTCACTTCTTACATTTTAAATTGGATTAATGCACTAAAATTGTTTCATGTATGTTGGACACCTTAGAAAAGGCTTAATAAGTTTACAGTCTCCCTACTACTGAAGATCAAATTTAAGAGATGGAACATTAGTTCATATAATTTGGTCTTGTTGTTTTAGTGTCATGTCATTAGGTCAATTTCAGTAGAAATATCAATATGACTTTGGATCATTTTTTGTCTGTTCTACATGTGTATGTTTTTGTTGGCTCCTATATGCTCTTCATTTGGAATCTTCATATGAAACCTTGATGTCGAGGCTTTCCACTTACCTGGAAGGATTTAGCAAACTAGGATGAAATGTCTTCAGAATTCTCTTTATGTAAGAAAAAGACAAGGTTTTAATCCCAAGAGCCATACTTCTTGTAGTTTTTAACCGTCAAAGTTTCTATTGTGGAGCAAAAAGATTACAACAGTGGTATCATCAATACAGGCAAAAATTGATTTGACAGTAATTCTAACCTGTGAAAGCCTTGTCAGGAGAAGAGCCACATAAGATGTCATGGGACTTCTCCCTGGGAAAATATACAATTTCAAACCCAAAATAAGTCTTCCTCTATTTGCAAGGGTGAAAAGTACCCATTTTGTCACCTATTAGATGCCTTGGTGCTCAGGCTTCCTACAACCACTTTTCTCTTCTGTATGTCCCCTGCAGACCTGATTGCCCTTTCTCTTGCTCCAAAGTTGCAGTTACAGTTTTGATACCTCACCCACTTAAGAAGCTTAGCAAAAAAAAAACAGGACCAATGTGCTTCCTGGAACACAGAAAGAGGATAAAGGAACAATGCATATTCTGAACTTCTTTGAGTTCCAGCTGTTCTCTGAGTGAATGGAACCCACTGTCATGTGTGGCTCCATTCAAAATCCCAGAAAGAAAACCTTAGATTCCATATTTATAGACAAAAGGACTTTTACTGAATATGAAGTGGTAGTAACAGAAGAAATACAAGATCTGAAGCAAAAGGCGTGGAAATTAAATATAGAAAGTTATCCCATGTCCTCACTCCCAACAATTCAAACTGGACATCCAATCTGAGGTGTGTATAATGTCATGTGGGTACATCATCAGGTGGTGTCTCACACATCTGGTATGCCAAGATGGTTGACTTTGGCCTAGAAAAGATAAGCGGCTGCATTTGTGTAGTAAGCAAGAAAGCATCCCAACTTTTATAATTCACACAACTTCAACCTCCAGCACCCTTCCCCTCACAAGGTCCAATTGTTCCTCACCCCCGTTTCTATGGCAGCCGGAAAGAGTCAGGCAGAAGAAAAAAATCCTGGAGGTTGACACCCATTTTCTTACTGTATTTCTGTGGGAATTCAGCATCAATTCTTGCCAAGGTCTTGCAACTGAACATGTTGGTCTCCCTTCCCCGAATCACCAAGCTTCAGTTATCTTTTTGAGCTCATGTCTCCCACCTGCATTCTATATTTTACCAAACTTTTTTAGTCATTGGTTCTCATGAATTGGACTGAACTGGCTAAAAAACACCCTTGGGTTTCAAAATCATATTGGAAAGAGATGGTAAAAAAGGGGGAATAATTTAACAATGCCCCACACTTTAAAAATATCTGACTGTAAGAAAGAAAAAATCTGCCCTTTATTGCCAACTCCAAATTGTACTCCTGAAATCCAGTGCAGTCACTTTTGAAATAGCCCTTGAATTTTGGTGGCCTAACCATGTAGAAGCTCTCTGAAATATTTTGTGGTTTGAAGATCTTCTATGTGATTGTGCCTCTAAAATTTAATGCATGTCCCTTCTCTACTGGCATGGATAAGGGGATGAAATACACTAATGTGGCTTCAGATGGGTGTGCAATCATCCATCTTCCTTTATTTCTTTAGTCAAACAAACCCTCTCTATCAATCTTCTTCTAGAGTAACATTCCTTTCATCTCAGACTAATATCCTTCCTACACTGTAAGCCAACATCTTGGATACGGAGGAACTGGGAGTTGAAGAGTATTATTTCTCCTACAATAATTTTTGTGTGCCAGAGTCATAAACATCCTGATTTTTGCACATTAGCAATTCTGTTCAACCTTGCATTCAATATACAACCTTCACAACTCTCTGATGACAACTGCAGACCCTTGTAAATATTAAGCAATAAAGTATAATGCCACAGACTGTTCTTCTTTCTGTCTACCTGAGCTGGCACATTAGTTAACACAAGCTCATCATCCAATACATCACCTGCCAGTTCTCTTGTCCCTACATTATGGGGTAAAGGAAAAGGCTGTGCAGATTGATAACATGCATTTTTTTTTCTTCCCCAGCTAGAAACAAGGAGACTGACTTGAAGGATTGATTTGCACATGAGATGCCCAACTCTATCAAAAGATTTTGCTCGTTGCAGCATGCCTGGTAATGCTACTTTAAAACAAATATTTAGATCGGTACATGCTTTTTATTGGGAAGTCTTTATTTTCTCTCTTTGTTTCTGCCATCTGTCTACCTATTTTGTGATTGCCCTGTAACTCCTGCTTTCTTTATTTTTTTGGGGGGGGGGGCAGAAATTGTCACCTTATATCAGCCAAACTGTTTCATTTAATGTTATAAAGTATTATACAGTATAATTATACCTGCATATATCTATATATGCAGTTACACACACTCCACTCTCTAGCTCATATATAAATTAAAGAAGGAATGGAATTCTGTTGTCACCAAAAATAGGGCTACAGCTAAAGGTTCCTGTGGGAATTAAATATATTTGGAATGCCCTTAACGCTCAGTGCTTTCTGGTACATTTAAAATCTACTACTTCTTTTTTTAAAAGAAGATATATCATGAAGAATAGAAAGTTGTTTTAAAAACATTTTTTACTGCTTTGAAGATATAAACAAAGGCCTAGCCCAAGCCCACCTCACTTCTGAATGCCCTTCAGCACATGAATGCCCCTTGGGGTGCTATTCCCTGCCCCCCGCCTCAGTTCTGAGATAGAGAAAAAAAAGCATCTTTGAGGTAAAAGTGAATTCAAACATCCTTACCCTATCATTGTAACTAGCTGGTAACTATTACTGAAGAGTTGAAGTGGATCCATGGATCCTCCTCTCAGTCTTAACGCAGCCTCCTATGCATATCTAAGAGCATTAACAGCCATGGTGCAGCATTGCAAGCTAACTCTGTCCACTGCCAGGTGTTCAATCCTGACCAGCTCAAGGTTGACTCAGCCTTCCATCCTTCCGAGGTCAGTAAAATGAGGATGCAGATTTTTGGAGGCAATATGCTGACACTATAAACTGCTTAGAGAAGGTTGTAAAGCACTGAGAAGTGATATATAAGTCTAAGTGCTATTGCTATTTACTGTACATACCGGACTATTTTTGGCATAAGCATTAGAAACTTGAGTTAGGGGAAGTAATTTTCATAGAAGAGGGAGACAAGGAGTTAAGGTAGCAGTACCAGGAATGTTACATCTGTGTCTCTATGGCAAGGAGACAGAGTGACTCCTAAAAACCATCAATGTGCTCTTTGTGAGCAAATATGCCCCTTGAGTTTCCAAGGTGGACTTGCTCAGGCTCCAGGTAGCCACTGCACATCTCTCATCTCAACTTACTTATGCTAGAAGAACAGGAATGAAGCAGCCAGGGGCAGGCTCTTCAAATTACCCCACTGCCTCCCAAGGTCTTGGTATCATAGTCGGAAGTGAAAGTATGTCTTTTCTTGTGGATACTGATGCAATACATTCCATGGTGACCAAACCTACGGCTCCTAAATCTAATCAAGATGGTTTTGGAAGAAAAAATAATTGATACACAGCTTTGTGCATATGCTTGATTATCCTGTTCATCTTTTGGGATGCAAAATTGCAAGCTACTCTTTTTTTTTTGATCAATGAAAAGTAATCATGTTTTTACTTAAACATGAATCATGGAGACATTTTTTTGCCTCTTTTGAAATCCACATGCACACATGGACCTCCTGTATCCATGGCATCAATCCTGGATGCAGTAATGCTCTGAGTTTGGACATCAGGCTTCCTGGAATGAGCGAAATACTTTCCTCCTGTGGGAATTGCTCTGAAACCAGAGCTGAGCCTATGTAAGTTAAACAGTATGCTATATCCCAAAAAGCTAGACCAGGATTAAGAGCCAATCATTAATCAGTTCCTGGAATATGGTCTTCTCAAAAAAGGGAATACCCTGATTTTGCCAGTTAAGAAATTATAATTGTAGTAGTGACTATATATACATATATATATTTGCACAAGGATTAATTGTATAGAGGATATAAAATAAGGTTGAAAATAAGGTCCCACAAACCGTCGAGGATGAAACTGTTTTTAATTGTTTTCTGATCTTTCTTTCTACTTTTCTTTGTTTCTTTTTTCTCTTTCACATTTATGTACGTGTTGTTTGTCTGTTTTAATTGTAAAATTAATAAAGTTTATTAAAAAAAAGAAACCTGATAAATCTTTTCATCTGATTTTGGATCTTTGAGTCATTAATTTGCTTATGGCGACCATTCATTCCACAATGCCTAACCTCTACACTTTGATGTTTTTGATTTCATCTACTTTTGTATGGTTTGCTGGTTTTAGACTTAAAATATGCCCTTTTTTTATTTTCCTTCAGTCAAATAGCCAGAAGTTGTTTCAATGGTCAGAAACGAACAAGTGCAAAATTCTCAATTGTATTGAACTGTGTTACAGGATTTTAAAAATAGCTCAACAATATTGTATGTTCATTTGGGGAGGGGTTAATTTGCTTTGCATCCATACACATAATTTATACATCTAATTTTTATATCTATGTCTATATCAATGCTTTACAAATTGGCAACTTTAAGATGTCTGGACTACTTCAACTTCCAGAATTCTGGGACTTGAAGTCTACACATCTTAAAATTGCTAAGTTTGAGAAACATTGATCTATTTCTACACACATGTGTCAAAACATATATGTCCAGGAGGCCAAATAGAGGAAGGAAAATGATTGGCTTTTGTTTTCCTAGTACACAAAGGTGGAAGAGCACACAACAGCGGGGAATTGGCCCACGTGAGGATATGATTACCACCTTGAAATAACTTGAACAACTTGCAACCTGTTTACTGAATAATTTGCAACCATTTTCTTAATCCCTTTCAGAATCAAGGCAGCATGAACACAGGAGAAGAGCAGCTGGAATGGTAGTATTTGTGTATATGTCCATAGAGTGCTGTCATCATTGGCACATCAAGGTGAAATGTCTTTGCTATCCCTAAGAAGAATTCAGTTGGATCCAGGCAACTTTAGAACAGACCCAGACTTTAATTAAAAATGGCTGATTTGTGGCACCGATTTCAATTGATCTACTCTAACTGTGTGTATCTAACCTGTGGTTAGATATATTACAGAAGTTTGTCTTTAGGATGAAGGCATCCATCTTCATACTCCAAGATAGAAGGTCTCCAATGCCCAATGTTTTTTAAAAGGTGGCATTTGCTCTTTTCTCTCACTACACCAATTTATTTTCAAGTGAAATAGCGTGAGTCATCAATCCATCATGGCAAAAGAGGCCTGTCACGAAAGAAGTCCACCAACTTCTTAACTATTTCTTACCTCAAACATTGAAGACAAGCTTCCATATACTTATTTGGAATACTGGGAACAAAAAATGGGGGGGGGGGATACTGTAGTAAAAATGCATGTCCTTGGGGCATGCTTCATACCAAAGCATATGTATTGGTAGTTATATACAAGATGCACAAATCTGGCACAGGATGAATTAAGTCAGATATATGAATCTCCCTTCCATGCACAGCTTAACTGGCTAAGGAAGAGCAGTGTAGTGCTTTTATAGTCCCTTTCTACTTCACAATTTTTCATTTTGGGGATGTTGAGAAATTATTCATATTCCGAGAGAGAAGATCTATGAGGCAGCAATCAGTCAGTAAACTTACCATTCACTCACTGTCAGAAAATCCTTTTTCAGGCACATTGTTATAACTGCCATGACCCAGTTCTGAGCTGTCACAAATAAAATGTTTTTGAAACTTCACTAACCCATCCAATATCTGATCTTTACATGAATTTAAACAAAAACCAGCCATGACAATGATGCCATAAAGCAAATTTGGGGAATTTAAAATAAATTCATTTGTTTACCTTTATTATACTAAATCACAACTCCAAGGGCAGAATGAACAGAAAATTTCAGCATGGAATAGCAGTTTGAAGCCTACAGATAACTTGATTTATTTATGCCATCACACAAATGTATATATTTACATAGAAATAAATCCCATTAATTTTAAAGGAAATTACTCTGTGTTAAATTTGAATTTCTGAAAAAAAAGTCTGAAAAATTATTGAGGTAAACATTCAATTCATGCCTAATCAAAATATGAGCTAATATAAATGCCTGCCACGATAATGAAACATAATTGAGTATGTTTTGTGTATAATCAGATGAACTGAAAACTGAAGTATTGATAGTTACTTTTCTTGTAATTATCCTTTCCTGGTGAGCTTGTTTGTGTGAGTATGTGCAGTCATATGCATACAGATAGACCTTGATTACTAACTATTTGAAGTTATGACAGCACTGAAAAGGGAGATTTATTATTGGTCCTCAAAGTTGTGGCCATTGCAGCAACCCCACAATCCCATGATTTGGGCACTTAACTGCCACACATTTACAGTCACACAGTCAGAGTACCCTGTGGTCACATGGCTGTCATTTGAGACCTTTAAAGTCGGCTTCCAACATCAAAAGTCAATAGGGAAGCTGGCAGGAAGTCACAAATTATAGTCACATGATGTCCATTTAATGACCTGTGGCTTATTTGCTTAATAACTACAGACAGAACTAATATTGTAATTTGGTGCAGTCATGTGACATTTCGCTTAATGTAAGTGCCATTTAGTGATGAAGTTGCCAGTTCCAGTTGCAATCACTGAGTATTACCTATATATTTCAAAAGCAAATTCATCAGTTATTCATTTAAAACATTGTTATGCTGCCCTTTAATAAAACGGCTGTTTCACAGAAAATCCACTAAATACAATAAAATGGCAACAATGAACAATGCAATCCAAATTAGTAAAAGACAACATTTAAAATAACATTGCAAAAATAAAATATATTAGAAATTAAAAGACTGCAAAAAGAAAAGTCAAAACAGCAAATTAACTAGACCCGGATATCATGAAACATATCTGAAAATGTGAATGTAGCTTGTTTTTAAAATGGTCACCAACAAACTTTTCTGGGGTTCTATATATCCGCTGCTATTTTTATATTCCACTTGATCAGATTTATTAATTAATTAATTAATTAATTAATTATCATATTAATTAAACCACCATTTCATCTAATGGGAAGGAAGAACTCAATGGAGAAGAGCCTAATGCTAGGAAAGATTGAGGGCAATAGAAGAAGGGGATGGCAGAGAATGAGGTGGCTGGATGGAGTCACTGAAGCAGTAGGAGCTAAAATGGACTCTGGGGAATGGTAGAGGAAGGAAGGCCTGGAGGAACGTTGTCCATGAGGTCGCAATGGGTCAGACATGACTTCACAACTAACAACAACAACAAGCAATACAGAGCCAGTGTAAATCCACTGTGATATGACAGTTAGAGTACTGTTTAGTACTCAAATTCCCACTTGACTATGCAACTTGCTGTGAAACCTTTGGCCAACCCTCAACTTAATTTATTTGGCAGAAAAGAAGTAAACACCTTCTGTGGGAGGAAGAAGATAAGGCCTTACTACAACTTTGAGTGGTGGGTTGGAGGCTATGCTTTAAATCAACCCCCCCACCACCACCCAATCTTTTTGGGACCAGGGACTGATTCCTTAGAGAGAAATTTTTCCATGGACTGGAGGGGGCATGGTTTCACGTGCTGCCTGCATCCCATGGATGGGGTGTCATTTGTTTGCACAGCCTGGTTTCTGACCCACTTCAGCCCAGTGCTGGTCCATAGACCGGAGGTTGGGGACCCCTGCTCTAAACAATGCAGTATTGTCCTGAAGGGAGAAATCAAGTATATTGAAATGTCATTTAGACGTAAGTAAGGTGGAAATTAAACACAGCAGATCTTGTGATTTTTTCCTTCAAGCTATCAGACCTGAACTGCTACCAGGCCTGAATCATAGAAACATCTAAAGAAAGTTTTTAATGGGGGAAATGGCTTATCCATCTACCAAACCAAAGCAAATATTTAAAATAATCTAGAGCCCAATTGAATTTCTGAGTGAAGAGCTGACATAGGGGAGGCTGTCGACATGCCATAGAGAATTGAGAATGAGTAAGGACACCAACAACATTTTTAAATGTTGACCAACTTTTGGGGGATTGAGGGAGAAAAGAGAATGCATAAATATGTCCCTGATGAAATGAGGCTTTTGCAGGTAGATTTCATACTTGGTATGAAGAGACACCCTGTTTGAGCAGCAGATGATTGTGGCTCAAATGTTTTATCAAACCCATTCATTTCTTGTTGTCAGGGAGAGCTGTTCCATTTCTGATATTTCAGTGCCAGGTGTTTGCTATTACAAAGCAAGTAAGTGCCAATGGCTGTCAGTCGTTTGCAGTTTCAATTGGCAAACTTATCTATGTTCAGCAGGATTAGATGGAAGTATCTCTCATTCAGATGATGCACCCATCCAAGGCTGAACCAGCCTCAGGAAAATGGACATTATTACCTTCAAAGCAATAATTTGTTCTGCTTTCCTTATAGCAAACTGAAAAATGCCCTCCAGACCATTCCTCAATCTGTTTCCCCTGTGCCTGGAGCATTTACTCTTTCTATTCAGGTGGCTATCTTTGAAAGTACGCTTACACTCCCCATGCAATGAACCTTTGGTCAAGAATTTTCTTATTACAGTTTCACAAACTTCTTGCAAGCAATCAGAGAAGTGTAGGGGAATGCAAAGCAGCTGTATGGCGTCAGTCATTTAGCTCCCTATTACAAAAAGTCTGAGTAACACAATATCCTAAACTATACAGCAAGCTAATTGGGCTCCTCCTATTCCTATAGAGTTGCAGGTGTGCAAGTTTTCCTAGGCCAAGATACCTGGGTGGTATGCTAGGGGTCATACTTCCCAACAGTGGTGGAATTCAAAAATTTTTACTACCGGTTCTTTGGATGTTGCTTGGTGGGTTGGCATGGGTTGGTGGGTGTGGCTTGGTGGGCGTGGCAGGGGAAGGATATTGTAAAATCCCCATTCCCTCCCCACCCCACTAACCTGCTTTCCAGCTCCGTTCTCCTGTGCAGGGCAACAAAGGAAGACCCGGATGATCAGCTGGGACTCGGGAAGCAGAGAATAGATGGAGGCAGGGCCTGTCAGAGGTGGTATTTGCCGGTTCTCCAAACTACTCAAAATTTCCGCTACTGGTTCTCCAGAACTGGTCAGAACCTGCTGAACACCACCTCTGCTTCCCAAAAGAAGGAGATGTGGACAGAACAAAAATTATGACTGAAGGCAAATATGCATGTCCCAGGATAATGTTGCAGGATCCAATCTGGGTTATTAACTGGGACCAGAGATTTAGTCTTCTGAGCTTTTAGACTCGCATTCTGGAGCCCATCTGAAGGGAACTTTTGATTCATCAGAATCTCACACATTCTGGTGAGAAAGAAGTTCCCTGAGGATGGGTTCTAGAATAAGTCAAAAAGCTTGGAACATTAAATCTCTGGTCCTGGTGACCAACCCAGATTGGATCCAGGACAAAAAATAAATTGGCATTCAATGAAATGTTAAATAAGGACTAGTAATGCATTTATTAATTTCTATTTCTATCATGAATTTGAACACAGGTAGTCCTCGACTTACGATCACAAATGAGTCTAGAATACATGTTGCTAAGTAAGTTTTTCCCCACTTTAGGACATTTCTTTCCACATTTGTTAAGTGAATTACTGCAATTGTTAAATTAGTAGCACGGTTGTTAAGTGAATCTGGCTTCCCCCATTTAATTTGTTTGTCAGAAGATTGTAAAAGATGATCACATGACTCCAGGACACTGCAACTGTCATCAGTATGAACCAGCTGTCAAGCATCCAAATGAAAATCACGTGACCATGGAGATGCTGCAAAGGTCATAAGTCGTTTTATTCAGTGGCTTTGTAATTTCGAATACTCACTAAATGAACTGTTATAAGGCGAGGATTACCTGCATAATGTTTGGAAGTCTGGGAGTGGGCTAATCTAAGGGTTTCAGGGGTTGCCTTCTATGCTTCTGCTGAAGAGCTATTGATGCCTAACTGGCTATTGATGCTAATTGAATCTGGCCAACTTCCTGTTTTAAGTCTAGAGTGAACTTTTCTATAGCCCACCTAACTTATGTCTTTCACTTCCTCCCTTTCCTCCAGACTGCCAGCCTCAACAGCGAACTGCATCATTATCTGAGCAATGCATTCTCTACTCAATCTTCTAAGAGACACTGCTTATTGCCAGAGGTTTTGTTCCTTCAAGTCCCTATTTTCCCATTAGCCAAATGGCTTTCCCTGTACTTTATGCCAGTTCTAATTATGTATGCTTCAGACGCCACATATCCCAGGTGCCTCATATTAATATAAATATAAAGATAGAAGGAAGAAGGAAGTTGATAATATAATTCTCCACCCCCACCCTCCCTAAAAAAAATATTGGTGCTTGGGGTATAATAGGTCCATTCATATTGCACAGATGTTCAGCAGAAATGAGATCTGAAACTCAGTGTAAGATGGAGCATTACCTACTTTTATTACTCTGGCGATGTAGAGTAAAAGAAAGGGAATATGGAGCATGACCTTGAATGTATCATAGAAGGAAATGCTGCCTTTATAATACCAACTGTAACTGCAAATATGTTCTCCTTAAGGCTGAAAAATAAGCAAATAGATGGTTTTACTGTAGGTACTTTAGTTAAGACAAGTAATGAACAAGAAGTAGGGAGAGAACTAGCTATTCCAAAAGGAAATCTACACTGGAAATACAACATGACTCCAAATAAATAATTCAAACTTTACCCCATGCCCTCCAGGCTAGAATTCTAAAAATGCTGGTTTTTAAGCCATCTAAAATTACCCTGTGTTGAAATAGGTCAAGCTTATGTTGATGTTAAATCCCAATTTATTATGGCCATTGATGGACTCTGTTATTAGCATTCTGCCTTGCTCTGGCAAGAAAGATCTATCCAGAAAAACAATAGCTTGCCCAGCATCACTGTGCTCATTTACATGATAAAGGCCATCTGGGATCAACTGAAATGGCTGGATTTGTTTTTGTTGCAAATTAACAGCATCAATTATTAGATCTGTATGTGTGTCAGAATCAGGAATGTATGTATAAGCTGGGGATATATAGCTCTACTATATAGTCTTAAATTGATAAACAAAGCAAGCAAATTGGATATAGAATAAAATATTAATATTACGCATGTATTCAATCAATATATACCCTTGAGCATCTTGTTGTATGATTGGCCAGTAGAGGAATCTTAACTCTGGAAAGGGCGTTTATTTCTCCATTTCACATAAGACCATCAGGCTATCTCAGGAATGTAAGACATGCACATAAGGCAAATCATTTCTCTTCCAGCAGAGAAAAAAATAGCTTGGGGAGTAGTTCATGAGAAATAGCTTGGGGCAACCATCATGAACAGCTCCATAATCTCTGTTTGAAGCAATGACTTTCTTCTGCTTAAGGATGTAGCTGGGCCTGTCTCATCAATCACAAATAAGGCATTTTATAATGTTAAAAAAAAGTTTGGTTTTTGTAATGGTAAGATTCCTATTTCAAAACTGAAATTACACAGCCTCAATTTAATTCTTCCAGAAGAAAGCTAATTCCCAGGGTAGCCTACTTGAAGGCAGAATACAAAATGACAACTGTGAACACTCTTTTCTTGGTTCTAAAATCTCTACATGATCAGGAACGAATAGGGAATAACTTTTTGGAGGAAAGATGAAGAAAACGTTGGATGGAAGAAAACATTTCCCAAAGTAATATGGAACAAATCAAATTTAAAAATTTAAGAAATAATTGTAACAAAACTAAAAGAGATGAAATGGTTCCATAAGTACTATGTCTGTATATGCTACCTTTTATAGATTGCACTTCAGGCAACTTACTCATGAGAGTAAAATCTGATCCCCAGTATAATGAATATTTCTGATGATTTGGAAATTATGCATCTACTGAAGTAACCTAACATTGCATTTTGGAGGGGGGTAGCCAAATGCATTGTTATGCTCAGTCTGCAATCAATTATGTTCCAACTCTTTTTTAAAACAAGTTTTGTTATCAAATCAGACCCCTTATCTTTGTATATTTTTTCCTAGGTGAAGAACTGCATTTCTCTGGATTAAATTAAATCACATAAGCTTAAAGACAGCTTGAGTTAATTTTTACTTTTTAGTCTGTATTAAATCATCATAAAAGATAAATGAACAGTAATTTCTGACAACTAACTTTTGGGGAAGGATAACGATATTCAAAGCTGAATCTCTATGCAGTTTAAGTGAATGCCTGTTTTGTGGGGGGAAGCAGAGAGATATTTAAAGCTGTATGCTATCTAAGTAAGTGTCTAGATTTGTTAATGCATTTGTACTTTAATTTCACAGGCACAACCTAGATCCTGCACATGTGCAGATGAAGCTTCATGCAGTTACCCACTGTTTGAGTGTCCCACTTTCCAACAGACTATGGACCAGATCCCAGTTTGGAGATTCTGTATTAGACCATAGGAAATGAAATAATGAAAGGTATTTTTCATGATGACTGTATACTGTTTCTAGTTATAGGCAGGGGTGGGATTCTACCAGTTCGCACCTACTTGCTAGAACCGGTTGTTAACATTCTAAGCAGTTCAGAGAACCGGTTGTTAGAAGAAATTACTGGCCTAATCCTGTAAGGAAGGCAGGATGGAAACATTTTGGTGTTGCTTACAGAAACGACCTCTCTGTTAACCCTTATTAGATTCTTGGCCAGACTAGACTTCCTGTCTCAGGAACTTCTCTGGAGTTTTTTCCCCATCCTTTGCTGGTACTTTGCTTGTGTGGAGTGACCATTCAAAGTTTGCAATGGCACTGAAAAAAGTGACTTATGATCATTTTTCACACTTGCGACTGTTGCAGCATCCCTACAGTCATGAGAGGCCAGGCAAGGAGATGCCAAGCCAATAACATGACCACCAAGCCACGCCCACCAACTTAGCCATGCCCACAGAAATGGTTGTTAAAAAATTTGAATCCCACCCCTGGTTATAGGGTCAACATGCTTTCAATGCTGAATAATCTGATCAAGAAGACACTCACAATTCGAGGTAATTTGGAAATGCTGATTTTTGTGTATGATTTTTGGTTGGGATATAAGACTGAGATTGCTCTGATGATTTTACTGAATTATGTACATTGGGAAAAGGAAGAAGGGAGTTTGGATTACAGTGAAAAACATAACATATATCTAAATAGCTTGCCATTCTTTTTCCAGAAGCTCTTTCATTTCATTTGCTTTTTTGACCTGCTGCTTTTACTTAGAGATTCTGGATACATATTTCATTAATATCTTCATCCAAATTCAAATGTGTAATAGGCGTTTCTATTTCTCATATTTTTTGAGGTCGGTTATTTTCCTGCTGATATTTCATTACTAGGCTAGGTAACATCATCAGTGCACAAAGATCTCATAATTTTGTTGTTTGTCAGCTTGTTATCATTAGAAACTTCTAGCAGAATGAGTTGCCCTAATGGATTTGGGATGATCCAATAATCACAAAGTTAAAAGGTTTTTGTTGTCATTGTTTGTTTTTATTGTGGGCCCTAATCAGGTTCTGTGTCATATAGACACCAATAAGCTTTGTTCCTGATTAAAATAACTAGATGTAGCTGCATATCTGTGTTATAACTGTAAACATATAAAAGAACAGGAACATTAAATAATGGAAGACTTCTATTGGCATTTGCTGATAGAGCTCATAGTTATAAGTACTTATTAATTTTTAATATAATTTTAATTTTAGTTCTTTTAGTTCTTTTTATTATTTTACAGTTTGAGGTCTGTAAAGCACTTTTGTAATTTGAGGTCTGTAAAGTAATTGGAAATAAAAACACAAGATACACACTGAAATAGATTTTTTTTAAATGCATGCTTCTTAAAGACATTGTGTTAGTCATGGTAGAGCAGTATTTTTCAACCTTGGCAACTTTAAGATGTATGGACTTCAACTCCCAGAATTCCCTAGCCAGCATGGCTCCTCTTTTTGCTATGGGAAACAAACGTTATGTATATCATTTCTAAAAAGAAGTCTATTTCTGAGAAGCAATATAAAATGTTGGGGATTTTAGTCTAAGAAGAAAAGAGGATTAACAGTATCAATTTTAGAAGTTAGAACACAGAGTGGAAAAGTACAAAAGGGGATGCAATTTTCCTTTCTTTCTCCTCTTATTATCCTGAAGATTGTTCAATAAAGTAAATTGAATTGGCAATAGATTTTAAACAGATAAAAGTATGTGTTTAGTGTAATGTATACCTGACATAAATTGTGTTACTATATGATTAGGTAGCACTGAAAAAAAGTAAGATATGTTAATGAAGAATAGGTTTGCACTAACAGCTTCATGAATTCTCAATTGTATGTAGAGAGGTAATATGATCCAGATAACTGATAGAAAAGGAATACTAGTCTGTTTGTCTATTCTTACAGTGGACCTTTCTTGAAAGAATGAGTAATTCAATGAATGATCATGTAATTTGGCTGAAATTTTTACCTGACTTTTTTTTCCCCACTTACCCTATTCTATAAACCTAAGTTAATGTCTTCAGAACTGAAGAAGTGATGACCCAGGGCATGGCACAAAGGCAACACAGTCACATAAATAAGAAAAGTCCCTTTAATACCTCCAACTTTGCCCCCAATGTCCAGTTACCCTCGGCTGGAGAAAAAAAACTCTCTCAAGAACAGTCTTTAAATGGAAGAAATCCAGTCCTAAAACAAAGTGCATATAAACTGTAAATAAAAATCCACACAAACCACACTGCAGCAATTAACTGGACAGGACAGGATAAGGAATTGCAGAACTCAATGGCCAATAAAACACACACAGTTGGGAAGATGCCAGGAACCCAGATAAGACTCGACAAACAAAGATAACTCACTGTTTGCTTCCAGTAACTTTGCTGTGCACAGCTTTCCTTTTTAAACACTGTTTTCCTAGCTGCAGCTAATGAAGGGAATCAGGGCCCTTTCCTCCCCTGTAAGCCATGCAACTCATGTTGCTCCCTTCTCAGTTCCTCCCCTCCAGGTGGGCCTGGATCTTCCTCTAAATTCCCTCTGCCTTGCTATACCTCTCCCCTGCTCTGCCCAGCCAGACTGTGCCCTTCCCCAGTTTCTTCCACAGCCACTGGAGCCACATTCCCACTCCCTGTCAGCTGCTCGACCTCCCCCTCAGAATCAGATTCCAATAGGAGCACGACAGAAGAAGCTTCTTCGATGAGAAGTGAAATGTCTTCAAAGAAAAGCCATAAAGTCCAGTTGGCTCTTGAAAAAGCACCTTTGGGACTAAGTTAATGTCATTTAAAGAAATAAAGGCTGGAAAAGAACAGGTTTCATATCTATCAGCCTTCAAATCAGCAATGGTTCCCAGTGACTTCCTGGATTGGTCCCTGCAGTTTTCTTGGCAAGACTTCAGAAGAGGTTTGGCATACCTAGAATTTGGTTAATCTATAAAATGTTAGTCTTGAAAAGGATGCATTTCCATGACCTGCCTTCAAGAGTTTCCAACTGGCTGGAGTCCCACTAATTCTCAAAATGGCATCACAGTGCAAAAACAAGAACTTGAGATACAAATATGGACAATGATCAGTTAGGTAGCAGATGCCCTGATATATGCACATTGGTTTGATAAAGGCAAGATCTGCTAGAGTAGAATAGAATAGAATAGAATAGAATAGAATAGAATAGAATAGAATAGAATAGAATAGAATAGAATAGAATTCTTTATTGACTAAGTGTGACTGGACACACAAGGAATTTGTCTCCGGTGTATAAGCTCTCAATGTACATAAAAACAACAAAGTGATAAGTCATAGATTATGAGATACAGTCATAAATAATAAGATACAACCAACAAAGTGATTATCATAAGATAAGTTATTTCATTATTTGCAATCACAAGATTTAATCCCATACTTAGGCAACTTTTTTCCATATGTATTTGCGTTTCAGAAGAATTCAGGGCTACAATATGTTTATATTGGAATGCTTTTCTTGTTCTTGGAGAAACCATAATAATTATTCATTTCATTATTCTTTTTCTCTATTTAAGAGAAAATAATTATAAATAATTGTTAAAGGAACACCAAATGTTGAAGTATGCTACTTGCTTTAGGAGCTATTGGTCCTTTTGCAAAAGAGAATCATTTTAAGTTCAGTAGCAAATGACTTGCCACTCAAATTTTACATTGATTAATGATCAAGTACTTGCTGATTTTAGCTCATTATTTCCAAGGAAATACATTTTTAAAAGTTCATTTGATTGACGGGAGATTTAAAAAGAATAACTAAGTTATTTTCTTCATTATAGATTTTGCCTCTACCTTAATCTAGGGACTTGAAATTGCTAATTTATTCATTTTTCTTGTATAGAAAATGGTTCTTGTATACTAATTACTAGCATTATATGTATATAGTCAAGTCATGTTATACAATTAATGTATTAACATTTTAAATCAGTTAAGCAGTTAGACAAGAACTATTAAAAACTAAGTATATAGAGATGCCAATTTTCTACATCATCCTCTAATCAGGAATCCTGGCAATAAAATGTTTATTTGTTTATAAAACTAGATAATGGATATTCACCTTATCTTATTATCATTCATTTCTGTTTTCCCTTATTAATTTTTGCTTAACTTCAGAAGTGTTAATATGTAGTTCAAAAGTAATTAATACCAATAAATGCTAATGACACTTCTAGGACAAAATAAATCTGTGAAATAAATTCTGTCTAATAGGGAGTATCTATGATCAAAGTCTACATCATATAAAATACTATTATAGTTTTATGTCTCCAACAGCTAGCCAAACACTTTTTTTTTTCAAATATACACAGGTATCCAACATCATAGTTTTTGGTTATTGTTAGATCAGTCATAATTTTACATGTATAGAAATGTGGCATACACAGCCCAAAATGGATTTTCACTGACATGCATCTATGAATTATTGAAACAGCAGCAGCTCTCTATAATCATTTTTTAGAGTATCTTCGCCTCAAGATATGTATTTTGCTGAATGTCAGAAGTTCTTCATAAACTGATCTGGGGATTTTCAACCCAGATCCAATACTTTTCACATTCACTTGATTCTTTGCCAGATTTACATAATTACTGCATGTATACATGATCGTTGTTCTAGTTTTCACTGTGAGGACAGTGCAAACCACGTGTTCTTACTAAAGAACATATTTATTAAAGTTTACTAAGAACTGGTTTATTAAAGAACAGTTTGGTGTAGCGATTAAGATACTATAACTAAGAAACCAGAATTCTAGTCCTGTTTTAGATATAAAAGCCAGCTGAGTGGCCAGTCACTCTGTCTTAGCCCAACCCACCTTTCAAAGTTGTTGTTGTAGAAACCAGGAAGAGGAAAGTGTATGTTTGCCACCTTGAGTTGCTTATAAAGTAATTAATTAAAACCAAATCTAATGAATAAATAAAATTAATTAATCAATTAAAAGCATTAACGTGTTTTCTCTATATATAGTGCACACACACACACACACACACACACACTCATGCACATGCATATCTTGTGATATAACTTTGGAACACAGCATGCCAAAAAAAACAAAAAAAATGTTTCTTTGCTGTCTTATGGAATAATTCATCTTATAATTTACTGCCAACTTCATTTGAGAAAACATCTTTCCAGAATGGTACTTTTCTTGCTTATGGATGAGATGCTTGAATTCAGTATGAATAAGTGGGAGAACATTAAGAATAAATAGAGATTGATAGATGATAGCTAGGCAGATGATAGATGATAGCTAGGTAGCTAGACAGACAGACAGACAGATGGATCAGAGAGAAAGAGCGGATAGATGATGATGATGGAGGGGAAAAGGGAGGGAGCGAGAGAGAGAGAGAATATTTACAGCCTACAGCTATACTGTTAAGTCTGGGCGGTGGGTCCCAAGGAGAGACAAGACTCGTGGTAGTGAACAAACAGCTCTTTATTAGCAATCAGATACTGAGACAAAACCCCCCAGCCGAGGCTGCTCTTTTTATAGAGCTTGGCCCTGGCTAGGCAGCCAATGACAGGTTTTTGAGCTTGCCGCGCTTGGTATTAGCCAATCGCGGCAAGCTCTATAAGAGCCAATCAGAGAGTACCATATCTTCCAATCAGGGCCCGGCTTTTCTGGACCAATAGGAACTCAGGCTTTTAAGCCTGCTAGTAAGGAACACCCCTCCCCTCTTGGTTCCGTCCAAGGGGCGGGGAAACGTAGTCACACAAGTAGGCGGCTCTTTGGACCTGTCTACTTGACTTGCGCAGTTCACAATGTCTATGGTCATCGTCAGGTTCGGATGGGCTCCACGTCGCTCCCAAGCTTCTTGCAGGAACTGCCTGGAAGGGTGAGCCGGGCCTATATCTGCGACTCCCACCTGGTGCATCCAAGTCGGTTGAGTCGTTCGCTCTGCTGCTCCCTCCTGGATTCTCCGGGCTGGTAGAGCTTGTCCAGCTGCTGCTTCCAGGTGAAGTACCCATCTGCCACGGTTCCCTGTCAGCTGGTAAGTCTTGTTGGTTAAATGTTTGATTTTTGTTTAACGTGTGTGGGGGGGTGTTCTGCTTGTGCAGAAACCAGTTCTTGTTCAGAGTTTGAGGATTCCCCCCAGCTCTGGTTTCTTGGGTCGAGTCTGTGAGGGGAGAAATGGCCAGCCTGGACCTTAGCTGGTCAATGTGATGTTTCCAAGACTTCCCATCAGTGGTCTCGAGTTGGTAGGAATGAGGGCCGGTGATCTGGGCTATTTTTGCAGGAAGCCATAGTGGGTCCCCAGTAAAGTTCTTGGCAAAAACAGTGTCTCCTACCTTGAAGGCATGGATTTTACTAGAGGATCCCAGGGGTTTCTCTGGTGTGTAAGCAGGGTGCAGATGATCTAGGGGTGACCGGTGTCTCCTGCCCATGAGTAGCTCAGCTGGGCTCTTGTTGGTCGTGGTGTTGGGTGTGATGTGTTGGATCAGAAGCATTTTGGTGATTTTCTCGTCGATGTCGCCATGTTCAATTGTTTGAATAGTCTTTTTTGTGAATTGAACTATGCGTTCAGCCCTACCATTCGCCACCGGGTGAATGGGTGATGTCAATGTGTGTCGGATGCTACGGTCTGCCAGGTATTGCTCAAATGCTAATGCAGTAAACTGAGGTCCGTTGTCTGATACTAAGACATCAGGTAGACCGTGTGTGGCAAAGAGTTTGTTTAACTTTTTTATGACGGCTTCTGTGGTGGTGGTTTCCATTTTGCTTACTTCGAGCCAATTGGAGTAAGCATCAACGATAATCAAGAAGGTATGCCCTTTTGTTGGCCCAGAGAAGTCAATATGGATGCGTGACCATGGGCCTCTGGGGGTCTCCCATTCTAATGGTGGGGCTTTTGGGGGAGCCAAGCTAGTCTCTTGGCATCTATTACAGGCGGCGACCCAGGTTTCAATTTGCTTGTCCATGCCTGGCCACCAAGCAAAGCTCCTGTCCAGGGCTTTCATACGTATGATGCCTGGGTGCCCATCATGCAGCATGTTTAAAACTGTTTTTTGTAGCATTTCTGGTATGACTACCTGGTCTATACATCCTCTTTGGGAAAAAAGTTTAGTTTGCCGGTCTTTAAATGGTTTAAAGAGTTCGTTTGTCTTGCTTTCTGGCCAACCCCTTTCAACCCAGCTGAGAACTCATGCCAATTGTCTGTCGTGTCATGTTTCACAAGCAATGTCTTGTGCAGTCAATTGTGACATGGCTGCAGTTTCAATTTGCAAAATTGATAATGTGTGTGCTGGGTCATCTTGCATGTCTGGCAGGGGGGGGTCGGCTTAAAGCATCAGCGTGCGAGATAGATTTGCCAGGTCGATGTATTAATTGATAATTATAAGCGGCAAGAAATTCAGACCATCTTGTCATTCTAGGTGACAGGATGTGTGGAGTGGGTTTGTTACCGGCCAGAATACCGAGTAGGGGTTTATGGTCAGTAATAATTGAAAATGTCTTACCATAAATGTACTCGTGGAATCTTTTGACTGCGGAGACGATGGCGAGGGCTTCTTTATCCAGCTGACTGTAGTTCCGCTCTGGTTTGGACAGGGTTCTTGAGAAAAATGCAATGGGAGCCTCTGTTCCATTGGGCAATGTGTGGCTTAGGATTGCTCCCATGCCAAAAGGTGAGGCATCACAAGTAACCGTCAGTGGTAAAGTCTCATTGTATTGCATGAGGACTGCGTCGGAAGTCAGGAGCTCTTTTATCTGTTGGGATGCGCGTTCCTCTCGCCGTCCACAAATCCATGGTGCCTTTTTATCCAGGAGTCTATGCAGAGGCTCCGCGACAGTGGCTTTCTGGGGTAGGAAAATATTATAGAAGTTAATGAGTCCAAGGAATGCTTGGAGGTCCATTTTGCTTTTTGGTCTGGGGGCTTCTTTGATGGCCCTTAATTTCTTGTTGGTAGGGTGAATTCCTTGTTCATCAAGGAGGTATCCAAGGAATTCGACCGTTTCAGTACATAACTGGCACTTTTCTTTCTTTACCTTGAGGCCAGAGTCTTTAAATTTTTGTACCACTGCTCTCAGTCTTTTTTCCAATTCTCGTTTGTTGGGGACTGCTACTAAGACATCGTTGAAATAGGGTATGACTCCTTTAATTCCTTGTAGCAGTCTTTCCATTAGGCTTTGGAAAACGCCTGGTGCGACGCTGACTCCAAACTGGAGCTGGTTGCATTTAAAGGCCCCTTGATGCATTATGATTGTTTGAGCCTCGGCGGTTTCAGCATCGACTAGCAGTTGTTGATAAGCCTGAGCCAGGTTGAGCTTTGCAAAGATTCTGCCACCCCCTAGTGATTGTAGGAGATGTTGGACAACTGGTACCAGGTAGGCACTCTGCTGTAATGCATGGTTGAGAGTGGCCTTGTAGTCACCACAAATTCTCAAGGAGCCATCAGGTTTGATGGGGGTGACAATTGGTGTTTCCCAGCGGGCATGATCAATGGGTTCTAATACGCCTTGCACTATTAGTTTGTCTAATTGTTCGTCTATTTTAGGCTTGAGTGCAAAAGGCACTCGGCACGGTTTGAGGCAGATGGGAGTGATGTCAGGGCTAAGATTAAAGGAGATTGGGGACCCCCTGTACTTGCCTAGGGTGTTGCTGAAAACTTCTTGAAAGTCCCAAATGAGCGTTGCTTCCCAGTCTTCATCCCCTGTGTGGTTGATGCCTACCATCTCAATCCCCAATGGTGCGAACCACTGCAACCCTAGTAGACTGGGGCGGTCTTTATCAATGATCATGAGCGGTAAAATGGTGGTACGGTCTTTGTATGAGATTTTAAAATGCCCTACACCTGCTACTGGGATGCGGTTCCCTTGGTAATCTTTCAAAATCTATTTCTGGTCGCTCAGTTCTTGTTGGCGTATACAGGGTATTATGCGCTTAATGGTCTGCCAGGAAACCATAGAGAGGTAGGAGCCAGAATCTACCTCCATGGTGCATGGTTGGTTTTCGATACCGACCTCAACATGGATTTTTCGAGCGTCGATTGGTGAAGCGTGGCTGATAATGACTGTTTGGTGCATTTCATCTCTTCAGGGTGCCTCGCTGAACCTCTTGGTTCTGCTGTCCCAGCTCCATTGATTGTCGGACAGGTGGTCTTGGTTTTTGGTAGGGTTGCCATCTTGCCTTCTTGGGCTGTTTCCCCGGCGCCGAGGGCTGAAATTCCTTTTGTTGTGGCATACTTTGGTGATATGCCCTTGCTTCTCGCAAAAACGGCAAACTGTGTCCAGGAATTTACATTCAAAACGTGGGTGATCTCCTCCGCAACCGGCGCATTGATACCCCAACTTATGACCCCGCCGGTCTCATCACTCGCGCTCTGACTGGAGCCTGTGGACTTCTTCCTCTTCGCTGTCAGAGGGGGAGGGTGGAGTGGAGGCTGCAAGTTTCTCCGGTGTCATGGCCGGCTCGCTGGTGGATTTGCGATTGGTTCCGTTCGAATGCCACATTCGCGCCGCTGACTTACGTGTAGCTTTGGCTGCAGTGGCTTCGGCTATGGCATCGGTGAGTAATATATCACCCTTGGCCATCAGTCTGCTTTGGAGTGCTGGATCTTTTAGGCCGAGGACGACCCGGTCTCGCATAGCTTTGTCTAGGTTAGCAAATCTGCACAAACCCCCTAGGTCTCTTAGGTCGGCTACAAACTCACCAATGCTCTCACCCTCACGCTGATCATGCTGGTAAATCATGCCTTCTGATCAGCTGGAGCGTAGTGATTTCAAAGGATGGGAGCTAGGTTGTCCCAATCCATTGTCTTGACATCAGCTGGCTTCACAAGTGCCTTGGCCATTTTAGAAACGGCGGGTCCGCAGTGTGTCAAAAAGACCACTCGCTTCTTACTGCCTGCGGCGTCTTTCAAGTTGTTCGATTCCAAGAACATTTGGAAACGATCAATGTAGAACTCCCAGTCCTCACTGGCCAGATTGAATGGTGCGGATGGTACGGTGCTGCTGGCCATTTCGCTGGTCATCTTTGCGCTGTCTGCTATCTGCTGGTCGGTCTTGTTGTCTCAGTATCCCACCCTCGTTGCCAATGTTAAGTCTGGGCGGTGGGTCCAAAGGAGAAATGAGACTCGAGGTAGTGAACAAACAGCTCTTTATTAGCAATCAGATACTGAGACAAAAAACCCCAGCCGAGGCTGCTCTTTTTATAGAGCTTGGCCCCGGCTAGCCAATCGTGGCAAGCTCTATAAGAGCCAATCAGAAAGTACCATATCTTCCAATCAGGGCCCGGCTTTTCCAATAGCCTGCTAGTATGGAACAATACCATGAGGAAAGGGATTTCCAGGGATTCCAATATCATGATTATCTGGCAGATTTGGGCTCCAGAATGTCTCTTTTAGCTCAGAAGTGAAAGCATATGACTAATTTTATGTGCAAGTATTAGTGTTTTCATTAGATCATTCTTGAGATTCTGTACACTGACTGAATGGAATGAGGGAAGGGAACGTTAAAACACCTGTGTTTTACTGCACAGTGAAGACAGACCATATTTTTAATGAAGCAATTTGCATTCAGAAGACCTTCTGGCATTTAGCAGAAATAAAGAGGGATGCCAAAGCCAGAACGCCTGTTTTCTGGCGGGGAGGGGAAATGCATCGTCCATTTTATTGCTGACATCTGGACTAGCTCTAAAGCAGGGAAGACACATCTGTCACAAAATAACTTCACCAAAATCCTCCACGTTTAATATAGTCTCAGGGCTCTTTGAAATAATGATAGGAAGAATTGCCCAACTAGCAACTGCATCAGGGTAAAAGATTCAGCAGGAGAAGCGTTGCTTACTCCAAAGAATTCATATTATAGTATTACGGAAAATGGATTTCTTGTAGCATATATCTCAAGAGAGCATTCTGGCAATTTAAGATTCTGATGCAGCCAAGGACAGAATCTTGCCTAATTTGAAAGGTATGTCAGGAAAATATCCCAAAGGTGCTTTTTCAAGAGGCAACTGGACGTTCTGGTTTCTCTTTGAATGTGTTTCGCTTCTCATTCAAGAAGAAGCTTCTTGGATGAGAAATAAAACATCTTCAAAGAAAAACCAGAACGTCCAGTTGCCTCTTGAAAAAGCACCTTTGGGGCAACCTTGAAAGCTAATGCAATTCTAAGTTGCATTAACAGAGGGATACAATCAAGATCAAGTGAGGTACTAATACCACTCTATAAAGCCTTAGTAAGACCACACCTAGAGTACTGCATCCAATTTTGGTCACCACATTATAAAAAAAGATGTTGAGATTCTAGAAAAAATACAGAGAAGAGCAACCAGGATGATTAGGGAATTGGAGACTAAAACGTATGAAGAACGGTTAGAGGAACTGGGCTTGGCTAGTCTAGGGAAGAGAAGGACTAGGGGAGACATGATAGCAGTCTTCCAATATTTGAGGGGCTACCACAGAGAGGAAGGGATCAATCTATTTTCTAAAGTTCCTGTAGGCCAGATAAGGAATAATGGATTAAAACTGAACAAGGAGAGATTTAACCTGGAAATAAGGAGAAACTTTCTGACAGTGAGAACAATCAACCAATGGAACAGCTTGCTCTCAGAAGTTGTGGGAGCGCCATCACTTGAGACCTTCAAGAAGAGATTGGACTGCCGTTTGTCAGAAATGGTGTAGGGTCTCCCGCTTGGGTGGGGAGTAGAACTAGATGACCTATAAGGTCCCTTCCAACTCTGATTATCTGTTATCTGTTAACTGGATGACTGAGAATCTCCATAGACATCTGTCAGGAAAATGAGAATTCTAAGAATCCAGTGTCACCAAAACTTTTCCTTTTAAAAAAAAAAAAAAAAACAACCTTTATTTAAATTTTGAAACATTAAAATACAAATAAATTTAAACATAACTTCTTACAAATCTCAATCATCTTTGACAGTACTAAGATATCTTTGTTATATAAACACATTTCTGTACATTTCTAGTTATTCATATACATATCTATATCTTCTTCTAATTTGTACATTTCTTATTCCTATTGTCCATCCATTGATACCAATTTTTCCAAACTGTATAACATTCCGAGTCTTCCTTGTCCCTAACTGTAAGGTGAATTTATCCATTTCTACGCAATCTAAGATCTTTTGGATTACTAAACAGTCTGACGGCATAGTGTCCTCTTTCCAGCATTGTGCGAGGACCATTCTCGCTGCTGTCGTTATATGCAAAATCATGTATTTTATCTTTTTAGTATACTTTCCCTTAATAATCCCCAGAAGAAACAGTTCCGGCTTCTAGCCAATAAGGTCCTAGTTCTCTCAGACCTGCCCTGTCTTTTGTTGCTGGATTACCAATCCAGGCAGTCCTCGACTTTCAACCACAATTGAGCCTCAAAATTCTGTTGCTAAGTGAGACATTTGTTACTTTTTGAAAAATTGCCCTGTGTTACGACCTTTCTTGCCATCGTTGTTAAGCGAATCACTGTAGCTGTTCAGTTAGTGACAAGTTTGTTAAGTGAATCAGGCTTCCTCCATTGATTTTGCTTGAAAGAAGGTTGCAAAAGGACATGGCCCCCAGGACAGGGCAACCGTCATAAATAAGAGTCAGTTACCAAGCATCTGACTTTTGATCACATGATGATAAGGATACTGCCATGGATGTAGGTGAGAAAAAAATGATCATGTCACTTTTTTCAGTGTCGTTGTAACTTCAAACAAACACTAAAAGAACTGTTGTAAATTGAGGACTACCTGTAATGAGACAGTTCCTGAATTATTCCAAGGACTTTGACCACTTATGGAACCAGGGGCCATGATTAATGTAAGCATGCATTTCATAACCGTTTTTGTCTCTCAGGACTCTTCTCCACTTTTAAAACTATGAAGAGCTTTTGTTTGTATGGGTTATATTTATTGATAGCTACCGTTAAAAAATTTAAATTGACGCTACTGCCACCTTTCAAGATTCTTTGATGGGATTTTAATATTGTAATTTTTTTTCAGCAAATAATTTTGATTTTGTGAAAACCTGTCTTGTGGGACTCTCAGGTGTCCTTCTGGGACCATATTTTTATTAGATTATGAGGTAATCTAATAAGAAAAATAGACGGCTTTTAATTTTTTTCATTAATTTTATCTAATATTTGTATTTGTTTTCATCACACCAAGTCCCTTCCATTCTTTTTGTGTGCATTATATTACTTTTTTTTATAAAGGGAAACCTTGGCATTTTCCTCTGTTTAAATGTCTTTCTATTATTTTCAGCCTATTTCTTTACAAAGACCATTTTGAATTATGTGAACCTTATATAATTGCATAACAATTCCATCCCTTTTTGTGTTTTCTGCACACCTGAAAAACCTTCCCTCCATCCCATTGTCAAAAAATTATTACTTTTTAAAAAAAGTCTTGAGACATCTGATCCAGTTCTTCAACCTTCAATTCCTCGGGTATCAAAGTTACTTCAGTTGCTAAGCAAGAGAGTTCTTAAGTGAGTTTTGCCCCATTTTGTGACCTTTCTTGCCACAGTTGTTAAGTGAATTACTGCAGTTGTTAAATTAGTCACCCGGTTGTTAAGTGAATTTGGTTTCCCCATTGACTTTGCTTGTCAGAAGTTAGCAAAAGGTGATCATATGTCCCCCAAGGCACTGCAACCGTCATAAATACGTGTCAGTAGCCAAGTGTCTGGATTTTGATCACGTGACTGTGGGAATGATACAGTGGTCGTAAGTATGAAAAATGTTCATAGGTCACTTTTTTTGGTGCCGTCGTAGTCTCAAGTAGAAAGATGCTTGGGAGGGAATATAGTCAATGAACCAGTAGGCCTCTCCTTAAGAAACTGCCCTTTTTCTTGGCAGAATGGGACAACTCACCATGGCGAACTTGCCGTGGTCATCTCACCAGGGCCATCTTGCTGTGGCCAACTTGTCACGACCCTCTTGCCATGCTCAACTCACCCTGGCTATCTCACCATGGCCACTTCACAAAGGGACAATTCTCTATAGACAATTCCACATGGGATAACTCAACGTGATAAATGTTATACAACTCTGTTTCTTAGAAACTATTTCCATTTTTGTCAATGGAAATAATGTCAAAGAAACAGTGGGAGAAAACATTGATTGCATTGAGCTACATTGAGCTGAGATGGTGCAATGGTTAGAATGTAATACTGCAGGCCATTTCTGCTGACTGACGGCTGCCAGATGTTTGTCAGTTGAGGCTCATGGTTGACTTAGCCTTCCATCCTTCCATGGTTCATAAAATGAGGAGCCAGATTGTTGGGGGCATTATGCTGATTCTGTAAACTGTTTAGAGAGGGCTATAAAGCACCATGAAGCAATACTTAAGTCTAAGTGTCATTGCTATTGAATTATCCCACATGGAATTGTCCACGGCAAGTTATCCCATGGCAAATTGCCCAAGGCAAGTTATCCCGCAGTGAATTGGCCATGGCAAGATGTCCATGTGAGATGCCCATGGCAAGATGGCTGCAACAAGTTATCCTAGACTCTTTTCTTGGTCTTGTACTATTCGAGATACTAATGTATATGAATAAAGAAGTGCTGACCGTTGTTATGCCCTTAATTCAAAATGTGTCTTCCTGGAACCATGAAACTGAGGGAAAAGTATGACTTCTTTAAGGAAGCACCAATGGGTGTGCCCAAGCCATCTCCGAAATATTTTTTTGTCTTAGGATCTGAATATATAAGATAGTATATAAAACATATTGCTGAACCCAAGAAACATTGCCTGCACGTTACATTGTCACTCATACTACAGAAGACGTCACATTCTCAACAAAGTTTTAGTTTTATACAAATACACATGGATCTCTAATAATCATTACATGCTTTTTAAAAATATAAATGGATGATGTTACTGTTTGTTTTAGAATGTTTCCATGTATCAGACTGATGAATCTGTACTAGAATTTCCTTTGATGATAGGAGTAATATTTGCTCTGTTCCAATTATTTGATATTTCACTCATTCTCTAGCATTTCTCTAGGATGATGGATAGAGATTTAGCAGACACTCAGGAAGTTGCTCTGGTATTCTCGAATACAATTCATCTAGCCCTGGAGGCTTCAATTGATTCAAACTCAATGAAGTATTCAATAGTTAAGTCATAATCAGCCTCCAAATTCCTATACCCACACCATTATTCACAACTGGAATAGACACGTTGGCTCTTCTGTTATCTTCAGTGTTTATTATTCTTCCGTTAATATTTTTTCCTAAGAATTCCCACTGTTTCTGACTTCCTTTTCATGTTATTTTTTCCTCTTTGCAGTTGACCACTGATTGGTTAAAGGAACACCAATTAAATAATGTTTGTGTATTCTCCCATTTCCCTCTCCCAACTATAGGAAAGGTTTTGATTGGCCTTATGGTATTCCCCATCCTTTCTGCATTCAAAGTTTGCAGATACGAAGACCTAATCCTGCGTAGCTTTTTCTATGGTAATTTCACTCTACTAACGAGAGCATACAAAACATTTGCTAGACCAATACTTGAATACACCTCATCAGTCTGGAACCCTCATTACGTATCTGATATCAATACAATTCAGAAAGTCCAGAAATATTTCACAAGAAGAGTTCTCCACTCCTCTACTCGTACCTTATGCCACCAGACTTGAAATTCTAGACCTAGACAACTAGAACTATGCTGCCTTCGGTTTGATCTAAGTATAGTACATAAAATTATATATTGCAATGTGCTACCTATCAATGAATACTTCAGCTTCAACCACAACAATACAATAGCACACAATAGATACAAACACAAGGTAAACCACACCAACTTGATTGCAGGAAATACGACTTCAGCAACAGAGTGGTCAATGTCTGGAATACTCTTCCTCTGTGGTACCTTCCCAAAACCCCAAAAACTTTAACCTTAGACTGTCTACTATTGACCTCACCCCCTTCCTAAGAGGCCTGTAGGGGGCGTGCATAAGTGCACCAATGTGCCTTCCGTCCCTGTCCTATTGTTTCTTTTTTTCTTATTCGTATCCATTTCATGTATTCATAACTATGTTTATACTTATACTTGTTATCTAATAATTGCTTGACAAAATAAAATAAATAAATAAATAGAGGCAAAAAAATTAGCATAACTTCAGATTGCTTGGTGAGATAGGGAAGTGAAAGACATATTGTTTGGAAAGGCCTTAAATATTGTCTATTGCTTCGAAACAAATCATTATTTGTATGTTTGTTTAATTTGATAGATAGTATTGTCTTCCATCTTGTGGCACCCAACTCTGGAGGACTAACAACAACAATAAAAACACAAACAATAAAAACAAGGCAACAAAAAATAAATAAATAAAAATATTTGACCAATTCTTCCACTATATCCACTCATCTATACAATCCCTGAGAACCCAACCTTATTGTCCCAATGTTTAGGGAGGAAGATGGTTCTTCAAGTTTTGTGGAAATGAAAGTTTGCCAGATCTCAAGGGGAAGATCTTTCATAGGGCAGGGGCTACTACAGAAAAGTTGATCCTTCCTTTTAAGAAAAGTTATTGGTAAAGCAAATATGGAGTTTCCTGGAGAGATTATACTTCCATAATTTGTCTTCTGCCAAGACATCAGACTAATTAAAATTCTCTAGCATAACTACTGTCACTTTGAAAGACCTTCCATACATTCTGTTTAATTAATTACTTAAAGCCACACTACAGTACTTTTTTATTCCTTATTCCATTTATTTCAATCCAGATGCTCTCAACGGCACCACAAGCAGCACAAGGTTTGTTCTCTTGGGCTTTCTGGCAGATGTGGATATTCTTAACCTACAAGGCAACTGTTCTGCTCCTTCTATTAAGTTTCTTCCCTTTTAATAAGTTGTATCATTTAGCTGCCATATTCCAATCATAAGGTTCACCTTATCAAGTTGCAATTATATCTATTAAGTCATATTTGTACATTGATATGAAAAATTAAAATCATGTTGTTTATTTTCTATATCAAGAAAAATGAAAGAAATATTAGCAATCTAATTAGAGACATTACTAGGCCTGATAATAAGAAATGGGAAATAATGTTTCTATTAGGGAAAGATTGGAAAGTTTTTTTTAAATAATGTTTTACTCATCAGCAGTGTTTACCACGATTTATCATGTGTATCTAATACCATTTCTAGGAAGCCTGATATCTACTGCAGGATTACCTGTAATCTTATGTGTTGTAATCTTTTTTTCAATTAAAAAAAACTTAGAATGCTTTTAAATCTATTTATTGAGAATAACTTAGATTTTAAATTTTTCATTTAGAATTAGACATTACAGATAGTCCTTGACTTACAACAGTTCATTTAGTGACTATTCAAAGTTACAACGGCACTGACAAAAGTGATGTATGTCTATTTTTCACAGTTATGACCACTACAGCAGCTCCATGGTCATGTGATCAAAATTCAGATCCTTGGCAATTGACTCATATTTATCATGGTTGCCAGTGTCCTGAGAACATGTGATCCCCTTTTGTGACCTTCTGACAAGCAAAGTCAATGTGAGGCCAGATGCACTTAACAACCGTGTTACTAATTTAACAACTGCAGTGATCCACAACTGTGGCCAAAAAAAGATTGCAAAATGGGGCAAAACACATGTAACAAATTTTTCACTTAGCAACATACGTTCTGGGCTCAATTGTGATTGTAAATTGGGGACTACCTGTATTCCACTGGGAGTATTTGACAACTGATTGACTTTGGTTTGTTTAACTATCCTGTTTTAGTAGAGGGAGCAAAATATTTTTGTTTGTTCTTGTGGGCATCTGCTGTCCCTTGCTATCCACAAAATATGGTGATGTCATATACACTATGTATAATCATCATTAGGTAGTTTAAAGACTCTATTGGCAATGAAGAAATCATTTGATTGGCAGAACAGGATTAAATTCTTTCTTAGGCCATATAGTCTGACTACAATTTCCTCCTTACTGTTTCCTGCCTTGGCATTCAAGTCTCCAAGCAAAAGCAGTTGATTTTACTTGCATATTCTGTCAATTTCAAATACAATAGAACAGAATAGAATTATTTATTGGCCAGGTGGTTACTATTTATTGGTGGTTGGACACACAAGGAATTTGTCTTGGTGCAAATACTCTCAGTATACATAAAAGAAAAGATACATTCATTAAGAATCATAAGGTACAACACTAAATGATAGTCATAGGGTACAATAAGCAATCAAATCATACTAGGAAACAGTCAATATGAATCATAAGGATACAAGCGACAAAGTTACAGTCATACAGTCAGAAGTGGGAGGAGATGGATGATAAGGAGTGATGAGAAGATTAATAGTAATAGTAGTGCAGACTTTGTAATAATTGAACAGTGTTGAGGGAATTGGACCTGATCGTATAACTCATGAACTTCTTCTGAATGAATGGTTGAAGAATAAACTTGGATAAGTTTAACAATATAATATTTTCTCCCATAATTTAGTTTCTGTTTCCCTGATCATCTTTATAGCTCTCCTGTGAACTTGTCTGTTTGTTAAATTATGGTGCCCAGAATTTGACACAGAATGGGATTATGTCCGTCTTCTCTCCTGCTGGCTCTAAGGAGTTTCCCCTCATTCTTAGCAGGAGACTGCCTTTCTCCACGGAGACTTCGGGGCTTCCCCTTTACCTTTGTTAACCCCTCTGGGGTTAGCCATACCCATCAAGGGTCACCAAACAGGCGAAATCAGATGGGTATAACAAAGCCCTGTTTCCCTGCTCTGCTCCACTGTGATGTCACTACCGGAAGTCCCAAAAAGTCTGGTATTAAATGTTGTGGAAACTTGTGGTATCCCTGTTGATACTACTGTTGATTTCATTATAGAACCATTTATGAACATTTTCTGGGTATATTAAGCCAATATGAAATTATCTAAGAGATACATCTTCTTGACCATACTTTATTATGTTAGTAATGAAAATATAATTAGAAACTTCACCAAATACTTTGCTTTGGTTGGGGAACACTATGTCCACGGTCTTCCCTTAATTAATTAACCTCAAAAAAGAATGAAAAAGCAGATTAAACTGGATTGGGCATAATTTGCTGTTGTTAAACGTTGCATTCTGAGACAACTAATATTTTATTTAATAATTTACTTGAAGATGACACATCCATAGTTACCTGGGTCAACATTTGCTCTACTCCAGTTTTTTGAGACACCACTTCTCAGGAGTTCTCAAAGATTATAATTAGCAATTCTACAATCACCTCTGTAAATCTTTCAGTACCGTAGGATATAATTCATTTGGTTCCTGGGAATTGAATATATTTAATATGTGTTCCATTATCCTATTCTCTCCTTCCACTCATGGAACAGTAGCTAGCCAGGGTTTTGTTTCCTCTTTAAGAAAAAGTCAGAACATGGAATATAAATTAAGATATTGGATCTTCCCATTATTAGCTATTACAAATTTATTTCTGTCTCCATACAATAGACCTACAGATTTCTTCTGAGAAAGAGAGAGGTGGTGGGGGAGAGAGAACAAAACACTGGTCAGTAATGCAACTGCTAGATGATTCTGAATTCATTTTCATTTCAATCACATCGTCTCTTAAAGATATCAGGTTCTTCTTCATGTTGACCTCTGGCAGACCAACTTCATGGCTAGGAATGTAATTTCTAAGGATGACAGTATATGATATATATGGTCAACTTATTAAAATTTTATTCCATACATTTACAGTTCGGATCTATAAAAGTGCTAGTAACCAAGTTATAATAGGAAAAAGTAACTTTCTTGTCAGAGTCTGAGAAGGAAAGTGGACTGCCAATGAGATTCATTCATGCTCATTAGAGGCTTTGTTTCTGTGGTGGTGTGGGGACTCAGAAGCCTATTGAAGAAAAATATACTTTCTTTGTTCAGAACTGGAGTCAGTATGACCCTGCCAAATATAAGGCCACTCTAGTCTTAAATTTAATTGGTTGGTTTGGAGAGAAACTGTAACCACATTTAACTAAATATAGTTACATAGCTCGGCATCATTGGAGTTCAGGTGGGAACAAAGTAATGGGATCCACTCAAATTACATCAAAAAATTTTTTTTCTGTCAATAAGAAAAGATGGGGGGACTATAAAGAATTGGGAAAGCTCATGCATTTTCATTTCCTTTCTTGCAAGGTTAATTAATGGTTATAAACTATTGTGATTTCATTGCTCATTCTTTTCAATTATTCCCTTTGAACTCAAATAATATCTGCAAATCAGATATTGATGGATATAGATATAGTATGTTTATGATGGCTGGATTCAATTGTGTATCAAGTAATTTAATCTGTCATCAGAAACTACTGTGACTTTCAAATCAGGCAAGAATTAAAACATTCTCATATATTCTTCATTGAAATCTTTGTCATCTTCTTTCTTGCTTTAGAAATTAGATTTTTCAAAATACTGATTTGCCATACTAAAATGTACAGTGTTGGGAATGATGGACAAATAGTGAAAGAAACAGATTCAAGTTTTCACCAGATATGTACAGAGCTAAACATTTGTTTTTCATAGGCTAAAAAGATCAACAATTTTGAAAAAGTGAATGGACAAAATCTTTATGCTGTCTTGAACTATTGTGCAACAATCAGATATTAATTGTAGAAGAAAAAAAATGTATAATTATTGAATGACTAGTTTGATACTTGTAGGATGTGGTTTCTAGAACCTTGAAAATAAAGCTATGGGTTGATCTCTTCAGTTAGTTTTTTGAGCACCAGGATACTCGTTATTTTATAATGTCCACAAAGGTTATTTTTATAAGTGGGATTGGTTGAAATAGAAAAGCACATTGAGAATGGAATGGAATGGTAGGGTGGAGAGGAATGGAAGGATAGCATAGCATAGCATAGCATAGCATAGCATAGCATAGCATAGCATAGCATAGCATAGAATAGCTTTATTTGGCCAAGTGTGATTAACTTTCAGTGTAGCTATATTGTTGAGCCATTGTGGCATATTTCATCTACAGCACAGATGATAAATACCAGGGTAATGCATTGCAAAAGAGCAGAGAAAGTAAGTGACATTTTCTGAAGTAGGAGATCAACATTACATACAAAACTCTAATTCTTTAAGTTCTATGGGGAATCAATATGCCAAACTCAGCTGATGCCTCAAAACTAAAACAATGCCAAGAAAAGAAGTAAGTCTGATGCTATTTATTAAACATATGAATAGATTCACATGTGATTTGGAAATCTGTATGCATTAAAATTATGGGCAGGTATTGTCTTTAAATAGTTATAAAATTTCATACAAACAAACTGCCTCATTTTATTTCCATCTATCCCAAAACATTGTTTCTGTTTATCACCTGCTCATTATTAAATGTACATGCTAATTTCTTATTTCCTACTGTAATTATGACCCTTTTTTTTGCTGATCTTCTAAATAATATATTGGCTTATTCATTGAATTCAACCTCCACCACTTTTACTTATAAATGGCCTTACTGCTTCAGTGATTACCCTTTATGATTAGATACCATTTTGCAGTAACATTGTTTAATATACAGCCACAAATTGATCAAATATGCATTTATTTCAGGAAAGTGGAAAGAAAAGAGGAATGTAATCTGTCAGGGAATAAAAAGTAATTAAGGGGAACAATAGCACTTCATTTAAATCTCAGATTCAGAAGGACAATTGGGGAAATCAGAATACCATCACATAATAAATACAAAAACAGTCTGCTGATTACAACACAAAGTGGCATATAATGATATTCATCTGTTGTCTAAAGTATGATAATTCGAGTCTTTGGTGCCTTGACTGAGAATTCTGAATTGATTTGTTCTATGATCTATGTGTGTGGGTTTTTTTGACTGTCCATTTGTAGTCCCAGGAGTTTCCTCAGATTCTGAAGTTCAAACATGCCAGTACTGTTCCTTTTCTGCTTCTTCAAAATCCAACTGTTACTTCCATTGAGTATCACAGGGAATACCATGGCTTGCATGATTCTGATATTTCTGTGTGATGACATTTAATGGCACCTGAACATTGGTACTATAGTTGGTGGCAGATTTCTTGGCCAGCGGTTCTTTCCCTGCTGGTAGTTGATCCTAAAAGGCAAAAGCTGTTCATCATTTCAATATTTTCATTTAATTCTAAGACTCGTTGCTAATACTGCTGTCATTATTTCGATCAATATATATTCAGCACGTAGGTTGAATAAATAAGGAGACAGTATACAGCTGTGTCTCCTTCTTTTCTTGATTTGTAATCAATCTATTTCACCATCATCTAACTGCTTCTCTGTCTTTTGTAGAGATTTTACAGAGGGACAATGAGATTATCTGATCGTACTCTTGTACTTTCATGGTTACCCAACAAGTATCAGCAATGAGGTCTCTTTTTCCTCAGCCTTGCCAAAGGTAGCCTGAACATCTATCATCTTCCTCTCCAGATAGGCTATATCTCTGAGAATTTTATCTTCTAAAATGTCAGGGCCACGACGGAGAAGATATGGCCCTGGCTTTGGGTCCATGCCCCTTCACCTCTTGCATCCCTTTCAACTTTTGCAGGATAGAGGCATTAAGCATTGCCCTTCCAAATGATGAATGGAATAGGTAGGAGTTTTTGGAGAAGACACACCATTCCTCAGATAATCTTGAGCTATACCATGTAGACCTCTGTAAATAAGAACCCACACTCAGAATTAGGCTCAGAAGCCTATTGGCTATCAGTAGCAAAACTCACATTGATATTATATTAGAGGAGTAAATATATTGCCCTCACAGATGGCCATTCTTTTTATGCCAAGTAAAACTTATAGGTTACCCTCAAAGGAAACCCCCACACAAATAGTGTTCTATCCTCACTACACATTAGACTGTGTGCAGCTCAACATGCAGCTCAACCCACCTATCCTCCTATAAAACAGACGGTGTGCGTAGATCTGAATGCTTTATTGAAAGAACAGGATATGATGAAACTGGGGGAAATGGAGATACATACAATGAGAACCAAATACAAGATAATATTGATTACTGCTAAACATAACAATTAATAAATACAAGCAATTTAAAATCTCACCAGCTCTGTGTGGGGAATGTGGGTTTGTGCTTGGAGGACCATGTGCCACAGATTAAGATGGATTTTTCTTTGTGCTTCTGCCTTCTCCAAATGCTAAAGAAAATGGAGTTTGGCTTCCCAGCATGCACTTGATTTGAGAGTCTGGGCTGATGGGTAAATGGGTGGATCAACTTCAAACAATAAATTTGGTATTTTGTCTCACCGGTCACTAAACAGGGCTAGAGTGCAACAATAGTATATAAAAGTTATATGCTGGGGCATGACAAATAGGATAGTAGTAGTCTACATGTGTCATGATTAGGACATGTGAGAACATAGCACAAGAGCTTCTCTGTTTAGCAGTAGTTTTTGTATCATGCATTATGTACAAACCATATTGCAGCTGGATAACTTTCATCACTAGGGAGAAAACATTAAATTATCCGCATCATCAAAATAGCAATTACATAGAGAATGTGAAAAGGATCAGCAGAGAGAAGTATAATTGAACTGGTGATGAGACAAACACTGGAAGGTGCATACACTCCACTTTTGAAATCACTGTACACATTTGCTCAGCTAAACCTAGTTAATTCTGCAAGAATTTAAGGTAGGCCTGGAGAAATCCATGATGGTATTAATGAAACTAATAGAGGAGATCCACCCATTTCCCATATGGTTATTGATCTTGTAAACATTCCCTAAAGTAAAATTCACCTCCAAATTATAATCAACACATACCATTAATAGTTATGCTTTAGAATTTATTTGCATATCACACTGGGAGTATGAAAAATTGCTTCTTGTTTCTATTGTTCTCTTTTGGAATTAAATTAATCTTTTTATCGGTTTGAACAGAGAGCACAGTAAAGGTCAACTCTGCATTGTTCTTACACTGATAATTTGTGTGTTTGTTTGTTTTTTATTTCATGGGAATTCAGGTTCCAGAAACCCAAGTCCCATCCAGGTACCCCAATTTGAAACTACATGAAAGTCATTTTAATGATCGCAGCTATTCCTCCCCCACACCCTCAATTCTTAATCAAACGGCACTTCTTTCGCTTCATAGAATTGCAAACCCTTGAACTGGACTGAGGTCAGCTAAACAGCTTTTAAAAATGCTTTAAATTTCTAGAATAGGCGTGATCACACATTTTAAAGTAGCAATTAAAGGGCTGACTCACATATATATGAGAGAGTTTATTATTCCAATGGGTGTGCAACACATGGCTTTGCAGATGTTACTCAGCTCTAATTCTGGTCTGGCTCTGGCTAACGGGAATTGGGGACCAAGAGCATCTGGAGGGACATCATTCCCCACCTCTGAATTAAGCTAGAGATGTACATTTATTCCACTCCCGGTTCTATAATCAATAGCTCTGCCAGACATAGTTACTATGGAAATATGATTTCACTACTTTCCTATTGAGATTATTCACATGTACATGCAAATTATGTATTATGCGAGTTTTGTTTTGCTGTTACCACCACAATACACATCAACAACCACTTAGGTTTTTTAGAAATCCTTCTGGATTTTCCCCAAATCCCCACCCCCTGCAAAAAGTACTAACCCAAATAATTGTTGCAGAACTGTTCTCCGTGTAAACCTTTCTGCTTCCAGCAAAACCAAAACCAAAACCAAAGAACTGGAAATAACATCTTGATGTCAAAGTCCAATATCTTTCTGTGTGTAAGCTTGGGGGTGGGAGTGGGGAGGAATTGATCTCAAAAATATATAAGATATTGGCTAAGACAGATAATAATACTAATTGTAACTCAAATTAATACTAATAATAAAACGAATAAGTGCACCAGATTGGTAAAACAGTCACAGCCTCTTACTGCTCAATTCAATTCAATTCAATTCAATTCAATTCAATTCAATTAAGAGCTGAAAGGGGCTTTGGTCTTCTAGTCCAGCTCCTTGCTCAAGCAAGAAACCCTATACCTTTTCAGACAAATGGCTTTTCCAGTCTCTTCTTAAAAACTTCCCGCGACCCACGATTTCTGAAAACTAGCAATTCCAGTGGTTAATTGTTCTCACTGTTAGGAAGTTTCTCCTTAATTCCAGGTTGCTTCATTCATTCACACTCCATTGCCTTCTCTTGCTTTACCTCCCTAGCTATAGCATCTGATTACTTTGTTTGGCTGTCAATTCTCAGTTGAGGAATCTTGGTGTGTGTGTGTGTGTTTTTTTTTTTAATGTGCAACTGCTTCAGCACAAGCTTTTTAGCCCAAACTGTCTTTTTAACAGTACTACTTTCATCTATCTGGGTTATTTGCTTACCTTCACATGTGTACCTGGTGGTTTAGCCTTAGCAGCATTTCTGAAAGCAGGACCTAGAATAGAAGTCCACATTCCACATTATTCTTTGCCTCAGAAGATACTGTAGATTCGCAGGATATGCCAGAAAAAGCTTCCTCCCCCTCCCCAAAAAGTACTTTCTGGCTGAGCATATTATAAGCATGCTGTTGCCTTACCTTGTGTGGACCAGACAGTATCAAGCTATAATTAGTTTGTCTTATATAGAGAATTACATGAACATAGCAATTTTCTTTGGTTAACCCAGATTCAAGGTTTGGCATCTCGTGCAAACCCAGCCAAAACGGATAGTATCACTTCAATCTGACATGCCACTGTGACTGCAAGAGAATCAATTTGAGTGTCTAGTCTCAGCTTTGTCAGCATGATCATTTAAAAAAAAAAAAAACAAGTGAGTCCCTTGTGTCATCATCATCATTCTCATCATCTTTTTCTTTTATCTAGCTCACATAATCTTCCACTGTCCTGTTTCTCCTTTGCTGCTTCTTTAAAAAAATCACATACTTTACATCAAACTCTGGTTTGAACACATCAAACCACCAAAGTTCAGATTACTTTATGTTAAAACCTATTTCCAGAAGGACTCGCATAGTTAATGTAACAAGACAAGCATTTCAGGGCTCTTTAGGGGCAGAGTAATGAATAAGTTATCAAAGGAACTTTTAACAAGAGTGGAAGTAACATATATCCCAGAGGAAGCTACTTTACAAGTCCCATTAATACCGCAAGTGGTTTTTTTTTTTATTTGCCAAATGTAACCCAAGTTGCATTGAATTCAAGAGCTATCATGTTGCTGAGGTCTTGTGGTTGGAAACACTTAATTTTCACTCGATCTCAGCTCATCCTGCTGTCTGTTATATAAACAATGCAGCTTTATCATCCAAGCCACAGTGATGTAATCATCTATTCAGTGAATGGTAAAACTGAAGAGCTGCAGTAAGAAACCTGCAAATAGATGTGTATACATCATTCAGGCTGGCTTGTCCCGTCCCCCGTCCCCCCCAAATAGGCACAGGTTATCCATAAAATAGTCATCATTACCTCGATATTCATAACACTTATTAATGTTTTTTGCAGCCCATGTCCTCCAGAAGTGTTGTACTTTCTGTTAAAACCCCAACTCCTAAAATGTTAGTCCCTAGACTGGTTGCCGGGCTAGGATTTTATAGTTCTGACACATCTGGTGTCCTCCACATGGCAGAAATCTGCTTTGTGGCATTATGTGTGAAATGTTCCCGCTAATATCCTATTTAATACTTCCTTATCCCCATCTTACATAAATATTGATTCATAAGCAGCTTCCACTAAGGTGGGGGGTACTAAATGAAGGATGCTTGAGAAATGTGCTCCTAATAAAAGCAGCAGAAGGAAAGAAAAATAAATGGATCGTTTTCAAATACTATCGAGAGGTAAAGTTAATAATTGAATTAACTTTATTAAGCAGTAATTTCCACAAGGATGGATAAGGTAAATAGATAGGATGTGATAGGTAGAACAGGCAGACAAACAGATCCTGGTTAATAGCATCATTCAGTGAGGTGTAAAACAAGAAACAGCTCGGTTCTAAGATTAGACAATGCTGAAATACAGCTGCATCTAGGCCACATCTAACAGATGAAATAGGGCCAGAGACAGAACTTTATCCACTAACACTGCAAGCAGAGCAAGCCCAGAATTTGTTTTTATTGCCTGTTATGACCTCTTAGTGTTTGTGATGCTCGGCTGTCTGCCAGAGAGAGCCCTCTTAAGTAGCTGCTCTTGACATCCATCATCCCCTGCTACATAATTCACTGCCACTATGGAAAACTGCCCTTGGTCTGATTCCCACAAGTACTGTGGTAATCCATCACAGACTAGTCAATAAAACAGTCTCCCTGCTGTGCTGTGCTGACATCTCATCTGTCAGCCAGAAGGTAGTTTCCTAAATGGTGATGGCTGCTAGCTAACTATCGTTGACTCTTGTAGCTAGGAGGCCATCAATGGGTATGATGTCACTGCTCTCACGCCTGGTTCCCCATCTGCTCATGGAAATCAAAAGTGGGGTATCTCCTTGCCTATCTTGGCATTTGGGAGCTGTCTAAAAGAAGTGAGAGAAAAGTCTAGTCTACCTTAAAGCCCAAATTTGTGAAATGTTTCTCAGCTAGGTTTTAGCAGGATGATCTCTAAGAAGTAACAACAGGAAGAACAAGAAGAACAATGATCAGCATCGTATGCACTTTACAATATTATGCCTTATCCCATAAAATCTATGTCCCACCATAAAATTGCCAGCAGCTTTGGATCAAATTGTATCATTTTTAATACTTTTTCTTTAAAAAAAAAAAGAGTTCTAAGGGAATAGGACATCCTGGGTGCAATACATATTCTTATTATTATTTGGCTTACCAGGTACCAGATTACCCTCTGCTTGGGAGCATAGTACATTTATGTACAAATCTAGGCTCCTGATTATTCCTAAAGCATACCAGTTAGAATAATTAATAAGTGAAATGACTTTCCTTCAGAAGTTGTGAGTGCTCCAACATTCAAGACTTTTGAGAAGAAAATGGACAACCATTTGTCTGAAATGGTATAGAGTCGGCTGCTTGAGCAGTGGGTTGGATTAGAAGACCTATTCCTATTCTATTCTATTCTATTCTATTCTATTCTATTCTATTCTATTCTATTCTATTCTATTCTATTATGAAATGCATTAGGATTAGTGTGGCTTTCAAAACCTGATTTTGGACATCATCTGAAGCCTCCTATTTGTAGTTTGTTTGTCCACCTTTCCAAAGAAAAAAATGAGATGCCTCCTCTCAACCAATAGATTGGTTGTCCATTTCAAACCAGCCATTCTTTTGTTGCACAAAAATATCCATTATCTTCTTTTTATTATGCATCGTGACCCGACAATAATTTGAAAAAAGCAAATTTATTTATACAGCCCAAACTGCCAGTTTTATCCAACTGTGATTTAATAACTAAGGAATCTTTATTCTTTTTCCTTTAATAATGAAATTGTTCTTCATAAATTCCTTACAAACATCTCTCTACTCCAAAATACCACAGTCATTCTCTTATATTTTGACGTTTAATTATTTATCATAACTTGGGGGGGTGGATGGTAACCCCCTCCCTTTACTGTTGACAGTAACTTGATTTATTAGTGAATATTCAAAAACTGTGCAGTCATAAGAAATAGCTAGCATGATTCGGGTTCTTGCCCAATAATTTTTATATCTCATTTCCAATATTTCTCATTATTTGAAACATTTAGCTATTCTAAATAAAAGTGTCATAAATGAATGTCTTTCTTTTCTAGTATTTTTCAATATTCTTCCAATTAGAACGTGGTGACTATAACATTTAATGCCATTTTAATACTGTTTTTGAACAGGATGGGAAGATTTATAAAATATATTAAAGGTTGAAATAGAGCAGAAATTATTTTTAAAAAGTAGACATTGATAGCAAGTTGAGCCAACAAAAATATCCATCACTATAGTAACCTGGAGCAATCATTACCTCAAACAATAGCAGCTGCCTTACACACTTGTAGTATTGTAGCACATATTGTATCATTGTGACATGTTTGCAAACATATCTCACTCTTTCACATTTTATTTTATGAGAAGCTGTTCAAATAATATAAGGCTATTTCAAAGAGAAAATCAGTGAAAATATAGTATATAAAAGCAAAGCTATCAAAGAAATCACAGATGATTGCCATTAACACACAGGAGACCATTCTGTAACAAATTCTCTTTCTGTGTGTGTCTTTATATAAGCATACATGTATACTGATAAAACTCTGTGGACTATCACTCATGTTCTGTTGGGATAATATTGTAATTGTTTCTTAGCCCTTTCTTGATTGAGATCTCCAGAATTCTGCACTTAAAAGTTAAGACATTAGTATTGTGAAGTTATCAACCGCACATTTAACTTAGTTTGCTGACTCAATTTAGGAAAGGTAAACCAAATGTGCTGGAAAGCTGACAGCCTAATCTTGCGTTCTTCATTCAAGCAAACACTCCATTTATTATAAATGATGAATGGGCAATTCAAGAGGTTCTCTACATCCCTTCTCAGATACAGAAAATAAAGGTCACAAAGTTGCTGAAGTCAAGCTGAAGAAATCTTGTTTTGGTATTCTTTACAATGCTGGATTTCAGTAGAAAAACTTAGATTCGATTGCTAGCGTATTGCAGTTGCATCACTGGATGGATAAATAGAAGCCAATCCACAGTATTCATGTCCCCTCTCTCATCACTTTAATCTAAAAAAAAAAAAACCCTTTTGTTATTACCACTGCTGTTAACAGTAGGATTAGTGTTTCTAAAGCTTCTTTTTTTTCTCCTCCCAAGCTGATATATGATATTCAGTCATGAAAATTTGTCCTTTGCACATGATAAGGCAATTCACTCAAAGTTGGGGTAAACCAAATCTGAGTACATTGGAGGGAGTGTGCTTTTTGCTCTAACAAATTGTGTCTATTTATGTGGCAATACTCTTGCCACCATGTCATCACTTCCCTACCTACTGTAATAACATAATAGTTATGCCAATCATTCCATAATGGCAAGATACATTTTTTTATGCATGGTTTCCTGTCTAGGACTTAAAATGATGAGTTGCCATCACACATAACAGACTAACAGAGTGAGAAGGGACGTTTGAGATCTTCTAGTCCAACCTCCTGTTCAAGCAGGAAACCCTATATCATTGCAGACAAATGATTATCTTCTTAAAAACTTCCAGTGATTGAGTTTCTGGAGGCAAGTCGTTCCCCTGGTTAATTGTTCTGGTTGTCAGAAAATTTCTCCTCCATTCTAGGTTGCTTCTCTCCTTGATTAGTTTCCATCTATTGCTTCATGTCCTGTTTTCAGTTGCTTTGGAGAATAGGTTGACCCCCCATCTTCTTTGTGGCAGCCCCACAGATATTGGAACACTGCTATCATGTCACTCCTAGTCCTTCTTTGCATTAAACTAGACATAACCAATTCCAGCAACCATTCTCCATAGGTTTTAGCCTCCAGTCCTGTAAGCATCTTGGGTGCTCTTCTCTGCACTCTTTCTAGAGTGTCAACGTCTTTTTATATCATGGCAACCCAACTGGATGCAATAGTCCAAGTGTAGTCTTAATAATACATTGCCAGCTACCAAATTTCCATAGCACCTCTGGAGAAAGTAATAGGGTACAAAATGAATGCTAGACTTAGCAAAAAGACTGCCCACAAAGCTGCATGCCTTATACCATAGACTACAGGGTGGTCTCAAAGATCCTTGCAATATACCAAGCCTCCTTTCACATTTGCATAAACTTATACCACTCATATAACAACGGGCATTTTGCCAATCTAAAATATTCACTAGTGACTCATTTATATCTCAGTTATATCTCAGCAGGGTCATTAAACCCATTTTCCCTTTTAAGCTCACTGCATAAACCATTAACCCAGGAAATGCAAAGAAAAAGAATCAATTAAAAAGGACAAGGTATCCGACAAGTAATACAAGAACAAAGCAGAGCATGGAGAGATTTTGTAACAATTAGCTCTTGAGATAAAAAAAATAGTTGAAGGGATTATTCCTTTTCTTTCATTTGGCTTTTTCTTTTTGCATTTCCCCCCTCCCTCCCATGATGTATTATGAAATGTATTGTAAGCATTCTGGCTTTCAGTTACTCTAATTTTACACGTAGAAAACAGTAGGTCTTTTACTGCAGTAAGTATTTCTTATGCCTGCCCTTCACCATAATCCTGGAGTCACCAAGCTTTAGTAGACCACAATTCCCTTACATTGGAAATAAACTGAAGTTATGTGAAACTCGCTCCTCCCTTTTATTAAAGTTAGATTTGGTTATGGAATAAACGTGTCACTTGTCTTTCATAATTAATACAGGTTATTGAACCCAACAAGCACAATTGAACCCAACATTTCCCTTGTTAAGTGAAACTTTTGTAAATTTTTGCCCCATTTTATGACCTTTCTTGCCACAGTTGTTAAGTGAATCCACCCAATTATAAAGACAGTGACATGCTTGTTCAGTGCATCTGGCTTCTCCATTGGCTTTGCTTGTCAGAAGGTTGCAAAATGTGATCAGGTGACCTCAGGACACTGCAACTGTCATAAATATGAATCAATTGCCAAGCATCCAAACGTAAATCACGTGACCATCACGTGACCTTTTTCAGTACTGTTGTAACTTCAAAGGCTCACTAAATGAACTGTTGTAAGTCAAGGACTACCTGTATTAATCCATCTATCAGCAGGAATTCTCAAACACTGTGATGCCACAACTACCTATGGTAACTGTAAAACAATTGGCACTGTAAAACAAGGAACAAAGCCCAAACAAGTTTTGACAGTATTCCTGATGAAGATTCAGGAGATCACTGTATAAAAAAGCAGTTGTAAGCTCCTCAATTATCAATAAAGGTATTTGGAAGGAAAATAAGGACATTTTTACCGTAATCTACTTTAGAAATATGTAAGTTTCAAAAGGGAACTATTTCAGTTGCCAGAATTCTTGCAACCCAAGGATTCTAGCATGGTAATTGGCTTTAAGTGCCAGCCAGAATATGGGAAGCTAATTAGAGAACTAATGTATGATATCAGTTTTTCCCTGGTAGTCAGCCCTAGTGGATTATATATGATGCGTATGATGTCATACATGAGTTCTCTAGCTGGCACTTAAAGAATGGTCGTCATTGTTTAAACGCAAAACGTAATCCTCAAGGACACTTGCTAAATTCATACGGTCATTTCACTGAGGTCTTCATTTAGGATAATCATGGATAGTATCATCTATGATCTGCTAAGTTCCTCAAGAAGAGTACAAAAATGGTTGTCAATCATCCAGCAAATGGGAGAAGAATAAGGCAACCAATAATTCTGCCCTCTGTTTCTTTATGTCTGTACCCAGCTCTGCTTTCTTTCAACTTAAAAGAGATTAGCTTGGCTTTCAACATGCAGAGCAAAAACAGGCACTTCCTTTTCTTTTTTATTTCATAACTAATCCAGAAACTTCTTCTCAGTAGGTTCCTTTCTTAAGTTTCCCCAATCAATTCAATCAATCCACCTCCCACTTTCTTTTTCCTAGATTTGTATTATTCACTTGCTTCTTATATCTTCTACTGCCAGGTTAGGGCATTTACTATTACAGTTATAGATACTTTCATTCTATATTATTCTTCCTCCTCATTGAACTCAATCTGTGCAAGACTCCACTCCCATTCTTTATCTTAAACCTGTTTTATTTACTAGTTCTACTACTTTCCTTAGAGTCAGTCAATCAAAAACTATTGTAAACCCCAGATTATGAGGTTGAATTTTATTCTGCTAACTACTCAAGATCTCTGCTAGCCTTTAGATTTTTAACTACCGAAGATCTCTGGGTTAATGTGCAAACTGCTAATAATTTTAAACCTCTCACTTTATTTACTTTATTTCACAGGGATCATGATTATATGTAGTCAGCTTAAATATGTACAAATTCCATTTGCAGTTACATCTTTCTGGGACTCCATTCACATAATTAGACATTACACTTGGTGCCTGGATGTGTCAGCAAACTCTGCTTGTTTTCTCATGAAGTATTTACAAACCTCTATAGATATTATCCTACTTACAAACAAGTTATGTTCTGTGAGGCTGTGCGTAAGTTTATTTTGTTCTCAAATCCAATCTAGCATAAAATATGCATGGTAGTGTTCTTATTTTACATCTTATTGACTCATCCTCTTGACCAGATAGAACACATTTCTCCAGTTTCTTGAAGAAGTGGTTCAATAAACCTTAGATACCTCAACATTAGGGTCCGGCATCTTGAACAATGAAAGTATTGACCCCATCAAACTGAACCCCTCTGCTATCAGCTTGGTCTGCAACTGCTTTGATGGTTTGATTTCTTCCTCTTGCTCTTGTTTTTGCTGACTTTTGCTGAGTATGTCAAAGTGGTAGTATCAGTTGATGTTGATCCATCTTTCCAGAATGTTGCCATCATTGTTTCAAAAGGCTCCCATCATTGGATAAATCATTTTTATGTTGCAAAAAATACCAGAAAGGGAGGGAGGGAGGGAGAGAGTGAGAGAACTTCTTTTAGTGTTAGCAACATTCAGAAAACTGCTGAGATATTGCAAGGGGAAATCAAGAATGGTTTTTTTAAAGGCCAATTTTATCTTCTAATACTAGGAATATCTGAAAATGTTCATGTACTCCATACATAAATAGTGATGTAAATAGCCAAGTACCATTAGTTTTCAAAATTGTCAATAGTCTATGGAGCTTGATATAGCTTCTACACTTAATGACCTAAAAAGCTTTCAGTTATTCTAAAAGCAGGCTACTCACAAATTTAATTCCAAGTTAGAATTTATTTCCAAGGAGGAATATTCAGGATTATGCTTTGTAAATGGGCCCACATTCTTAGATATTGACTCCTTGGTGATAAGCCCATTGAAGTCTCCTTATTTGGCGAAGCAAGATTTGAGCCACACAACTAGCCACGAGAGGCAGAACCATGTTTAAAGTCTTCCCAGAGATGGATAGCAATATGACAAATGCTTCTGCATGCACTGAAGATGGGTAGGGACAGGGAGTGAAAGCTAATCAATTTATATATTGACTAATTTGTAAGCTCTTCCTCTAGGAAAAAATGTTAACATGGATGATAGTGATCACCAGGAATTCATCTAGGATCAACACAGCCCACATTAACATCTTTCATAGAAGAGCTTCTAACAAAATGGCTACTGATGGGCTACATAGCAAGGCCAGCAGTACAAATAAGAAAATGGGTTTATTTATCCCTGAACCTACTAAATAAGGTTGCAGAGCTCAGAGTGGGAAAAGGACTCTCTTTGCCTTGATATAGGACACATATCTAAGAGATGTAGACTTAAAGAGAAAAAAAAATGTGCCCTGGGAAGACACACTTCTATAACATTGTGAGAGATTGGCTATTCTCATTTTATGCCCCATTTTAGGTCCATTTTTTTTTACTATTTTGTACCTGCACATTGTTACCATTACAGATTGCTGTGGCTTTACTTAGCTGGTCACTCTACTTGAGCCATTCTAATCAGTCTTCTTATTGCATGATGTGCTTGCAATATATATACATGATTGCATATGCAGCATAATAATTATATGTTTTTAAGACTGATGCTTGATTTGTGTTGATAAAGTATCTATAATTGTGAGGTTTGGCTTTACCACTTAATGCTGAATATGTACAAGAGTAGCCTTGCTAAGAATCCAAGTAAGTTTTTACTTACATTTCTCCCTTCCCAGCCTGCCTACTGATATCTAAAGTGCATTAAGAAAAATGTCCTCAGTGTAAGAATAGTTCAAAAGTGGTATAGAACGTAAACTGTCTTGGGAGAACCTTAGATGGCTTCTGATGGAAAACTTGAACAGGTCTTTGTTGTCAATGCTCAAACTCTATAAAGTATTTTGCCTTAGGGCAATGCATTGGAATAAGTGATTTGTTGGACACACACACACACACACACACACACACACACACACATACACATACACATACACACATAGATGATTCTATGAGTCTACAGAGAAAGGAAACAAATAATTTCTGGAGTGCTTTGAAAAATCATTTTCTAACATTGTTTCAGAAAACCATCTTTCTAAACCCACTTCAGAATCCCTAGATAGAATAGTTTAAGTTACTAAACAGAACAGTGAATTACAGTAAGCACAGCTTGGGCATAAATCCAGCTTGATATTTGGTCATCCTCAGAACAAAATGTGCAAGTAATACACCAGGCATTGGTATTTAAAACAGGCTTTTCTTTTCAAGTCGAAATATCAGTTCATTATGCTGAGAAAAACAGACTAGAGCTCAACAAGAGTTTTAGAGAAAGAACAGCAGAAAAGCTAATAAAAAGTGACCCAGAAAGCAACGCTAATTAGGAGGCCCAAATATCTAACAAGAAAAAGTTATCAAAGGGGGAAGCATCAGCTAGAAATGTAAATGAGGTAAAAAGTTGTAAAATTAATTGTTTATATCCAAGAACCTCTCTATTGTGAAGCCTCCATTCTTTCCACGCTGTGAAAAAGTAGAAGCCAAACTTTGTGGGAAAGAAGCTAGTAGCACTTGATTCAGTTTGCAGAAAACTAATTATTTCAAATAATTACAAATAGATCAGTTGAAACCTATGATTGTTTTACCCAGAACTATCATAAATCCATAATGCAATTTCTTATTTAAGGCCTTTCTGACTTAAATGCATGAAATTTTGCACATAAGTAAATGGCTAAATGTCTGTTTTGACTTAAATATGCATTTCCATATACACTTCAGCACTTTTTATTTTAAAAGTGGAAACATGTTTTGAAAAATTTAAATGTGTGAAGCAAAACCGAAGAGTAACTACACTCTTATGCATAGCTTCATTAAGCTAAGAAGGACACCGTTTGCTTAAAACTGCAGAAATATTTAAGCCATCCATCTATCAATTCATTTAAATTTCATTACAAGTTGTTCAATATGGCCTTTCCATATGGTGACAGAATTTGGAATACATCCATCTATACTCCATAGGGTTTCCTTAATAGACTCACACCTTAAATAAATAGGTAGTGATTTATAGCTAAAAATTGTTTTTTTTTAAAGCACAGGATGATTATATCTAACTTTGTTAGATATAAGATCCAACATTATATAAACTGTACATTATACAAAATGTACAGCTTTTGGATACATATTTGATCCCTCCTTCCCCCCCCCCTCCATTTTCAATGAATAAATTTAAATTGTTATTTTGATGGTAGCATGCATGAATCTATGATACTATGAATCACCATCGCAATAGAAATCCCAGTCCTACAAGGAAAGATTCCAAAAAGTCTGAGGAAGCATCTATTGGATTGTAATGAATGGAAACATTCTGAAGTAACTTAGATGTTGTTGACTTTCCTCTATTTTAATCCATCCCAAAAGGTTAACATACTTCTGCTTTGATTTCAAGATGAGTGGGATGTGTAAATACAGATGGATCTACGTGTATCATTTTGTAATCTTTAAACATGAAAAAGAAAGAGCCTTCCATAACATTCAGAAGAACTCTTGAAACAAAATTGTCGAGTTTTGAAACTACAAATTACAATGACGGGCTGGAAATATTTTTAACAAGTGGTACTCTGGCTGGGTAGGTCATAGCCAGTTGGCCATGTGACTGGGTGGGTGACATCATTTATCACACCCAGCCATGCCTCCCGGCCACTCATCTCAAAGAAAGAGGTAGGATTCAGCCAGTTTCCAGGCCATTTTTCAGGCCATTTTTGACTTGAAAAATGCCCCCCCAAAACAGCCAGAAAAATGGCCCCCAAATGGCCTGAAAACAGCCCCCAAACAGACCACGTTGGGGGCATTTTGGGGGTGTTTTCAGGCTGTTTTTGGACCATTTTCAGGCTGTTTTTCTTTTTTCGGGCCATTTTTTGCCCCAAATAGTCTGAAAACAGCCAAAAAACTGGCCAAGAAGCAGGATCAGCCAGTAGTCAGATTTGCCAGTTCGCTGAAGTGCACCTTATCTTAACTACCAGGTCACTAGAACCAGTGCGAACCAGCAGCATCCCACCTCTGGCAAATTAGCTGGTACACTTTAGCAGATCTCCTGCCACTAAGAAGTGTGGCAAATCTAACAATAATATATTTTTATATAGATAGTAATGCTGATTCCTGTCAGAATAAAGAAGTGAATAGATGTAGCAAAATCTGTGTAAAGGAAGACATGTATTGTACATATAGAAAAATATGCTTGTAGGAAAGATAAATTGTTTTAGCTGTAGAGAAATCTGCTTAACCATTAAATAAGCAACCATGTTGTAACTTTAAGATAAGGAAACATCTGTTTTAACAGAATATGAAAGGAAGATGTACATGTTGATAGAGCAGAAGTTTTTGCAATAAGCTGAAACATGTCGTTCTATTAATAATGACTAGCTAGATTTTTAAACTAAAGGACCTATAAAAGAGATGGAGAAGCAATCCCCTTTTGCAACCATCCGAGACAACTGTAGGTGAGCCAACATTCTTTGACCTTTATTGATGATCTGGTTCGCTTTCATCCCATCTTGGGACATGAAACACACACACACCCAAAAAAGGTTTCATCCTTCTGACGATAGGTTGGGAAGAAGGGCTGTTTGGCTTCCGTTGCCAGAATGGGTAGATGAGCACATCCCTTGGTCTGCTGCCAAATCATCTTACTTTTATGGACCACCTGAGTAACAACCAGCCCTTTAATGAACTAACAGACACACAAACCCCATGGCAGGTTTGCATTTCACACATAAAAATCACCTTGGCTCTTCTGTTCACTTTTATGGCCTTTAGCGGCAAAACATCTAAGGCTGTGTGTCTGTTGGAAGTGTGGGGGAAGATGCCAGGCGAATAATAAACTCTGTTCCCTTGTGTATGGAAATTACAACTAAGCCAGACTTTTAAGAATAAACATATACTGTACACATACTGATATGCTGTAATCCTTTTTCTCTCTTTTTAAACAACTTTCTGTAAAAGATGTTTTATACCTTTGTAGAGAATATATATTTTATTCTGCTCAAATAAAGTAACAGTAGGATATTCTTATATTCTTATTGGACTATTATTTAATAGCATGCACATTCATTTTTAGGTGCAAGAATAGGTATAATATAAAGCTGCAATGCTCAAGGGCAAATACAAAACTTGACAAATCTAGAATATTCTTTTATACTAATCCAAGGGCAACACAACTATTATTCTTAATGACCAGCATAATCTATTCATAGATGCATGAGTGAGCACTTAGAAATGTCATCATTCACTGTGGGATAGCCAACTACCTGCACTGAACCCATCTTATTTTATTTCAGCTTATTTATATTCAAAACCCACTGACAGCAGTAGGATTTAAATTACCTATGAAAAATTGATCTCATTGATTTCAATTGAGCTTTGCCAAACTTTGACTGGATTAGGTTTATAGCCTTTCTATCTGAACAATGGAAAAGATAGTTGAAAATTAATGTAAACCTTATATAAAATGAAGACCAAATTTTGCTTAAGATGAATGCTTACAATGTTTAACTTTCTCCTTTTTTCCTGCCTGGATCAAAATGAATGTTCCTGAAGCTGAATTGGAGCAACCTTTTCAAGAGTAAGACATATACAGCAATGATTAAGGTCTGAATGATGCAGCCATAGAATTGCTTCCAATGGGACTTAAATCCTGCATGTGACAAAACAGTCTCTCTGTTTTCATATAGCAACAAGAATATCTAAAAAGTGACTTTGATTTTAATCCACTGACAATGTGGTCAACTGTTTCACTAGCTGGGACCACAACTTTTAATCAATATTATTCAACATACTTAGCTGTGAGTGTCAAATGATGAGAAGTGGAAAATTTCTTTCACAAGCCAATGGAAACCAGCCTAGGTTTATTGATAAAACATTCTCCACTAAAACAGGGGAAAATTTTTAAACCAACTGCTGTGGCTCATGCCTGTTACCAACTCAGAATTAATTTTTATGAACTGATTACTCTTTCAGGAATCCTAAACAAATTATTGAAGTGCAAATTCTTTGGCCACTGAATGACAAGAGAGGATTCATTGGAAAAGTCCTGATGTTGGGAAAGAGCGAAAGCAAAAGGAGAAGGAGATAGCAGAGGATGAGATGGATAGATAGTGTCATTGATGCGGTGAAGATGAATTTAGGAAAACTCCAGAAGACAGTAGAGGATACAGGGCCTAGCATGCTATGGCGATGGGGTTGCAAAGAGTTGGATATGACTTAGCAGCTGAACAACAAAAATAAATCATTACCATAAAAACAGAAAGGTCTCAAACAACTTGTTTAATATAGCTTAGGAAAACTGCCAAAGTGTTTTGGTTTCAACTTTGTTTTCTGTTTCCTAGAAAGCACTGTGAGCTAGGCCATAGGAGACAAATGCAAATATTCACTTAATTAAGAGAAGATAAATTGATGGAGCTATGGGGCCAAAGACACAAGGGCCAAAGGTTTGAGATTGAAATTTCTTGTTTTGGCAAATGTTTTGTAGGAAGGAGCAAAGATTCCTGAAGTAATTGTGGAAAATAAAGGAAGTGGAAGTAGCCAAATAAGTCTGCTGGTATACTTTGAAGTAGGCAATTGAATAGAAATAAGAGAGTAAGAAGAAAGGGGAAGATGAAAGGATGAAAGACAAAGAGTCTGAACAAATGTGAGAAGTGTATGTGTTTGGGGAACTTATTTTTTAAAAATCAAACAGGACAAGCGCTGGTTTGGACTGCATCAACAATCAAAGGCTCATGCCAATAGAACAGAATTGACATCCAGAGGTAAATGATGTTATAATCAAAGGTATCGATAGGAGTTGGAAGCCAGGAAAGGAAAATCAGGAGAAGATGGGCCAGGCACCAATCCTTAGTAGTCTGAAGCCAATGCTACAAAGTAAAAGTGGAAATGCCAGACTGGAATGAGCAAATTTGGATGAAATTGAGACAAACTGTGGACAGAGTAGAGTATATCAAATAGCACAGAAGGCATCTATTCAGGCACTCAAAATATTTCTCTAGTTCATATGGATTTTTCAACAATTAATGTTTATGATATATCACTGGAATGTTGTTCACATAAACAAATTATACAACATTAGACATATGTGAATGCATGTCTCAGTCCCAGCCCAACTATCCTTGGAATGACACAAATAGTATTTCCCCCCCACAAAATCTGCATCAATTCAGTTTAGTGCCTGAATCAAATCAAGCAGATTCCAATAAGAAAAGGTATTATCTGTTCCCAGAATTGAATGAGGTACTGCACTACATTTCAAGATAATGTTGATGAAAGTGATGAAGACGTGGAGAAAAAGTCTTCTGGTGCCTGACACTATCCTTGTCACATACAACTATTCCCCACAAATTCTCTGGAGATGGAGATATTGCCTCATCTGGTAGGGAAGGACAATTGAGGAGAAAGTTCATGAAGCAAGCAAGCTAAGAACTCTCTTGATTCCGATGTTGACCCAAGACAGAAGGGCTTCAAAGTCTACCATATGCTTGAAGTAAGAACATCTTACTTTTGAAAAAAAACATCTTTCCAAATCAGGTATCGAAAAATAAATCTGAAAGGGTTTCTAGGATGTGAGCTTCTTTCATGGTTGAATGCCTCAGAAATTACATAAGCTCTGAGCAAAAAGGTTGATGATTGTGCCCAGGAACCCGAGTAAAATTTAGGGCAGCCACTTCAGCTGTGATCACAAGTTGACAGAAGGAGTACACTTATGAGGCCAACTGCCTGTGACTGAGCCTGCTGTCTCACATAGCACAAATTAGTCCCCAAAGAATGATGGCAAAACCATGAGTTAGGGCTCGGCAAAGCATTGAAAAATATATTCGCATAAGCAAAGCATTGTTCTTCAGTGTACTAAACACAGGCATCCCCTCAATGGCTCAAAAGCAGCTGTTTTAAAGGATCTTTACCTCACTGTTCGATCAGGGGAAATGGTAACTTTTCTTTGGGTTTGTTTTTTAACCTCCAAAGCTGTTGTTTTTTTAAAAAAAAACAAACTTAGAATTGGGCAAATTAAGATATGTTTAAATTATTTATATGGCCAGAGGAAAATTTCTTCCATTCAGTCAGATTGCTTGTTCCTCTGACCCTTTATGGTCAACTCCAACACTTACACAAATAAAATTCTGCAATGAGGCAGAGATATCTTCAGTGCAGTGCAAGTAGTCCTCAACTTAGAACGGTTCATTTAGTGACTGTTCAAAGTTACCACAGCACTGAAAAATGGATTTATGACCATTTTTCACACTTATGACCATTGCATCATCCCCACATTCGGATGCTTATAATGGTTCATATTTATGATGGTTGCAATGTCCCGTCGTCATGTGACTATATTTTGCAACCTTCTGACCAGCAAATTCAATGTGGAAGCCAGATTCACTTAACAACCATGTTACTGATTTAACAACCGCAGTGATTCACTTAACAAATGTGGCAAGAAAAGTCGTAAAATGGGACAAAAAAAAGGCACTTAACAAACTTTTCACTTTGCAACATCAGTTCTGGGCTCAATCGTGATCATAAATCGAGGACTACCTGTATTTCATCAGCTTCCAAGCAAAGCTAATATGTCACAGATCAAAGAAAAGGACAGAATATGCAGTTTGTGTAGTAGAGCCATACAGGCAGTGGTGGGACTCAGCCAGTTTGCACCAGTTTGGGTGAACTGGTTGTTAAATTATCCACCCACCCTCACTACCAAAGTGGATCCTGGGCAGTGCGTTGTGCTGGAATTGAGAAAGGGCAATGGAGTGGTCAATGCAAGGGAATTCCCTCTTTCTTCTCCCTGCTCCTCCTCTTTCCCTCATACTGGCTTCTCCATTGCCCATTTCTCCATTGCAGTGCAGTGCAGCTTCAAAGATTCACTTTGATAGTGGGGAGGGTGGGAGATTTAACAACCAGTTCACCCAGGGTCAAGTTGGCCATTGTGGGAGGCTCATCTCGCATGTGCGGCGGAGCTGGAGGATGAGGATGGACCAGGCCTCCCACGACAGCCAACCTGACCTTGGGTGAACTGATTGCTAATTTTTTTGGAATCCCACCACTGCATAAAGGTATAAAACTCCAATCATGCTGAATGCTACCCCCCTCATCATAATTCACACATTCAAAATACTCCGAAGGTCTGAATAAGAACTTCAGAGAAAAGCTACATACTTTAGCCAAATTGATCAACTAAAGGCATTTTCAGTAACCTCCAAAATTAAACTTTGTTGACTAAGATAGCAGCTGCTAGGTAATCAGCTCTGGTAATCAGAAGTTAAATACAGTTCCAAAGATGAATTCTGCCCTTTTCGCCCTGCCCCTGAAGTTACAAAGGAAGCTCAGACTAAGCCTTGATCTGAGATAGTGAACTCTAGAAATACATTGCCAAGAAAAAGCTTCTATTGTGTTCTCCATAGATTTTGTATCTATAGGAAGGGAGGGAGGGAGGGAGGGAGGAAGGAAGGAAGGAAGCAGAAAGAAGGAAGGAAGGAAAGAAGGAAGGAGAAGGAAGGAAGGAAGATGTGTAGCTTAGTAACAGGCTGATTTTTCCCATTAAATTTCCCATTAAAATAACTATTCAGCCTTTCAGATAAGAAGTATGCAAATAAGGTTTGTAGCCTTCCAGCAACCCCTTTGTAAGATCAACCCAACTGTTAAATAATTTTCCTTTTAAAGAAAACAGTCCAGATTTTGCCTGGCTGCTAGAACAATGAAATATGTTTTTGATTCTTCTTGGCCTCAAGCAAAGCTCCGCAGCCAAACTATGAAGCCTGTCATTTTGCCACAGCTGCTCCAAATTTCTGGAGTTCAGGGACACAAAACTAGAGTCTTAGAGCCTGCTGACCAGTTCTAGAATTTGATTTGATTCAGCTGGATAATCATGTGGGCAAGAGAAACAGGATGAGATTGCCACACCAAAACAAGAAAATAAAGATGGACAGCATGACCTCAAACCAGTCATTTTCTCTCAGCCCAACTAAACTTACAGAGTTGTTGTTATGGAGAAAATAAGAGGATGGAGATGTTTTGGATATGTTTGCCACCTTGACTTATTTGTGAAAATAATAAAGGTGGAAAATAAATAAATAAATAAATAAACAACAAACAATTCCTATAAAGTCAAATTCAAAATCATTTGTTAATGTGATCAGCGTTTGGAGAATTGCTAACATTCTGATGTAAATTTGGATCACGGACCATGGTTAACAACAGATTAAAGTTAAAATAGTGCTGAAAACAGTGACTTACATGCCACTTACATGCCAATCGCATTTACAACTGTCACAGCAGCCCAACAATTAGGGGATCAAACTTTGGATGCTTGGCAACTGACATGTATTTACAAAGGTTGCAGCATCCCAGGGTCATGTGATCATGATTTGTGGCCTTTCAGGAAGCTTCCAATAAGGAATGGGGCAATCCATATTTGCTTAACAACCATGGTGATTTATTTAATAAACCCGCAGCAAATAATGGAGTAGAATCAGGCACAATTCAGTTAATGACTGCATTATTTAGTCATCAAGTTCCAGTCCCAAGTTATATAACAAATTGAAAAACAGTTGTCTGTATTTTAATCTGTTTCCCCTTCTCTTTGCATACTAAATTCCTTTTGAAACTGTAGTTTTTATTTTCACTTAGAACTGACTAACTCTAAGTTTTGATTAGCCACACTTTGGCATGCAATCTGAATAAAAAAGTATCTCCATGAAAATTTATTCATTTTCACAAAGTCTCTCTCTCTCTCTCTCTCTCCCCCTCCCTCCCTCCCTCCCCCCCCTCCCTCCCCATCTCTCTCTCCCTCTCCCTCTCTCTCTCTTTCTGAAAAAAACATATGTAAACATACACATACGCTTATACACTTTTTCCCTAATCTAGTAAAATATATACTTATCTGTATTTCTCTCTAGAATGCACATTTTGTGCATTTATTAAAACTGAATGTTGCATATTTTAATAAAATGTAGATCTCGGAACAGATGTATATTGCACAGTTTCTAGTTGCAAACAGGAGTGTATTTATATAAAAAGTATACAGAACAAAATTTTAATTTATTGTTAGATATTTCTCTCTCAGAAGAGTGCCTGGGAATAAAAGAAAATTAAATCTGAAGAAAGCCAGAATTTTTAATATTACCAGGAAATCCCAGCTATAGTGGCTTGAGAAGATGGCTGGTAAAAGATACAGGAAGAAAGCAGTACTCAATCATTTCTATGCTACTTACTGTTAAAAAAGAAATAGTTAGTTATACAGCAGCCTCTCCCAACTGAACTTAAGTGGAAATCTAAACTTCTGCAAAAAATCATTATTGGAAAAAAAAAAATCAGTTTGTAAACGTCAAGTGCAATGCTAGCATCACATTGGTGGGAATGTTACATGCCTGAACTCAGTTTTGCTAATGTTGCAAACACTGTAAAATGTGTAGGTTAGAAGAGAAAAATATAGTGAACATTTGGAATTGTTTGCTATTTTTGTACAAGGGGTTCCCTGAGATTTGAACATTATTTCATGGCTTCCTCCAGAAAGAAAAGGATGAAAAGGACTTTCTTAAAGCATGCATAAAAGTATCCATGAAAACATCCGATTGTGTTTGACTTGAAGGATTAATAATGGGAAAAAAATAGAATACCCAAGAAAGGAGAAGAGTGAAGTCCATCTATTTTGGGGAAGTTCAGACCAGGATCCTTCCAGGATCTTTTGCATTCCATTGAATCCTTCCATGGAGTTTCCCTGATTCCATTTGCATCATTAAACCTCTTGTTTATAGGCTTGCAAGCTGGGAAGAATCTAATACAGATACTGGGTTGGACCTTATTAAAAGAGTTTTATTAGATTTTAGAAAAACAGGCAAGCAGCATAAAGGTTTTGGCCACCTCTGCTTATGGCAAGCATATTAACGTATTCCATAACTAGCTATACCTGCCAGAAGGTTCCTTGAAAGTACAACTGATGTTCTCTGAAAATAATTGTGATTTTACTTTTTCAATTCACTGGCATACAATTTAGGGAAATAATGGTCTCTGTAGATGAATCTCTTAATATTTCAGAGAGTGAAAAACATTGATTTACAGTTCCAGTGAAAGAGTTATAAAATCCTCCTAAAGTTCTCATAAAAATTCATTGGAACACCAAAAATGGAAGGGCAACAAGAAACAACCTAGGAACTTTCCAGTCATGTTCCTTGTGAAAAATGCCTTTTAAATGTTTCTTCCCCTGTGTTTACTATACTAAAGAGATAGATGTACCTTATTGAGGTAAATGTAGGAAATGAAATAGCTTCTTATGCTTCACATTGTCTGGTGCCTGGAGCATTGTGGAGCAGTTGCTTAAATTGCATTGGAGATTTCTACTTGCATTCGTGCAGATATTCTATTACCATACTGACTATAGGAAGCTGGTTTTCTTATTGTTTTCCCCATTCAGTTCAATGTAAGTTGCTAACAGGATACCATATGCACAATATATTCCACATTCTAACCTTTTTAAAGCCCCTTTTCTCTGTTTATCCTATATTCTTTGTCAGGTAATCAACTTAAATTTCTCCTTGGCTTATTGCTCCCTCCACTCTTTCTGGCTCTTGGTTGTTGCTCCCAATAGTAGCTCTAATGCTTTGCTTCCATTGTTTGTTCTTTTACTCTGAACTTGATGCTAGAATGGCAATAGTAACTAAATCATGAATACATTGAGACTAAACAGATTAATTTATGGTAGGGATGTAACTTAAAAATGGGAAAAACCAAGGGGAACATCTCCAACATGTTCTTTGTACCTTCAGTTGTTTGTACCTCTTACATCCAACACAATGTAAGTCAAAATGACCTCCTTATACAATATATAAAATATTAGATAAAGATATTTCCCTTTATAGCACAAAGATGTACCTGATTGCAGCTACTTGTTTCTGTTAGATACTACAATGTTAGATTGCAGCAAATATATAGTAGGTGTATTACCAAAGCAATACAGGAACTTTAGACAGCAATAATGGAGAGGGCTGCTTCATGGAGGGGGAGATGGTTAGAGGACCTTCAAGACAACCATAAGTTCAATATAAATTTTCTTTCCTAATATAAACCAAATCAAATTATTCCTCTAAAAATAATAGCTAAGTAGACTGCTAAAGGTGGTAGGAGGTTTAAATCCCTGTTATCTTCTCTGTCCCCTTTTAATTATTAAAATGATTGAGTTTGTTCCATGAAATCAACCTGTACTTTGAATTCATGCTGGGTAGTATAAATCAGGGATCCCCAACCCTCGGTCTGCAGCTGGGTGCAAGGCCTCAGCCCATTCTCAACCGCGGTGTGGAAGTGGTGAGAGAGCGCATGCAGGCACATGAAGCTGCATTCTGAACACATCATGCACAGAATCATTCCCTCTTCGCCCCCTGTCACCACCATAGCTGTTCCACCAAGCTGGAAAAGTTGGAGACCACTGGTATAAATGAAGACCTGCCTTTATGTTTGGCATAGTTCTGGGTGAAACTATGACAAACTGTACTGACTTCAAGAAGATTGTAGTCCTAGCCAACCTATTCTATAAACACACCAGTGAAATGGTAGCATTTGCTACTCAGTTTGTTCTTAAATTCAATAATTATTCAATAAGATTTTTAAAATTTGTATGTGATCATCATTTAATGAAACCTATAGCACAGTTACAACAATATCTGGAAATACTTTGTGTGCCTGCATCTTATCTCATTGATCAATATTGCTATTAAAAACATACTTGCCCTTTTGGCTAGTAGCTTACCTTCTGAGTAATTTATTCCATGATCAAGAAAAATCAAGTTCTGTTTATCAAAACTAGACATGGATTATATAATATTCTGTCTTTGATTTATTTGAATAAAGACAAAAAAGATCCAGCTGTAATTTTATCACCTGAGGCATAAAAATACCTTTCTACCAAATTTTCAATACTGATTTTTGAATTTATTCTTTTTATTCCAAGAGAAAAATATAGAAATATTTCTTTCTAAATTTCCTTAAAGTTCTGAAATGTGTATCAACAGTTTGTTGTACATATTAATCAATGTTCACTGAATAAATAAAAGTGGAACTTCTGATAAAGAAATGGTAGGATTCTTATTGTAATAAATATTGCTGGTTTTTTTTTAAAAGTGTAATTAGAGCATAAATTGTAAAACAAATTATTACAGAAGATATTGCCTAACCATATGTTGATACAGTTGATGCCAAGAACAGGGAGAAATTATGAAAATCTTATGGAAACAATTTCAAATCAAATGAAATGAAAACAAAATTCTGACATTCATTGTTAGCCTTTATTTCTAAAGCTATTCGTTTAACTTTGGGATCTTAGCAGGGGTGGTATTCAGCAGGTTCTGACCAGTTCTGGAGAACCAGTAGTGGAAAATTTGAGTAGCTTGGAGAACCGGTAGTGGAAATTTTGAGTAGTTCGGAATACCACCTCTGACTGGCTCTGCCCCCATCTATTATCTGCCTCCTGAGTCCCAGATGATCAGCTGGATCTTCTTTTGTTGCCCTGCATAGGAGAACGGAGCTGGAAAGTAGTTTAGTGGGGTGGGGAGAGAATGGGAATTTTACAATATTCTTCCCCTGGAGTGGGGTGGAAATGGAGATTTTACAGTATCCTTCCCCTGCCATGCCCACCAAGCCACACCATGTCCACCTAGCCACACCCACAGAACCAGTAGTAAAAAAGTTTGAATCACACAACTGGACCTTAGGCACAAAAATGCTAGTGTAATTCAGGAAAATGACCCTGAATTTCAGATAATTTTCTTCTTTAAAAAACAGGGAAAATTGGGAAGAAATTCTAACAGAGAACATTATGCTGTGCCCAATTTACCCAGAGCTTAACTTCCATTCTCCTGGCCTTTCAGTTTTTAAAAACTTGGCTATTCCAGGAGATCTTGGGAATGGGCTGTTGAAGAACTCCCGGTTGCAGGAATTCTATATTAATTATAATATAAAGAATCAGTTTGGTCTAGTGGTTAAAGTATCAGCCTACAAAATGGGAGAGTGTGAGTTCAAGTCCCATCATAGCCATGAAAGCCAGCTGGGTAACCTTGGGCCAGTCTTCTTAGCCCAGCTCACCTCACAGGGTTGTTGCTGTGGGGAAAATAGGAGGTGGAAAAAATATTCAGTATGTTTGCCACCTTGAGTTATTTATAAAAATAATAAAGGTGGGATACAAATATATGAATAATTTCTACCATAATGGTGTCTTCTGTTATTGTAAGCTATTGCATGTTATGGTTATTATTGCACTGGCTGTTCCTTATGTATAACATTTAGAAAAGCCATGACCAAAATGGTTTATAAATTCATACATAAATACTTCCTCACTGTGTCACCCTAGGGATGTCAATAATAACTGAACCCAATGTGGAATTTTACACACACAGTGTATATATGGGTATACATATCGTTATACACAATGTACTTGCCTAAAGCTATACTCCAAAGAAGCTCGGGGCAAAGACACAGACAGGACTATGCTACATAGCAGTTGAATAAATAAATAATATATCTGTCTGTTTGCCTGCCTGCCTGCCTGCCTGCATATCTATCTATCTATCTATCTATCTATCTATCTATCTATCTATCTATCTATCTATCTATCTATCTATCTATCTATCTATCTATCTATCTATCTATCTATCTATCTATCTATCTAGGCTGCTCCTCACAGTACCATAATTTATTAACCTGACCAACTAGTAATGAATGCACTTATTTAAGTTATGAAATCCTAGAATTGATCAGAATGAATATGAATGATTAAATTAAAATGTGCATGTACAAAGGCAGTAGATCTCAGAACTTTGGAATATGAGCATGCTGTCCTGTCTTATTGATACGTGGACCAAATATTTGGAGATGAAAAGCTGGCCTAGTAAGTCTGTGAGGCATTTTATATAAATTTTCTCCTTGTACATATTCTCAGACCATAATACATTCAATAAAATACTTGAAGACTGAAAACTAACATGAAAAGCACTTTTTTTAAAAAAAAATACCATATTTTTCGGACTATAAGATGCTCTGGACTCTAAGATGCACCTAGCTTTTGGGCAGAAAAACAAGAAAAAAAAAACCTGCCTCGGCCTGCCAACAATTTGCTTCCTTGTAACAAACAGCCTGGTCAGTTTCAGCACAGCTTGATTTAGCACGAGCATCTGATTGGCCGTTGCATTTGTCTCCTGGAATACCACCAATCAGCTGTTCCAGGCTGCAAGGATCGCCACCATCCATCACCACCGGTGCTGCCCATCGCTGCTGCAACTTATTGCTGCCTCCGCGTGCCCCATTTTCAGCCTCCATACATCCCATTTTTGGCTTCTGCATGCTCCATTTTCTGCCTCCTTGCATTCCATTTCTGCCCCATTCCAGGCAGTGGGGATAGGCAGCAGTGTGGGCTTTGATACTCAGTAACTCAGATACCTTTAAAGTGGCCACAGTGGCTTATATTGATCTACTGTATTATGAATGTCTTATTGATGTACTGTATTTTTATTTCTAGTTAAAGTGGAATGGGAGAGAACAAAGCCTATGAACTATCATCCAATAAGCTTTATTTTTTGTACAAATAATCTTATGTCCCAAAGAAAGAATATCTATCATTTTGTCAAGTGTTTTCCTATAGCATGTCCACCATCTACTAATGAAATAACCTAATCAAAAGAAAATGAAAAGCAGTTACTTTGAAAAAATGTTCTTGAGATACCCCTACTGATACCTAATTATTGCCATATTGCAATAGTTTTCTTTCTTTCTTTTTTTGCCTTGTTTGATCTAGAATACAAGGAAGTAGAACAAGATTCTTTGATATCATGGTAAATCCCCACCAAAGACAATTAAAAGAAACATATATGGCCAGTGGGGTTGTTTAACCTAGTGAAAAATATTGAATATAAAGTAAATGCAAAAAATAAATAAAGCTTAAATTGCCTAGCTGTATTTCTGAAGCTTCAAAAAATTAGATGGAGTGAATACTCTTCTGGAAAATAAAAAATGTTCAGTGAGAATTGTCTGAAAATTTAAAAGGGTTATTCAGTCTCCATTCTTTGCTCATTAAATTTATTTTTCCTAATTTCTGTATCCACTTGAACTTTTTGTTTCCTTCTTAGTTTTTTGCTGACTCTTTTGAATTAAGTTTAAATAGGTTTTGCTTCTATTTCTTTGTGTCTATTGATGGTTAATTTGTCTGAATGCCAAGCTTCCAGGAATCCCTTAGCATTTTTGGATTTGACTTACTCTAGGATATTCATGGTTTCTCAAATGAAACTGGGGTTGAATCTGTCCATGCATTGTGATGCATTGGATTAGAGTTTTCATCATATATTTTGACCATTAATTGCTATTCATGGATGTACTATGCTACTCTCCTGCCAGTTTGTCCTATATAATGCAGTCTCTACATTGCAGATTGTACATGAGTCCTGGTTCTTTCTTCATGAGGTACTGAAACTTTTGGTTTCCTTAAGCTGTCTTGGAGGGCTTGGCATAGTGTTCTATGCTGATGCCATTTGGTTGTAATAGCCTACTGGTTGTTGCTGAGATACTCGATACTAGACTAAACCAACAATACTAGACTAAACAACTGCCTCGATCTCATCTTCTGCAATAGTTTGAATTTAATTTATGGAATACAAACTAAAGAACCCTTTTCCAACAGTGACCACAATATGATTGACTTTTGACTCAACATACGCCCACACAAAAATCATCAGAATGATGTAATCCCCAATTATAAATTCAAGAAAGGCAACTATGATCTTATAGACAATGATCTCTCATCCCTTGATTGGCAAGCTCTATTCACTGGATGCAATACTGCTGAAGACCATTACAACATATTTTTACTTGAAGTCAAAAAAGTCATCAAACTATATGTACCAACAACTCCCAAAACAAAACAAAAAAACAGATGACCCATAACAATAAGGAAACTTCAATCCAAAAACAGATCACTCTGGCGGAAAAACAAATCTGGTCACGTTGCCAATTTCAAAAGCCGATACAAAAATTTATGCCACCAGATAAAGACTGAATGCACCAATTATCACATTAAACAAGAGGAAAACCTTCTACACATCAATTCCACCCACACTTTTTACAATTTTGTAAACAACAAACTAAAAGACTCAAGGTCCATCCCACCCCTGATAGGACCTAATGGTAAAGACTCCAACAACGACACCATTAAAGCCAACATCTTTAACGCAGTCTTTGGCTCAGTATTTGTAAACAGCAACGGATCATGCCCAGTATTTCCTAGCCGAACCACAGAAAACTACAATGATCTAATACATATCGATATTTCAGAAGACAATGTTGAAGAAGCACTGCACAATCTAAAACCATCTCTATCTATTGGACCGGATGAAATATGTACCTACTTCTTAAAAAAGCTACCCACTGCCAAAGCCTAACCTCTTTGAAAAATCTTTCAGGACCAGCTCCTTGCCAAAACTATGGTCACAAGCCATGGTCATCCCCATCTTCAAAAAGGGAGACCCCAGCCTAGTTGAAAATTACAGACCAATCTCCTTATGTTGCATCACCTGTAAAGTCATGGAATCAATTATTAACCAATCCATTATCCTCCACTTCGAGACGCACAACCTATTCTCCAATAAACAATTTGGTTTCAGAAAAAAACTATCCTCTAATCTGCAACACTTACACTGCAAAAACATATGGACTACACAACTTGATCACGGCAAAACAATAGATGCAATCTACATAAATTTCTGTAAAGCCTGTGATTCAGTGGTACACAACAAACTACTCCTAAAACTAACATCTTACGGTATCTCTGGACAACTGCATAACTGGATAGAAGCATTCCTGTCAAACAGACAACAAATGGTCAAAATTGGGAGTGTCCTATCAAATTCTGTACCTGTCAATAGCAGTGTCCCCCAAGGCAGTGTTCTAGGACCAACTCTCTTCATACTCTAAATAAATGACCTCTGTGATCATATTAAAAGCAACTGCGTTCTTTTCGCTGATGATGTAAAGCTGTTCAATACCACAAACAATACTGCTACCCTTCAAAAAGATCTTGACTATGTATCAGAATGGTCAAACAAATGGCAACTTCAAATCTCAACAAATAAATGCTCTGTCTTACATATTGGCAAAAAAAAAATCAGAAAATAAAATACAGGCTGAATAGTCAAGACCTTGTTGATGATCCAAGCTCTGTAAAGGACCTTGGAATACTCATCTCTAATGATCTGAGTGTTGGAGCCCACTGTAACTACATAGCCAAAAAGGTGTTAAGAGTTGTTAACCTAATCCTACATAGCTTTTTCTCTGGTAATGTCACACTACTAAATAGAGCATACAAAACATTTGCTAGACCAATACTCGAATACTGCTCATCAGTCTGGAATCCACATTACGTATCTGATATTAGCACAGTTGAGAAAGTCCAGAAATATTGCACAAGAAGAGTTCACTCCTCTACCTTATGCCACCAGACTTGAAATTCTAGACCTAGAAAACCTTGAATTACGCCGTCTTCAGTCTGATCTAAGTATAAAATCATACATTGCAATGGCTTACCTGTCATTGAATACTTCAGCTTCAACCATAACAACACAGGAGCACACAATAGATACAAACTCAAAATTAATCGCACCAAACTTGATTGCAGAAAATATGACTTCAGCAAGAGAGTGGTCAATGTCTGGAATACTTTACCTGACTCTGCAGTTTTTTCCCCAAACCCCCAAAACTTTAACCTTAGACTTTCTACTATTGACCTCACCCCTTTCCTAAGAGGTCTGTAGGGGGCATGCATAAGCGCACCAATGTGCCTACCATCCCTGTCCTATTTTTTCTTATATGTACCCATTTCATGTATTCATAACTATGTATATACTTATACCCATTATCTTGTAAGTGATTGACAAATACAATAAATAAATAAATAAATAAATAAATAAATAAATAAATAGTACTGTGCTACTCTCCTGCCAGTTTGTCCTATATAATGCAGTCTCCACATTGCAGATCGTACACGAGTCCTGGTTCTTTCTTCATGGGCTACTGAAACTCTTGGTTTCCTTAAGCTGTCTTGGAGGGTTTGGCATAGTTTTCTATGCTGATGCCATTTAGTTGTAATAGGCTACTGGTTGTTGCTGAGATGTTTTTGATATTTAATGGTATTATCCTTTTCATAGCTTGGTCAGATGTATTGTAGCGGACTGAGTGGTCAGGCACTTTTAATAAAGCTTCATGGATATCCATTTTGTTGGAAGATGTATAAGCAGTTTCTTTCCTGTTTTTTGTGGAGGGGAGATGTTCCAGGATGTTGCGATGTGTTTGTGCTCATCTAAGTCATGGTCTTACACAACTCCTCTTGTGGGAGATTGCATTGTTATTTTAGTAATGGAACAATTGATTAGTGTGGGTTGTTTTTTTTATTAGTGTGGGATGCTTCTAATTTGCCATCATTTCCTCTGCTGATGAGGGTATCAAAGAAGAGTACTATGTGTTTGTTTATTTTTTCTTCTCTTATAAATTTGGTTCCTTTGAAGATATTGTTGATTGTTTCATGTGTCTTCTCTAGTTGTTCCCTTTTTATTATGACAGTGGTGTTGTCTACATACTGGATCCATGGGAGTGCTATAGTTTCTAGAAACTGCATTATGACCTCTGCTGTGAGAGCTGAAGATGATAATCTCATGGGTGTTTGATTTGTTTTTATATTTGTATATCAAACTGAAAATAAATAGTAACAGAAGTTGACTGTGTCCATGATTCTGCAGAATTCAATCTTAGAGTATTAGGCTTGATCAGATATGCTGTGTAGTACTTTTGCAATTGATTCTATCATTAGTTCTGGAACTATGGACGAAAAGAGTGATCTAGCATTAAATGAAAGCATAACTTCATATCATTCTATTTTTAGGTCTTCCTAACTACAGCATTTTCTGTGAGGCTTCAGCTTCTGGCAACCATTCTTTTTTCATACAAATGCTAGTTTTTTCCTTCTTTCCCTCATGCCAAAATGAGACTCAAGAGCAATGATAGCTGACAATGTGAGCAGCTCTTGTCATCATAAGAAAATGCCTTTCGCTGACAACTGCTTCTCCCTCAGTGGTTTTAAAGTTGCAACAGGCATAAGTGAAACCTGAGTTGAATGTTCCTATTTTGTCTCTGGGATTCTAACTGAACAACCACATCCCACACATGGACACACTCACAGAGACTCATTCCAATGTGGCTTTCAGAATAGCAAGTGTGCATTTTCCTAACTTCCCCAAGCAATGAAAAGCTCCTTTGCAAGAGACACCACTGGAGTCTGAAAAATGTAATATATTTCCCTCATTTATAAGCAAGGTATAGGTATAGCAAGTAGGCAGATCCTCAGAGAATAATTGAGACAACTCTCCAAGGGTACACCCTTAATTTTATTTAATATTTGATAAATCAATCAATCCGCATTATCAAATTTGTCCACTGCTTCTTCAGTAGAGTTTTCTTGCCTTTTTCCTTTTAGCCCCATTCCCTATTTCACTCAAGGAGTCAACAGTCCTAGCTCAATTACCGTCATGCAATGGCCTAGGTCATGATGGCGAACCTATGGCACACATGCCGGAAGTGGCACACAGAGTCATCTCTCTGGGCATGCCAGCCGTTGCCCATTGCTCTTCTGCGTTCTGGCATGTGCATGCCACTTTTGGAAACCGGAAGATCAGGTGGCCAGCATGTGCATACGTGCTGGGGAGTTGCTTTTCCAATTTCCAATGCTCCACCATGCGCTGGCCACCTGTTCTTCAGGTTATATATTCAGATATAGATATAGATATAGATACAGATAGATATAGACACACACACACACAAAGAGAGAGAGAGAGAGAGACAGACTGATTAGGAAATTGGATTTTCATTTTTTTAAATCACTTTACATGCCTGAGATGGGCTACTTACTAAATAAATAAATAAACAAACAAATTTTGCACCAAAATGGGGGATAGAGAAAAAAGAGAATCAAACAGAATTTTGGTTAATGAAATAGGAAATCTAGACAAAATAAAATTCATGAAGGGCACGTTAAAGCAGAAAAAAAGAAATGTTAGTAAAGTTAGAAATAGTTGGATATGATTGGATGATTTTAATAGAAATCAGTAGAGCATCGCCAATGTAAAACACAGGTGGTTTTGCATGCATGGATCTGATATCTGTTATTTGCAACTTTTGTCTTGGTGCTTTTACTTTTACTTACCAGTTCTTAATTTATCTTCGTTTTCCTCCCATACTTTACAGGGCTAAGAAAGATTATTGTTGATAAAAATTAGTTTGGAATGCTTCTTTTTCAAATTCATATCCAATATTTCAGAAATCTAACACTTTTATTTTATGGACTATGAAAATATTTTCAACTCAGTTCACCTCATGATGGACATTGGATTAAATATACAAAGCTATATACCAGAGAAAACTGGAATGTCAGAGACTGATTGACAGACAACAGTAAATCCTTAAGTGTTGCAATTTCATTATCATCATCCAGAAAAAAAGGTTAAAAATAGCATAGGTAGCTTTTTGCTGATTTCAGCTGGTCTAATTTTGCTTTATTTGCCTCTACCCATAATGTATTTGTGGATCCTTTGGAAAGTTTATTAAAACAAGAATTCTTCAGATGCTGCAAGGAAAATATAATTGTCCATTCCCATTAAATGCATAAAGACAAAAAATGTATATAAAAACAGAATTTCGGCAGTAGGCAGGAGTGATCACAGCCATTTTTCTACCTAATGCAGTAGGCAACATGGCAATCTTTTCTGTATTCCTGCTGGTGTAAAGGAACAAATGATTGAGTCTGATCAACCTTGAGTTGGAACATCCTTTTCTAGTGTATTTGAAAGCAACAGGCTTAGGGCCAGGTTGATGAAGGGCAAAGAACAGGGTCTGCTTTTGCCGGCCTCCATCCAAATCTCTAAACTTTGGGATAAATACAGAATAAGAGAATAACAGAATTGGAAGAGACCTTGGAGGACTTGTTGTCCAACCACTCACTCAAGTATCACACTTCCTTTCTTGTTTTTTGGGTCTCTAGTGGTAAACAGTATGATCTTTTACTGAAAGTATCCAATTCCAAATTTCAATTTGCTGATGCCTAAGATGTTAATACATAGTGGAATCATTTCATCTTTCACTGTGTTTTCATGTTCATGCATGTTCAAGCTCTTTATGTTTCATGTTCATATTCCCACTGTAATTCCAACTGGATTTTCTTTTTCTGCATGGCAACATCAGTAACGAAACATCCCAAGCATTTTAACCTACACATCATAAAGACCATCTGTACTCTGAAAGAACTTTACCACTTTCTCAGTAACATGTTGAGTTTCATATCATCCTGCATTATGTGATCAACCACTTTATCGTGTTTATGCATGCAAATTTTTTGGGTAAAATGTAAGAGTAGTTTACAATTTTTCCCCCTGCCTAGTACAAAATTATCCTTTTGGCTCTGTCAAAAAAATGGCTAACTCCCTCCAACATCTTTCCATATCCCTGCTGGCCAACGTAGATGACTGTTCACTTTAGCAAGACAGCTGGAACGATTCTCATGCCGTAGGTGTAGAAAGAAATGTGTACTCTTCAGATACACAGCCAGCATTCTTCACTCATCCCTCCTAGAAACGCCCCACAACCAGGACAATGTAGTATGGCAGATGATGAAATGATAAAGAAATAACAAAAACAAAGAAATAAATGACCATTGAAATTTTGTCTTTTACCAAATGAGCATTACTAGGGTTGGATATATCTGTCAAAAAATTTTTTTGCTGATTTTCTCCTCTTAGAAATTGCAGTTCTGTTCAACCCCATCACTTACCATTTGCCAAAAATGGTTTTCATGACTATTCAGCCGCATATATGGGCAGACATCACTGAAACCCGGGTCAGGATGGAATGCATAGAGAGCTCAAACCAAGGAGCAGATGGGAGCACATATGCAGTACCATTCGCTCATCCCATTCTCTGCAAAGTGCTATGCTCATTGCATCTCAAAAATCAGTATAGTTGGCAGTGTAATGCAGGATTTTCCTTATTTGGGTTCTAGTTAAAGGGTGAGAAATAGTTTCCCATTTGGGCCAATTCAAATAACACTCTCATTCAGACATGTCTCCATTTTGTTCCCATTTCTACATAATTTAAAATAAAAATGCAAAACTATGAAAGTCAAACCTCTCCATGACACACTCTACTGGGTGGCTAATACAAGCTAATACAAGGTCTGATTCCCAGTGATAAGCTGAGCTAAAAGGCTTCCGTTTTATATATCTCCTTCTATTCAGAACATTCTCTCCAATCTAGCTTTCAGATAATTCTGATTTCTTTCTTCAAAATACATTTCAAAATACTTGAAATTTACCTTTCATTTCAGCATTTCTGATAGGTCTTTCAGCGTAAGATCTGTTTCCAACTGGTCTGTTAACAAGAAGAGGGCACTTTCCTCACCCCCAGACTTGTACATTATTGGCAATTATAAGTTGCTCCAAGTTTATGATAAGCAGTAAAATTTGCCATAGGAAAAATCTAGAGACCATGAGCAACTTTCCACCAAATAGTTCATTGCAGCTCCACAATTATTTACATTCCATTATTTCTCAAAAGGCATACATGCTTAGCAAATCATTTGCTCTAAAATTATAAGATTCAGAGGGGCAAAATTATATCTCTTTTAGAGGTATGTTTTAACATGAAAATTATATGCACTGTACATGTCTCCTTAGCAATTTCCTTGACATAAGTGTCGACTCTGTGGGCGGAAAAAAGCTGGAGTATAGGATATGCTGTTCTGTGTGCACTTAGGATTTGTAGAAGGAAACACAATTACAGTGAAAGTTATTGAAATATTATGAATTGTGAAGCTGAATTCAGAGTTCCATTCAAACAAAACTCTCTTCCAGCTATTAAAAAAGTAAAGATGTCCTTGAGTGAAACTTGGGTTTTACAAACTGTATCCATGCATCTTTCTTGGCAGTGTTGCAGGAGTTGTTGTCTCTCATGATGGATTTTTTTAAGTACAGTAAGTCTACCTGACAGCTCTGGGAATTTCCATGCATTTCCTCCCACCATGTTAATTTTAATTAGACCTGGCTATGTTTAACTTCTGAGGTCATCCAAGATCAACTCTGCATTGCCATTTACTGACGTTCCATTCTGAACAATTAGGAATGCAAGGATATGCAAAATGTTTCAAATCTAAAACTTTTGGAGGTTTCAAAAAGTTCCTTTAAGGTTAAAATATACCATTAAGAATATTCTAAAAGTATCTGAAACTCAAAAGAGCTCTGTTTTGATTTTAAAAACAGGTATTTGTAACACTTTCAGAATGTCAAAGTAACCCATTTCAAGCTTGGAATGATTTGAATTTGAAATGTGTTGCACACTCTCATAGAAATATATTATTTCAATAACAGCAGGGATTAGCAGAAGTAGTATCTAGTAATGGAACAATTTTGAGTAAATAGTGTGGTTTCTTCCTCATCATACTCTGTAGAAGGGCTGGTAACAACCTTTTACTGTGAATTTTATAAAGCAAAGTGAAGTAAAGATTTTAGGATTCATCTTTCTTTTACCACTGATGAAAATCCTAGTTGCTTTTTATATGTTGCTCAATATTTTTGCTGATTGAAAAGCAACAAAACTTAGGCAACAGTGAATTGTTCTCTTTCCCATGCCCATTGATTTGGGTTTATTTTTAGATTGTAAAAAGCTAGTTTATTATTATAAACTTTTATTCATAAAACATAAAACTCAGTCAACTGAACATTTAAAAATGTATCACAAATATAATTGACTGGTACTAATGGATTTGCTGCCTGCATCCTAGGTATCAACCAAGTATCTTCTTAAAATATACAATATTCCGAGTAACACAGTTTTTTGCAGTTCAGCTGCTGTTATTGCAGGAAGCTGCAGTTTCTTGATGTGTTTTGTAAAATTCATGGACATGGTACCAAGTGCCCTGATGACAATGGATATCACTGTTACATGTTTCATCCATAATCGTGTAGTTTTGATGGCCAGGTTACGATATTTCATGATTTTTTCCAGTTCTTTTTCTTTGACTCGGCCATCTCCTGGTACAGCAATATAAATGGATTGTATGCTTTGGTTTTTGACAACTGTGATATCTGGTGTGTTGTGTTCCAAATGATGATCCGTCTGTATTTGAAAGTCCTACAAGATCTTCATCTTCTCATTTTTGACAACCTTTTCCACCTTATGTTCCCATGACTTTTTGGATACAGGTAAGTTGTATTTTTTACATAATGACCAGTGGATTTATTTATCAACTCAGTCATGTCTAGCTTTTTAATCAGTTTGCACAATTTTGCCACACTCACATATGAAATGTGAAACAGTTTCAACTTTGTCATTGCAAAGTCAGCAGTTTGAATTGTCAGTGGTTTTTTTGTATCTTCACTTTCATGGCATTAGTTTGTAGTGCTTGTTCTTGAGCAGCCAGTATTAAACCTTCCATTTTCTTTTCTGATGGTTCCCATCTTAAGCCATGCCCATGTCAAGTTGTTATCACATTTTCCTTCAATGTTTTTCAAGTGCTGTCCATGCACAGCTTTGGTTTTCCATCCATTTACTCTGTCACAGAATCAAAATTCAGAAGCTTGACAACTGGCTCATTTTTATGATGTTTGCAGTGTCCTGTGGTCATGTGATTGTCAATCTTATGACAAGCAAAGAAATGAGGAAGACAGATTCACTTTACAACCATGTTATTTATTAAACAGCTGCAGTGATTCTCTTAACAACTGTGACAAGAAAGTTCATAAAAGGGGGCAAAACTCACTTAACTTGGCGGAGGGAATTTTGGACTCAATTGTGATTGTTAAGTCGAGTCTATCTGTAATCAATTTGTGTGATCTTCTTTCAGAAGCTGAGCTTATGATCTACCGTTTCTTCTGTTTCTTTGCACAATCTGTACTTTGAATCATTTGATAATTTTTCAATTCTGTCCTTGATCACATTAGTTCAAATAGCTGAAGGATAGATAAGAAATAATGGATGGAAACTGATCAAGGAGAGATTCAATTTACCTTAGAAATAAGAGAAATTTTCTGACAGTGTGAACAATCAAGCAATGGAACCATTTGCCTTCAGAAGTTGTGGGAGCTTCATCACTTGAAGCTTTCAAGAAGCGATTGGTTTGCCATTTGTCAGAAATGGTGTAGGGTCTCCCGCTTGGGCAGCGGGTTAGACCAGTTGACCTACAAGGTCCTTTCCAACTCTTTTATACTATGTTCTTTGTTCTAGCTTGCTTTTAAGTAGTCAAAGTCAAGCCTTCATTTTTTTTTAAAAAAATGTTCCAGTTGTATTCAATTGCCAGAGTTTATCTCTATGCATTTTCCTGATCTTTTATAGAAATTTACCATGTGCTTCTGCATGGCAGCATTTTATTTGTGTTTTTATTGTGTTATTTCAATATTCATGTTTTGTTTTGAATTATTATGTTTTGCTAAGCAATCAGCCAGATGATCAGACTGGATTTGGCAGTTTTATCCACCTACTGAATCCTTTCCAAGGACTTGGGATAGGCAAATGTTGATGTTTGATTGTGTTAGAGGCATTGTCACAAGACGTAAGCTGTTCCAAATAAAACTGCCTTTTGCAACTCATTAATAGTGAATTTATCAATGCCAATGGCATTCAAGTGGTTCCCCAGTTGTTTTGGGATTACACCCAAGGAGACTATTTGTACCACCTTGGCTTTCTTTTGCCATTCTAAATATTATTATTATAACTGGTACTACTGCCACAACAATAAAACTAGTATTAAAATAATTTCTGAGACCTAGGGAAGAAGATGGGTGTTTGCAAAACAATAAAAGTTTAGAATATCTGCACATTCTTCTTTCAGCAGGAAAATGAATAGCATCTCCTTTCCACCAATAGATGGTGAGAAAATAGATTAAGAAATTTCCATCCAAATGAATGTAAAGATAAATGGCGTGCTAAAGTAAACATACTAGTGGTGGGATTCAATTTTGTTTTACTACTGCTTCTGTGGGCATGGCTTGGTGGGCATGGTGTGGCTTAGTGGATGTGGCTTAGTGGGCATGGCAGGGGAAGGATACTGTAATATCTCCAATCCCACCCCACTCCAGGGGAAGGATAGTGCAAAATCCACATTCCCTCCACACTCCACTAACCTGCTTTCCAGCTCCGTTCTCCTGTGCAGGGTAACAAAAGAAGACCCAGCCAATGATCAGCTGGGACTCAGGAGGCAGAGAATAGATGGGGCCAGGGCCAGTCAGAGGTGGTATTTGCCGATTCTCCAAACTACTCAAAATTTCCACTACCAGTTCTCCGAACTACTCAAAATTTCTGCTACTGGTTCTCCAGAACTGGTCAGAGCCTGCTGAATACCACCTCTGAAATGTACCCATTGTTTAGTTTATTGTAACCTAACTATACTTTTTATTTCAATAAAACTACAATGAATTGTTACTAAATTCTTATAATAATGCACTTTAAGGTTGTTTTTTTCCCACTACTTTGCTATTTTTATAAGACCACCTCACCATAGTTGCTAGATTTACACAAAACCTCTCCTCTCACCTGGAATAAAGGTGGCGCTCCATTTTTATCCTGATTCTACTCATGAATTTCATGAATGGTTATGCTGAGAGTGTAGCTCAAGGGATCTGAATATAATTTGCATACATATGAATCTGTGGATGTTGCTGGCCAGAAAAGACTTTTTTTTTTAATTGCTAGTATCCCACAAATTTTCACATAAAAAGCGACTATGGTTTTTTTTCTTCTTCGTCATCCTGGAATAATGCAATGTCCCTTATGCTTTATGGAATACAGAGAGCAAAAGTACAAATGTAACAGCAAAACATTTATGTCCTAGAGCTGATTCACATCAGAAGATAAATTGCCTCCTCTTATGAAATTGCACTTTAATGCCAGCCATGGCCATTCTGTAAGAACAAAACGGCATTAGTAGAAGTACATTTACAAAAAAAACTGTAGCGGTTTAGATTTCATTCTATTTCTTTTTAATAATTAATTCTTACTTATGTATAGATCAAAAACAAAGTTTCTCAGGGTGAGTTCCCTCATTCTAGCTAAAACAAAATTTTGAATCATAAACAAAAAGCACATGCTAAAATCTATGCAACATCTAAACAATAAGCAGAGATTTTCTAAAAATACGTAGTTGGAATATGAAAAGCAAAATGTTGGCATATTATATATTAATAGGCCTGATATCAGAAAAAATAATAATACAAATAATAATAGTAGTACTTTTTTCTGCCTTCTGCACAGAGGTGGATTTGAAGCTGTACAGATGCAGATAGATAACTCAAGACATCCATAACAAATTACATTTATTGGTTCATCAAGTATCCTTATAACTCACATTTGTGATGAAGTTCTTCTTTAATGACCAATCCTTTGTATATCTGCCTTGTAGTAAAAGATGGTTATCTCCTAACCCATCTCGTAGTGGTAGAAAACAGCTCCCATGAGTTACAGAGTTCAGACAAAAATGAGGAAAACTCCCCCAACCCATCAAGGGTCAAACTAGTGACCAATTAGGATTACAGATGTGGTCACGTGACATGGACTACATTTCCCAGGATACCTTTAACTACATTTACCATGACACATTCTCTTAAGGGGACAGCTCATAATTCCTAAATAACTATCCAATTCCCATAGACTGGTTGGGACAGCATAGAGTTATTCCTGGGAAGAGTGAGTGAAGAACATTGGGAGTGAAGAACATTGGGAGTGAAGAACATTGGGAGTGCACACCAAAAGAATACATGCCACCCAAGTCACCCAAGGAAGCAATCCAACCTACCCAGCTAAAGCAAGGAGGCACCTCTATTGGGCATTAGCAATGCAGGAAGATGATATAATCAATCAAAACTCCACCCAAACTGTGTCTCATTACAGCTGAAGTGAAGCCTCTTCCCAAATAATTTAATATAGTTTTGCATGTCTTATTTTTCAAAATGAATGAATGAATGAATTCTTTATTGGCCAAGTGTGATTAGACATAGAAGGAATTTGTCTTGGTGCATATGCTCTCAGTGTACATAAAAGAAAAAAATACATTCATCAAGAATCATAAGGTACAACACTTAGTGATAGTCATAGGGTACAAAAATAATCAAATCATACTAGGAAACAGTCAATATAAATTGAACCCTTTTGTACCCTCAAATCATACTAGGAAACAGTCAGTATAAATTATAAGGATACAAGCAACAAAGTTACAGTCATACAGTCACAAGTGGGAGGGGATGTGTGATAAGGAATGGTAAGAAGATTAATAGTAACACAGACTTTGTAAATAGTTGAACAGTGTTGTGGGAATTATTTATTTAGCAGAGTGATAGCGTTCAGGGAAACACTGTTCTTGTGTTTAGTTGTTCTGATGTGCAGTGCTCTATAGCATCGTTTTGAGAGAAGGAGTTGAAACAGTTTATGTCCAGGATGTGAAGGGTCTGTAAATATTTTCACAGCCCTCTTTTTGACTCATGCAGTATACCTATTAAAATGAGTAGACGTTTTTGAAGCTTATAATGTATTTAGAAGTACATGCATAATAGAAGTACTTACAGTAGGGAGAAATACTGGAGGATGTTAATATTCCAATTCATTTTAATAACATTTGTATCCAGTTGTTGAACAGCTCTTAAATTGTAGAATAATAGAAAACTTTCATCAGTAGCCAACAACACTAGCCTTCAAAAATTGTTTGTCATGAAATAAATGCATTATGTACATTTTAACTGCATGAAATCTTTGGAAAATGTGATCTATACACAGCCTTGCTAAAAACAGACAAACAAGGCAGAAAAAAAGGAAAAAGTATTATTGGGAGGGATGGGTTGTATCTGTGTGGGTCTGTGTGTTTCTATGGCCAGGGTCTTTTCAACAGAAATACCTATTCAGAGCTTTATTTTAACTAATTAGCAACAAGTCTTGTCTTTTAAGAAAATTATTTTTCATGCAATGTAGACACTGGACAGTTCAAATAGCATTCTATGTATGTATGTATGTATGTATGTATGTATGTATGTATGTATGTATGTTATTCTGATCCATGCCAAATAGTGTGGACCTCAGCAATGTCCACACTGGTGGTCAAAAAATTTAAGATGGCAATCACCACAGTAGACTTAAAGCTCCGCCCCTTTGTACATATATCTTTGAAGGAACAGGAGTTTGATCGTGCTTCAGCAATCACCATCTTCATTTTTTGATACTCTACCTGACAGATACCTCTGACTAACTTGGACAATTTTTCAGTCCATCATAAATTATCTAAATGCATAAAGAAATTGTAGAACTTTTCGATAATGGTGGAGGGGAGGCGGAGGACAGTCTGTTTTGAATTGTACTTTTTCTTTGATGGTGAACATTAATGTATTTGAAAGTAACATAGGACAGCACCTAATGAGAACTAGATTAATTATCCTCTTTTAATTTTTAATCTACTCTCGATGGGTATGAGAAAATTATGAGTGTAGTTCTGTTTGTTTGTCTGTTTCCTAATGCTCTACTTTGTAGAAGATATTTAATTTGGCATCCTTTAAAGAAGTTAAGAGCATGAAATTTACCCACGGCCAAATTGATCTGATGGAATTTGATTGGAATATTATATTTGAAATGTCAATGTTTGCTCTTTATTTCTTCTTCTGATAAAAGTAGTTTATTTCCCTTTTTTAAAAAAAGGGGGAAAAAAAGATGAAATGGAATTTATCACTGTAAGTAAAGTTGCTGTGTATTCATGACAAGTAACCAAGGCCCTCAAATTTCACAGTGTTAGATTTAATAAACCTCGTAAGTGTCCTTTTCCAGGAACATTCATTCTGCTTTTTTTTTTGAAGCCTGCAATTCTATCCAACTGCTTCATGCTTAAATGTCACAAAGACAGCCCAAATTAAATCCTACCTTCTGATGCCTATGCAACCTAGAGATCCATTCCAAAATATTGTATTTTAAAGATAAGCTTCTGTCTCCCACCCCTCCCCTTCTCTTTTTTTTTCCCACCTCACAAATCACAAATCACAAACATCAAGTGTTGCAAGGAAGATGATGAAAAAGTACTAGCTGTGGGGTGGTTTTCTGAAATTTCACTGCTTGTAAAGGGAACCTCGGGCTGTTAGCATGTGTTTTACTTTCTTTGACAGCAAGTAAATGTTCTGTGGCAGGGCAAATCTACAGGAGATAAAATTTTATGATGCACCATAGCCATATCTATACGCTGCTGGCAGCCATCAAAAGATAACATTTTCAACATGCTCTTCTTTCTTTTCTTAAGTGATTTGAAAACAGCTTGACTTCTGTAATCGTAAACACAGTCAAGTGCATACACACCCCAGACAACACTGTTTCCTGCATTTGTGAGGGTTCTGGGGCTTGGGAGGAAGTGAGATGAAAACCTCTTGAGGGAGAAGGACTTTTCTCCTGGCTACATTTAGGAGCAAACTACTTGACTTCATATAAAAGGCAGCTCCACCAGGCATATTAGCCTAACCCCTTCTATCGTATTTCCCCTTAGAAAGCTGGACGGAATTAAATGCTTCTTATCTCTATAGCTGCCCAAGCCATATCACAATCATTTAAGGCGAAACCCCTCACCGAGCATGTGGAATGACAATCTGTTATTCAATACCCTCTTTTCTGAGTAATATTTGCCTTCATAACATTCTACATGTGCTGTTCCAAATAAGGTAGAAAGCGCAGGCAAATTTGATTGTCAGATGTGTTTGTTTTGTTGGAAAGGGTAGAAAGAGAAGCTAGTTCTTTCTCTTCAATCTCCGCCAATCAAGTCAAGGTTTCTGACATGAGACTTTGCCTCTTACTTCAAGAATTCCAAAGCCCTTTCATTTCCAAATCTTCCATTGAAAAGGGAGATTAAGGGCCTTTTCCCATTGCTCCTAAACACAGGATAAATACAGTATATTCCACCAACATCCCCTTTTTTTTTTTTTTGCAAATTTTCCTCACCCATCTCCCTCTCACCCTCAGACCACAGTCCATGAATGAGGCAACTTTTAATCATCGTTAGTTGTACTGTTATTAAATAGATGTCCCTCTTTTTAAATTAATGGCTTTTAAGATTCTGCAATGTGTGGAAATCTATTACACTTTAGTAATGCTGTGAATATGATTCTTCCACCAAATGGCAGAATAAATAACCTTCTCAAGTAAGCTGCAGGTCAGAAAGTCCAAATCCCAAAGAACAGATATTGCTCTTAGTCACATACTGATTCAAATTGCTACAGCTCCTTCCTCTGCTGGAAACAGAAACCCATTCCTTTCAAACAAATGTAACCAAGGCTGGGAAAGTATGGAGTTTACTAGCACTCCTCAAGAACCTCTGATTCATGGTTTGAATACCCCCAACAAAATACAGAGAAGTTCAGGAAATTAAATTAGAAGGACTATCTATTTCTAGCCAAGAACCAGCGCTAGGTTTGTTGACTTTTGTTTTGCTATTCTGTGCTGAAACCTTTGAGTAAAAGTATCTTTGCACATTGCATGAGATAGGAACTTGGGTCTGTTATAAATCATTTTTTAATTTATACTTCCAACTGTGTGTCTAGTTTCCCCCTTTTCCCCTTTCAAATCCAGTAATATGCATAATATATGAAACTTGCCTTAATAACTTTCCATAGGGTCTGGGAGGTCTGTAATAAATCAGCACCATTGTGTGGTGTCCCTGGAACATTACATTTTATTTTGCTTTTGTTTTTTTATTTAAATGCAGCTATATCACTGAGATCTGAACACCTGTCATTTGTTTTATCAACACTGACTAATTATCTTTTATTATTTAAAGTTAAAGGAACCCATACACATTTACCTTTTCAAAAAATAAAGATTGATTTTGTATGTTACTTGTGAGATTGGTTTGTCTCCCATGTGTGTGGGAAGAGGAGCTAACTTGACATATGCTTCTATATGACATGGAAGTGACACTTTTGAAATTATTACATTTGTTGAACTAATTGCATTTTTTTGTAGTTTTTGCATTGTTTAACTTTTAATTGCCTAAAAAACAATACAGTTAGTGAGAGGATGCCAAGTAAGGTACCTTCTCCCTCATAAAATTCATAGCAGGAGAAGTAACCACCAAGCTGCTGCTACAAAGCAGATGGTGAGGTCAGAATGTAAAAACACAGAGGCCTTCTAAGAATGGAAGTTAAAAACTTTCAGCCTTTGACCATATAGGCTCTGCCATCTACTACAGCTACATTTTACATTGGATACAGAATCAGATGAATCATTAATGGATGTGATCACTAATGGTGATCCTTGCTGGCCACTTCAGAATAATATGGACATATGTCCTCCCATCTAGTCACTCATCAGCCATATCTGCCATATTATTTTCCCTAAAGGGCTGGTCAAATCTGTGCTGATAATAGAGATAAGTGTTGGAGATTGCAGTGCTCAGTGTAGTATATTTTAGTTTAGTTTAAATGACCATTGCCTCCAAACAAGGCACCTATAAATGTGGAACTTACTATTTGGGACAAAGGGAAGGGAAGGATGCTTCTGTTTCATTTTCTTTCTTGATTCTGAATTTATTTTTTTAAACCTTATTCAGCTTATGATAGTTATAAAAGGAGGGGCACAAGAAGGGGTCTTGAAAGGACCAATGAAATCCTGTTGCCCCTTTTTTCTATGCTGTGATTGAAGTGGCTTTTTCTTTTCTTCCAGCCAGTGTTTCTTTTATTTCGTTCATCACTTTGACTTTAAGCAGCTCACAAGCAGCAATGTACATATACACAATGAAAACTCTAAAAGTTTAGCAAATATATCAAGCAATCATCATCATCATCATCAAGTTGGTAACATGCTGAAGATGAAGGACAGAGGAATTCACTAACTGACCTATCACTTTGCTGATCAAATGCGGATATGCAAAATCAAGACGGCAGGGAATCAAAAAAGAGGAGATGAGAGAGAGAGAGAGAGAGAATCAGACAGACAGACAATGTTCAGGGAGATAAGTCATATTAAGGTGAAGGATGGGGGATAAAGACAAGTAAAGGTACACTTTAAAAAGTGAAAATCAGGAGAAAAATTCTATGTTGAAACTATAAAAATGTATTCTTAGATGCCTTACCTGAAAGAAGACAGAAAGTTGGAAAGATAGGTGAAAAGGAAAATAGAGGTATAAACTTCACACTGGACTTTTTATGTTTTATTTTTGCTTTGAGATCTATAGAGATATTTCCCAATAATTTTCATTATGTGTTTAAATGATAGATATTACATCTCTTTCAAGAACAGTAATTTCTTTAGCTTTGCCAAATATACATTCCAAATTTAAATCATGTTTATCTCATTCAATATGTGCATAATTCCATTATTAAGGAGTCCCTATAGATTATACTTTGCTAGTAATTGCCGACTATGATGTGTGTGTGTGTGTGTGTGTGTGTGTGTGTGTGTGTGTGTTCATTTCCATTTCAAGGCTATTGAACCACTCCTCTCTGAAGACATTTCTGCAGTCATGTAGCCAGCATAATGTCACAGAGCATTGTTACTTTCCCACCAAAGTGGTACCTATTTATCTATTTGCATTTGTATGCTTTTGAACAGCTAGGTTGGCAGGAACTGGGCAAGGATGGGAGCTCACGCTGTTCATATGGCACTTGGGTCTCGAACCTGGGCTGCTGAATTTCTTACTGATATACCCAGTGTCTTAACTGCTGAGCCACTGCACTCATTATTAGAAGCGGAATTTTTCTGCTTTTCCTGCTGCAACCATCCATCCAGATGTTTAAAATCTGGTCTACCATTTCAGAAACTTTCTGGATCAAGTTTTGAGGATTCCTAAAAACCGCTTGTAGACTTGGGATGCTTTGGTGCATGAAACGTTTTGGAAACTCTTGGAAAACAAAACAATTATACCTACAGACTATGTATAGATTATCTAGATTCCTAGATATCTGAAATCTTCTCATGATCAAGTCAAGGAAATGTCAGAGAAAAAAAAAAGAATGAACAATAGGAAGGAAAAAGAGGAAGTTAGGAGGCAATATACCTGAAATTGCAGGGTTGGGGGGAGAGAGAAGAAAGAAGAAATCAGAAAATTAAACGGCTGTGGCATTTCAGCCCAGACAATTTGAAATGCGAGCTGTTAAGTACCTAAATGAAACAATAGGCAGTTGTTTTAAATCACAGAGTCTCCATAAAGTGCAGTTCAAGCTGCAAGCCTATTCACATTTACCCGGATACCATAATGAGTGGGTCATAATTTCTACACAAGATTATGGGGTAAACAGGCTGAACAGTAACACCAAAGCCTTTTTGCAGGTATCAAAAACATCCTTGGGTTGTTGTCTTTGTCAGGTACTCACTGTCCCCCCTGCTGTTGCAATTCCTCTCCCGTCCTCTTTTTCCCCCTTCTTTCTCTTCTCTCCCTCTCATTTTCTCTTTGTAAATTTCTCCTTGAAGCTCACAGCTATGGGTAATGCTTTAATTAGGAACAGAGCATCCAGATAAAAGACAGTTGTCTGGGAGATACGCTCCTCCTGCGTCTTTGCAAATGGTGAGATCAGTCTGCATATTGCTTTCACCTTGGGAACATCCTGTGAACTTGCAATTCATCTGAAAATATCATTGTGGCTTTCAGGGAAGATTCCTTTCATTTCCTAGCTGCAACTATATGCATGGAGGGGTGGGAGGGAGAAAGAAAGTGAGTGTGTGTGTGTGTGTGTGTGTGTGTGTGTGGTTATATACTATACACATATAAATCATTAGAAGACATTCAGAGGAGAATAGCAAATTTTGAGAGAGAGAGAGGGAGGGAGGGAAGGAGGGAGGAAGGAAGGGAAAGAGAGGGAGGGGGAGGGAGGGAGAGAGGATCCAGGTAGTGCACAACACTCCTCATCAGTTCAAATTATTAAGATTTCACAATAACTTGGTTGATCTTATAATACATGATACAAATTGGCTGTGTGCAAAGAAATCAAGAGCATCTCTGCCAGAGCCTAAGCAGTAGGAAGATATGTGCATTTTGCTGAATTCAGGAGAGGAACAGCAAAGGATGAGGAGGGAAGCAGCTGCTCTGCCACATTGCCATATGCAGATTTGTAGGTTCAGGAGCGCACAGGGACTTTGGCTTCCTCAGGCTGCACTCAGCAGGTTTATTAAGAAGGTGATCTTTCCATTTTCAGCAAGAGGGTAGCAACTCCCACCGCGAGAGAAGATAAATTACTGTGTGCATTAATTACACAGTGAGCTGGAAAGTCTGAGGTGAAAGACATCTGGAAAGGACAGTTTTGGGCAGGTCTAGGACAGCTTGTCTTTGTTGTCAGCCTCTGAGATCCGTGCAGCAATATGGAAATGCCTCCTTTTAGTTAGAAACTGTTGATCCTGTAGATGTTTAGTTATGAGAAAATTCTCCTTTGGTTTGAAAAGAGAAAGTGAGAGAATGTGAGGGAGAAGTTTTTTCATCCCTGGGAAATGTCATCTCGGTGGAAATGATCTGAAACATACAGATATAGCTCCTTCTATTTTTCAATTAACAAAAGAGGGATTCTTTGAAGTGATGGTATCATATGGCCAATCAACCAGAAGTGGCTCTTCTTTGGAAGTACTGCACTGCACTGCACTGGCTAACAGCTGCTTGCCATGCAGGTGCATTACCTGCTAGATAAAAGTGTGAAGTGGCAACGGGGAGGAGGGCTGACAATGAAACAGAGAGGAAGCTATGCAGGGCAGCAAGGTGTTTCTGCTACATGTAACCAAGGATAAAGATGAAAGTTTTGGTTCCCCTTAAGAAAAAGATCCCTGTTCCAAATAATTCTGATTCTGAAACTACTTTGCAAATAGACTTTCACTGAGGTTGACATGATGGCTGAGGGCCTTCACACCTCTCTGGATTCCAGTGCAACCAGTTTCATAGTATTTGATAGTAGCTAAACATTATAAAAAAAGATCATACAGCAAAAAAGTTACCAGTTTCCTGGAGATGTAGACCAAACTGATACAACCAACCTTAATATCACTGCTCTGAATGTCAGGCAAGATACCAGCACCATGGGAGTCATTATTTCTGATCATTTCTGACAACATGGAAAATTACTGATGTTCCTGAATAGGATTTATAGATTGCTACAGTTTCTTATAAACTCCACCTTTTTAAATTTGTTGCAATTACAGCAAGTTATGAGTGGGGGGGGGCGCTTTGTAATGTATAATATTTGAGTGGCTGTTAGAAAGAACAGGGGGATAACCTATTCTCCAAAGCACCTGGTAAGTTTATGAAAAGTATCCATCCATCACTTGCATGTATAAATAATGCATGGAAACTTACCAAAGAGAGACCGAACCTAGAATTAAGAAATTTCCTGACAGTTAGAACAATTAATCGGTATAATAGCTTTTCTTCAGCAGTTGTGGGTGTTCCGCCATCTTTTTAAGGAGAGATTGAACAGCCATTTGTCTGGAATGGTATAGGGTCTCCTGCTTGAGCAAGGGGTTGGACTAGAAGACCTCCAAGGTCCCTCCCAACTGTGTTAGTCTGTATTCTGTATTCCATTGGAAATAGTGATTCTGTGTTTCCCTGCAATTGCAACCCCAGACTTCAAAATTTTCTTCAAAAGATCTCTCAACCCTTTGTAATAGAGTCTGAAGTGAACAGGAGGCAAAGAAAAAGAAAAGGGAAAATCCTCATCACACTAATGGAAGTCTGCTAATGCAAAATTGGATCCCACTTTTACTATGCTGAGCACCTGAATAATAGCACTGACTGGAAACCTGTGTTCTCATTTTCATTTTTAATGTCGATCACTTCCTCATTTATCAGTGCAGCAGTGCCAACAGGAGTTAATGGAACTTAGAAAGCTCTGATTATGTGAGCTGGAAAACCTAGGCTATCTTTCCAGCTTGTGAGTTGCTAAACTGCCTCTCTCCCTTCTCCTATAGATAGGTTTGGCTGTCATTAAGATATGGTATCACATTTGTAATCATTTCAAAAGTTCAGGTGTCTATGTCAATATTTCACTGGGTGGATTTTGAGTTTCTTAGCTGATGAAATGACAGTAGGACATGTGGGTTTTTAAAGATGAATTTGAGATATTTTTATTCTTTTGGGTGTGAAGCTTCCCTCTGCCAGGTTGAAGGAATTTCAATTAAAATACTTGTCCAAGAAAAGTGTACAACACAAAGGCAATCTCCATAACAAGTGTGTCATTTAAGCAATACAATAGTTATACCTGCAGCTAGGGATAATGGAGAATTTCATTTGCACTTCTACAATGAACAAATGAACAGGAATGGGATTATCTTTCAGTAATCATTTGTCATATAATTTTACACTAGAAAGTTGTTGTGCAGATCAAAGCAAACCGAAAGGAATCATATGAAGTGTTTCTACTAAGGAGAAATGCACACTAAAAGGTATGTATTATTTTAAAAGATATAACATGATATAAAGTAGGGAATTATTTGCAGAAAATGCCAATATTGGCAAAACACATATGCAAACTTGCATAATAGGAGAGATGCATGCAACAAATTTAAAATGAGGTTAACAAGTGTAGATTCAAGTTCAAAATGAAATTGATCCATTCATTCATCATAAATTATGCAAGTTGTATTCTTCTTACTGTCTCTTCAGATTCATTAGAGTAAAAGTTTGATTATGGCAGCGAGGGGACTCTAGAAGCATCTAACAGGCATAAAAGTGGAGATGCTTGAGTTATACACTACTGCTCTTATCTTCATCCCTATTACTCCTTCAATCATTTGCATGGAGGTATAATTTGATAGGAGGAGAAAAAAATACTAATATAGCTAGATTTTAAATATATATTCATGAAACCTTTTGATTATTAGCAAATATTCATGCTAATTAAAACATGAAATATAGATTCCTATTTGGCTTTGACAAGGCCTGTAAGCAAAAATGGCTCTTACTTTATAGAGGGACAGCCTAGCTACCTATTCTCTCTGTAGGCTAATCTAGAAAATCAAAAACAGTAACTCAAGATGAAGGCAATGGCAAACCACTTCCATACCGCTGTCAAGAAAATATAAGGACTTGTCCATCAAGTTACCAGGAGTTAGGCTCAACTTGAAGGAGATTTTCCCTTCATCACTCTCATAATATTTCTGAGCAGTATAAATCTGGTTCAGATCTCACCCAGAAATAAATATCCCTCAACTTTTTATTCATGATACATTTTCTCCCAAGGCATACTCAATCATTTATTTCAAGCCTTAATCATTTAAGTCTGCAAAATTGATTCAAAATAGAGGTCAGAGTACAGATGTATCCTGCCTTAACCTGAGGAATGCTAATAGCTGGTGACTGAACAGAGATTTTAGCAGGAGATTTTGAACTGAATTTCAGCAAGAGGACGAACAAAGGCATTGACAGCTAAGAAAATGCTATGTATCCAAAGGGAAATCACAAGTACAGCATTCAGAATCAATTTAAAACGAGAAACCCAAAATCCCCCAGAGTGGGATGGGGGCATTGCCAGAAAATTTTATTCTATCTTCCTAAATATCTGCAGATATTAGAAACATATCTAATGAAACACCTGGCATCCATTCTTACACTAACTCAGTCACTCTCCTAAGTTTTTCTTTAATGATATCCCCTGATTATCTTTTCAGATGGTATGATAATATACTTTAGGTGTTAACAACATTATCTAGAGCACTGGGCATTTTTCACTATATTTCCATGCCTTGGAGCTTTAAGAGTGCTTTTTTTCCCCCTCACTGACCTCTTTTTTAAATTAATAGCAAAGAGGTTTTGGGAGATGAATCATCCTATCTCCTTTGCTCTTACTTTGATAGCAACAAACAACAGCTAAAGGAAAGGAGGAAAACTCTTTAATCAGTAAGGGGCTCCCCCAAAGAATATGTACACTAAAGAGAATTATTGGCCTCCAGAGGGTTCTCCATTTCCCACTTCCAAAACCACCTATTCTGGACTGATTCAGATTAGGGTTGGTGAGGGATGATTAAAGAGAAAAGATGCGATGGAGGAGCTGTCATGGCTTCTGGCACCTTATCTAATGCTACAGCAATTTGGAGAAGGCAGGGAGATATGCAGTGATCTGCCAATGGCTTCATTCATAATGGATCATTACATTATTGGTAGCATGCTGTGAGAGAACATTTCAGCAAGATTCTATTGTAACCATAACAACTGGTATATCCTGGATCTCAAAATAATAGCTAGTCCATGTTAAAAGATGGTGCCATAATGGGTACATAGGATTAAAAACCATCTTGGCCTTCAACATTTCAACAATCCAGCCATGTTTTTCCTTTGGATAGAGCATTTGATTTGTCTTCTTATAGGTTCTTCATTCCTTCCCTCCCTCTATGGAGATTCTCAATTATCCAGGTCATGGTTGTCCCAAACATGCTTTTCAAAGGCAAACTGGAGTCTAGTTGCCATTTGAAAAACACCTTTGGGATTCCTTCCCCCCATCCAACCATAGAAACCAGCAAAAAAAAAATGATCCCTGTTAATGGATTCTCATTCTTTGGTCACAGGAATACGGAAAGTTTTAAAAGAGCCAAAGAAAAGTTATTACTTCCACTCTCCCTCTCCCAGGTTAAAGTATAATTCAGCCAATGCCTTCTAAAACATTCTTTTCCTACTAAAGATTTGTTTGTACTTCTATTCTGCCTGAGCTTCTTGAGGGAGAGAGAGTGTTCATTAGGAGCAAACTGGTTTTTCCTTTTGGTTTCTTAGTCCTCTATTTTGAGGATAGTGCTATCAGTCTTTGCCTATTCATCTCATTGTTAGATGAAATATTATTGTTGTCCATAGGTATAAACTTATAAGTTCCAGGATTAAATGGAACGGGAAGACATTTGCTTCAATGTAATGAATTCCTTAGACAAACAGAAATGTGAATACCTTATTCATATATATATATTAAATAGTGCAATACCAAAGGGAAAAACACAGAGATAAATAATTTCTGTCTTTAAGGAAAGGTGTTGTTACACTTATGGAGCTGGTACATCAAAAGTGACTGATTACTTACTGAACAGTTAGCTGGGATATATATCTCAAACTGGTGAATAGAGGATCAAATTAAGAAATATTGTAGATCTGAAAAGACCATTAATTGTTAGTTTTGATAAAGATCCTTTGCACTTTGAGTTATACATTAACTATTTCCAAAATAATATTTTAACTCCACCAATAAAATAATATTTATAGTTTCAGGTTTGTTTATTTTGCATTGCATAATTTCTGAAATTCTATCTTATTTTTAATTATGGCCAGCGAACAATATCAATAAATTTATTTACTTGCTTACTCCCTGGATTTTGCATTATAGCAGGACCTTGCATTATTAAAACTGTGACACAGCTTTACCTAATTGTATTAGGCGGTGAAAACTCCTTGGAGCCATTTGGCATCTATATGTCGACATAAAATGACTTATAATTTATAAGCATTGGCGCTGGAGCGAGGGAGGCTTGGGGCTATTGTGACAAGCAAAGGCTAGAGAATTCTAAGCAGGAGAAAAGTTGGTCCTCCCGAGGAGAAAAGACAGTTTTCCACTTCTGCTGCTCAGATTTAACATGCAAATTGGAATCTGTTATTTTAAGTTATTTTTAAGATCAGGCTGTTTACCCTCTGAATGGGGTAGCTTCTTCTCCACATACTCCTTGAGATGGAAATGAATGGACAGATTCCCTGAATGGCAACCGCAATGCTTACAGACTTACAGACCATAAGAAGACTGTATTAATTGCATCTCTTGAAGCTTAAGGATGTTAAACTCACCTTTTTGTTCTCTTCCTATTGTGGATTGCATTCATTTCTCAGTGTCAATATATCCTGTTGCAACCTTAAGATTCTTATCAATCTTTAACTATGGCCTCTTTGACTCAGCAATTGCACAGGAATTGATTTAAGTCTGATTACCATCATGTTAACATTTTAATGTTCAAAAGGCCAGGACAAATGATCGTGAAATTATCCAAGGTGTTCCCAGCTGGGATGGAGGGAACAGAGGAAGAGAGTGGTTCCTGTGTTGCATAGCAATTTAAACCATCAGACTTTCTGTCTTTGCTTTAGAGAACAGGGTTTTTTTAGACATGGATTCTCAGAATTCACATCTCTTCACCATGCATTCACTGGGATGACCTTGAGCAACTAATAAAGTCATTTCAATCTCGGTTTGCCAGTTGTGAACAAGAAATAGATGTTCAGAAGATTCAGAATGGTTCTAAGTTGATTAGCAGCTAATATTTACACTACCATTGTGATCTATTGCACAATCAGCCAGATATTTAGACTGGATTTATCCATATATCAAGTCCTTCCCAAGGACCTGGAAATAGGCAGATGTCATTGTTTTGTAGTGTTAAAAGTATCAGCACAGAATATAAGCTGCTCCAAGTAAAGCTGTCTTTTGCAATTGACTGGTTGTGATTTTGTCAATGCTGATGATGCTCCAATTGTTTTGGGATCACACCTGTTACTTTTTGTACTATTTATGCTTTGTTTTGCCACAGTCATTTTATTTCTGCAGGACTTTGTATTTTGTGATTTTTCTCCAGTTCTTTCTCTTTATTCAGCTGTCTCCAAGTATTGCCATATTTACTATCCAGATTTTTTTTTCTTAACAACAATTATAAATCCTGGGGTGTTATGTGGCAGGTGCTTGTCTGTTTGAATGCTGAAGTCCCAGAGCTTACTTTGGCTATTTTGTGGTTCTACCATTGCTTGCAGGCAAAGAGTGTTCCTTATAGCTATCAGTGCACCATCATTTATACTTTGTCATGCCTTTCTTTGTAGTTCATCTGTATGAACTTCTCATAGCAGCTGACTGATGGTCCACTGTTTTCCTAGCTTCTTTGGAGAGGCAGCTGTTGCTGTCTTCTCCATTCTGTATATGTAGACATCTGTTCTTAAGGCTTGTCTTGTGCAGCCACAATTAGCCCCTCTGCTCTTTCTTCAATTTTTCTCCTATTAGACATTGTCAGTTCTTGTTGCTATCTGCTTTGCCTGCTTTTTTAAAAATTGGTACTGGCCATAAAATGTTTTGCCTTTCCATGTCTCTTTTCTATTCTCTTTTCTATTCTTGATCTTTCTTACAGGGCAGTTTGTACTCAATAAGTCCTTCTGGTATAAAAGCTTCAGTGCCTCTTCTTCACTATCCTTCAGATATTTTTCCAATGCCATTTTGTGCTTCAACTGCCTGGTATACTTGCAACATTCCATGTGCAGCTATATTCTGTGGTAAATGGAATCTGTTAACATTGAAAGGCTGATGCATTATCATTATTTTTCTGACCTTCCTATCCAGGGCTTTTAGTTATGCTTGAATCCAGTCCCCTATCCCAGCTGTGTATCTAAAGTGTGATATTGCCCAGGTGTTAATTGCCTTGATATTTCCTCCACTTACTTTGGTCTTTAAGTTCTTCTTCACTCATGTGATGAATTCACTTCTAATCTTTTTTTTTCCTTCAGTATGCTTGATGCTGTCAGTTTGAAGGATGCCCAAGTACTTGTAGTGGTCATCATCATCCAGACTCTTGATCTTATATACATAGAGCATCTTGATACCTTCAGTTTTCACTATTTTTCACCTTTGGGTGGTAAGAATGGCACATTTGTCCAGTAAACATTTCATGGCAATATCTTGGCTCTATATGTGAACAGTGTTGAGCAGTGATTTTATTTTTAGCAGTGTTTTGTCCATGCAGCTTCAGATCATTTGTGTAAAGAAAGTGGGATAGCCTGGCAGATGTTTTGTTGTTTTATACACATGGCCTTACATGTTGACAGAGGAATCAGTGGAAATTACAACCAGTAATTCTTCTCTTGATATTCTTCCCAATCTATCATCATTGACCAGAAACTATGTTTTCCATTGTACCATTGATATTTGCACAATTCTTCTATTGTTGTTATTGTTGTTATTATTATTATTATTCTCTTTTATTCATTAAACATAAAACTCAGTCAGCTGAACATTTAAAAATGTATTACAAACCTCAGGATCATGGCTCTGATTGTTGATACGAGTTGCTACCAGCATCCTAGGTGATTGTGGTGATTATTATTATTATTATTGTCACCAGACTAAAAGACAGTGTCTTCCACACAGACTCTTATTCCTAAAATTATGGTCAAGGATGATACAGAAAGATTCAAATATGAAATCTTTCCCACAATGATGCCTAACATCCAATATTCTGGCATGAAAAAACAAATGAGCAAAATATTCTTCAAGGATTTGACTTGCAGAATTTCTGTTCCATGAAATGTCTGTCTCTCCCCCTCATGTTCTTTCTTAAAATCATTTGTAGCATTTAATATTTGTTTTGCTCATGAAAGGAAATGGTGGGGAACCATCAATGTTCCATTTACTGAATTGTTCCCTGAGAAATAAAATGAAAGGTGAAATGAAATTTGGGGAAATTAGCTCAGAGATTTGTTTTAGTTTAGCGCACCATCAGGCAGGTACAATTTAGAAGAATGATTTTTTTTTTTGCACATTGACATTCATGTGGACCAAACAAAAGTTGACTGAATTAAATTATCTATATTACCTACATATAATCAGATTGCCTATAGCAAAAATTGGATGATGATCTAAATGTCAGAAGAAGTGAGTGCATGTATTCCTGCAGAAGGGAAATATAACCTGAGTCACAATTAGTGAAACTGCTTTTTTAACTTTTAGGAAAAAGGATTTTATTTGTGGAAAATACATAACATAGGAAAGAAAGCACAGCACCTATGTCCTATCAGGGGGATACCAAGAAGTTCTTGTGTATATGTGGAACTAGGAAAAAGAGAAACAGAGCAAAGGGGAACAGAAAAGGAATCAATAATTATATTCAATTGACATTTGGAGCCAGAAGGTCATAAATTGGTGAGAAATTGCATGTGAAATCACATCTTCAACACTAAACTGGAAAGAATTCAGGTTATATTTTGCAGAATAAGTATACAATGCAACACAGGGAGAAGCAGTGCCAAAGAAAGCATCCATCTAATCTCTGAACGAATGATGCTGAATTGAATGACCTAGATTCTTAGGCTAGCTGTATGTTTGAAATGAATGACACGAGCAGCCTGGCTCATTGCCATACATGGTAAAGTTGCAGCCTTATAACCTATTTACCTAGAAATAAACCCCACTAAATTCCATACACCTCATGCCTGAATAGATGCATACGAGAATGAATGCAGAAAGAATTGCGTTGGCATGCGATATAGTACGGATTCCAGAACTCCCACCATTTCTCTGGTAAAGGGGAAAAGAAAAAGAAAAGCACTGACTTCCAATTTCTTTTGGTGCAGTAAAATAAGGTAATAACATGCAACCTCAACTTTTTACTTTTACTTAACAATACATACTAGCCATTTCTATAACAATAAACCTGTCACTTCCACTTTCTTTCTGAGTGTGATTCAAAATGTTGATCAACATCTTTAACAGCCTACTGTATATGACACAGGGCCAGATTATTTGCAGGACCACCTTGAAGGACATCCATCTGTCCTACCAGGCTAGATAGGGTAATCATGTTCCTAGTCCCTTCCTTTAAACATTGCCATCTTAAAGGAGCTAGGAAGCATGCCTTTTTCAAGTGGCAGCTCCTGTCCTGTGGAGTATCCTCCCTCCCTAATGTTTAGCAGGTCTTCATTCTCCTATCCTTCTGTAAAGCACCAAAGACCCAAGTGCTGGAATAAGCTGAGGTGCATCAGAAGCTTGACTTGGCACCAATTTTTGTTTTGTTTTTACATGTTTTAATATAGTTTTTATGTTATTTTAATTGTTGACTGGGAGCCAACTAGAGTTTGTAATAGAATGGGTGGCTATACAAATGTTTTGAATAAAAAACATAAGTGCAATTCTATGCTTCCCCTTCAATATATTCTTCTCATGAAGCCTTGGAAACTACCATCAGTATCTTCTAACCTTCATTAATTGTACTTTAGACTTGCAGACCTGATTTTTTTTTTCAACAGTGTAGGATCTTTTCCAGGAAATCATGGCGAAGTAAAGTTTGCATGATGGTTCGATAAGATAATACCTATAGAGGTATAGCTGGAGAAACATAATACAGCTTCTCCCCCTCTGGTTGCTCTTCCAATATGTCATGCCCCTGGTGGAGACTGACTCTGAGGAAGAGGAGGAACAGCCAACAGGGAATGAAAGTGTGGCTCCAGAGGTGGTGGAGGAGGCTGGGAAGGGCAGAGGCCGGCTGAGCAATCAGAGGAGGATCCAGGACCATCCCTATCCATCCTAGGGCACACAGGGAGGAGAGGATCGGGGAAATGCCTGGTCTACTCAGGAGGAGAGGGCCATGATTCTCCTCATGGGTTGCAGTTGTGAGCTCTGTATAAGAGTTTGGAACTGCGTGTTCACAGACTCTGAAGTCAAATTAGTGCTTTCCTTGGTTGAGGTTTATCTTTGTTGGCGTTCTTCCCATGGACACCCCGCCCCCCAATCTTCCTGGAATGTGTGATTAATTATCTTGGTTTGTCTTGAAACTCTCGTCAATATAGTTTGTTTTTGGTTTTCTTTTGCTTCATTATCTACTTTTTGAATTTAAACTGTGACTAATAAAACAGCAAAGCTAAGTTGAAGGCATTACAAGACTTTGATTCATGTTTTAGTTTTTGTGTTATTTTTGAGACACTACGGGTCATCACACAATATATGAATGTCAATTCCCAAGATTTCTGGTCCCTACAACCATTACTAAGAGGGTCTAGGACAACTTGGCACTGCCAGCTTGGTATGACAAGGTCACAACCACCAGCTCACCATTGCCAACTCACCATTACCAAGTTGTCACAGAACAACTCAACATTTGGGGAAATGAAGTCTATTTAACTGGTGGACACAAAGTGGTTACAAGCAGAAGAAACAATTAAGTCCAGCTAAGTAGAAATATGAGCAGTGATAGGTAAGAGGTGGAAAGATATTCTTTCTTATATTTAGAATCCAGCCAATTCTTACCAGTTATATTCCATAAAATAGCTGCAAATACAGAAATAGTGAATGCCAAAACCAAATCTGGGAGCATCTACATTGGGCAGCTCCAGTGTTTGACCACTCCATATGTCCATGAATAAGTGCAACAGTGCTGCGAGTATTAATTTTGGGTTACAAAAATATTTTTGTAAATAAATGAATTTTGCATATACGGAATTTACAAATAACAAGAATTGTGTGTATTCAAGTTTCAGGTCTACAGGTGGATTATAAGTTACATATTATGATACCTCACTTTTCGCAAAGTTCAAATCTGTATTAATGTTGGCAAGAGTTTTTGTATCTACAAACAGTTGTTTTGCTTGATAAATTACACTATAAGTAGTCTTTGACTTACAACCATAGTTAGGACTGAAATGCTGGTCATAAGTCCTTGCAAATGTTGAGTTGAGACAACCATATTACCAGATTTTTTTTTACATTTTTCATTGTGGTTATTAAGCAAACAGTGTGATTGTTAAGTGAAATTATTCTTTTGAATGAGTGGGGCTTTTTGCCATAAATTTGCAAAAAATGCCAAGCATGAAAAATCATGGCCACGTGACCATGGGATGCTGCAACTAATCATAAAGGCAATTGCCAAACACCCAAAATGTGATCATGTGACTGTGGGGGATGTTACATTTTGCAATTTAATATAATAAATCAATGGATGTGATTTATGGACCATAAAGCCCCTTTTCCAAGGCTGTCATAACTCTGAAGGATAACAAAATGACTTGCTGTAAGTCGAGGACTATCTGTATTAGGTTAGATTGTGTATATACAGACCCCCAGGTTTCAGGGGAGGAATAATGAAAGATTAATAGCATGCTATTACAATTCCAGATTCATAATTTCTTCATTTTTTTCCCATCCTCCTACCATTGCATGACAGAAAATGCCCAAGTATTATGAGCCAAAATCAATAGAAAAAAATATTGTGAAGGCATTGCAAAGCATAATTACTTTCGGAACAAAAAGTCTTAACTGAGGCTTTAGAAGAGTCATGGTTTTGAGGCACAAAATTGAAACTGCCATGCTTTGTCAAAACAAGCAGCTAAATGGGGTGCATATGTATAAAAAAAACTCTTTTTCTTTCATTTGAAATAGCCCAGACAACAAAATTGAGAAGCAATATTGCATATTTCCAATATCTGGTTGATCATGAGCATATCTCTCTTTTTAATGATAATAAAGTCCCTCTTCCGATTAAAGTAACCTAAGTTTCTATTTTAAATATATTTTATATGAGCCTAATTGTACAGACGGACACAAGTCATATCAATAGAATATAATCAGTTCTATAAAATAAATTCAGTGTATTTATTTTAACAATAATTCTAGTTCCTAATACAAACCCAAAACGTTAGATTTTAGATAGGGGTATATGGCACATTTAATAATTCAACCAGGGAGAAAGAGTCATCTTCATTTCATTTTCAGATGAAAATTCTGCAGGACTAATATATATATTATATCACCTCAAAGCCTCCCACTTGCCTCCTATCTCCATCATTTGGGAAAGACAGAGGTTTCTGGGCAGGCTAAGGGAGAAGAGAACAGCAAAGAGACCACATAACCTTGTAAAGCAGCTGAAAGGCAATGCCTCCCATCTGCTTTCCTCAAAAGCTGGTCCCTCTAAAATCTACTCGGCGCTAATATTTAGTCAATTTTAATTTATGTGTGTACTTAGAATACTTTCTTAATGAACATCTAACAATGATGACAAATCTCAGGGTTCTTCTGTACATGTGTGAAGTTCAATCGTCTTAGATTTAGACTTTGCATTTTATCTACACATACTAAAACTAAATCCTGAAGGTTTACATCAGCTACAGATTTCTCCATCCTTCTCCCTCTTTCACAGATAGATTTCCAAAGAATGGAGCGCCTCCAGAATAGTTCCAATTACTAAAAATGTGATAAAACCAACCTAGCTAATTTTCACACAATTGGCCTGCTATGTATAATTTTGAAAGTATATGGGAAACATTTCTATTACATGTAAGTGAGCACATGACTAGGCTCTGATTGTGTCTTTTTTCATAGATTTAAATTGATTTAATTCTCCATGAGAGATAATGGGAAAAAATGGCTATCCCCTTTATTGATTTCTTCTTCTTCTTCTTCTTCTTCTTCTTCTTCTTCTTCTTCTTCTTCTTCTTCTTCTTCTTCTTCTTCTTCTTCTTCTTCTTCTTCTTCTTCTTCTTCTTCTTCTTCTTCTTCTTCTTCTTCTTCTTCTCCTTCTCCTTCTCCTTCTCCTTCTCCTTCTCCTTCTTCTCCTTCTTCCTTCTTCCTTCTTCCTCCTCCTCCTCCTCCTCCTCCTCCTCCTCCTCCTCCTCCTCCTCCAACTAATGATGCTGCTGCATGAAAATATCACAATGCATGTCAAGATATACAAATTGCAGTGAATTGACTGTACCAATGCCAGCCCTGAAAGGGAATCAAACAGGCATGTATCTTGAACCCCATTGTTTAATGTCTAGATTAATGATATTAAATAGGGCTTTGCTAGACTGAATTCCATCCTCCACTTCTAATTGATAACCTAATTTCTAAATGATTATATATTGACAATGCTGCTATTCTTTCTGTGTTCCAAATTAGACTGGACAAGCTTCCTTGCACTAGCATTATATTGCCAGAGCAAAATGCTGGAAATGAATCATGCTGAGGTTATTATATTTAATATGCATCATACTGACCTCCCTTACATTTGAGTAATCAACAACATCCCAACTGAGCAAATAAAAGGCTTTGAATGCCTAGGTATCATTTTTCAGTCGTCTACCTCCTGGAAACTTCAATTCACAAATGTTGCTCTCCAGGCGAAAGAGCTTCCAGTGCAATCACCAGATGCGTAAACTGTAAGGAAAACAGTGATGTGCCTGCAGCAATTAAACTTTTCAAAGCTATTGTAAAGTATGAAGTATTTTTTGGTATGGTACAGAACAATGTTGTCCTTGAGCTAACAGGAGTTCTGTCTTCTTTTGAGTTTCTAGAATTGTGCCAAATATATTTCTCTTCTTTGAGCTTGGATGAATCTCTTTGAAGGAACATATATGAGTTCAAATATAGCTCAAATATAATGATAGAGATGTTATTATCCATGGAAGGAGTAGATAACTTCTGACCCTGTCATGGGCTCTTTTCCCCAATAACTATCTAAACTGGGCTTAGACAAAGTCTGGACTGTGATTAAGTTTCTAGCAAGGTGACCACCTTTTTCTCCCATATGTTGGCAGCTAAAAACTGTTGTGGCTGATGATATCACAAGCATGCTAACTTTTTCCTATGAATAGGTTTTTCCTCTTGCATATTTTGCACTTAAACATTGTTTTACTTCTTGGGCTGATTATTGTAAATCTATTAAGTGATTAATTGCTGTGTCTTCCCACCTTCTTACCAGCTGCAAAAATGGTCTTCATCCTAATGTGGCTAGTTCAGGACAGGAAAAAAATGGTGTGTAGCAGGGCTGTTTTCACTAACCATTTTGATTCAAGTTTTTGTATAAAGGCAGTTTTGAAGAAACTTAAAAGAGACAAAGAGGGTATTTAAAAAAAAAAAACCATCCAAAATCCATGGCAGGATTTCTTTAAAAAAAAGAAGGTGGATTACATCTAAATTTCAAAAAGAGTAATTGGAAAAGATAAAAAAAAATAACAATGAAGAATTGAATCTGGGCTTTATCCAGCACTGATTTTTTTTCTAGTTCCAAAACTAACCATACAAGAGACACTGGACACAACATTAAATATAAAATATCATTTGGACGCATTACAATGATCAACATGTAGAAGATCTAGAAAAAAACAACCCCAAGGACATTGGTCTTAAGTGCAGAACCAGAATAGGCCAACTTGTCATGGCCATCTCATTGTAGCCAACCTAGTAGACCCATGAAGAACAGTAAATGCTATTGTTTTTCCTATAACTACTTATGGTTGTTAAAGTTGGGCCATAAAAAGCAAATAACAGAAAATTAAGCTCCTTCAGTTTATGGAAATGAAGACAGTTACTGTGCATACTTTGGACAGCAAAAATGACAAAATGAGATTTTAAAATGCATTAAGCCATAAACATTACTGAAAGCTGTTTGCCAAACTAAGGCTGTTTTTATTTTGCTCCTGTCGTGCAATCAGATTCTTTGGAAAAATCCATCATGGTAGCATCTGAATTTTGATCACAAGGCTACGAGGATGCTGCAAAAGTCGTCACTATGAAAAACAGTTATGTCACTTTTTTCAGTGCAGTTGAAAAAGTGGTGTAAACTGTTGTAAGCTGAGGACTACCTGTATACACAGGCACAGACACAAACATGCAAACACCAACACCAGTGGTGGTATTCTACCAGTTTGGTCCAGTTCAGCCAAACCGGTAGCTCCGAGGATCATCTGTGAGCAAACCGGTTTGCTCCAATGATCAGCTACTGGGCCCACCCAACTATTCTGACCTTTATTTCCTGGTTTTGAAGCTCAGCTGCTTCGTGCAGCACAGCGGATTGCTGCTGGTCAGCTGCTGAAGACACAGGGAGAGTGCAGGATTGCAGGAGAAGGTCAGTTGCAGACCCTCTGAGAGCGTGTGCGCAAAGCGCACCCACCAAGCCACGCCCACAGAACTGGCGGTAAAAAAATTTTTGAATCCCACCACTGACAAACACATACACACATATACATATACATATATTTATCACAGTCCATTTTGAATACATAGTCTATGGAGATTGTCAGTCATCCAGGTCATCATTGTCCCAGAGGTGCTTTTTTTCAAAAGGCACCTGGACTTTCTGGTTTTTCTTTGAAGACGTTTTGTTTCTCATCCAAGAAGCTTCTTCAGCTCCTCAGTATGTGTGGGTGTATGTATGTATGTATATGTATGTATGTATTTGAGAGTGGGCATAAGAATTTTATTTTTAATGTATGCCAGTATGTTCACAGAGAAAAGTGACAATAAAGATTATTTTATCTTACTCAGCTAACAGCACACCACACCACTGTCAAGTTTTGAGAATCAAAGTGACTGAATTTGTCTGTGATTTATGAATCTGTGCTGATCATATATATTAATAAAAAGTATATGGGCAGTATGTTCAAAATGATGTTCAGGAATGTAAACTAGAGATTAAATCAAAGTATCTGTGTATATATGTATGGATACTCTGCATAAGGCTGAAGTTTTTTTTAAAGGGTGGGGGGTTAATGCCAACCTCGGTGCTTCATTAAATTTCTCTAATTCCCATAACCTAATTTATCCAGAAGTGATTATAGCTTGATGATTGACTAATTAGGAACACTCATTATAATTTTCACAGGCTGTTTGTAAAGCATTATGTCTGAATGATTTAATATAAATTGCTTGATGAGCATTGGCTAAAAAACTACATGCAAATGAAATGAGAATCAGGACAGAGGGAGGAAGAAAAAGACTAAGAGGGGGTATAATATATTTTTTTCACGCAAATGAAAGTGCCTGCATTTTGTAACTGTATTCATCTGGTTATATTTAAGAATCAGCATATTTCAAATGGAAGCTTTAAACTTCAAACATACATAATCTTGGTTTATTAAATCATCAGGTACTTTCCTCAATAGATACTCACTTTGTGCATTTTTTTCTTTGTCTCTGTGAAAAGCTATCTCAGTTTGCTTTATGTACAGAGACTTTGCACAATGCAGGATTTATGCTATGTGAGAAATTCATTGAATAAATTATAAGGTGATCCACAACCTTCTAAATGCACATGTGGAAAACAAATTCCAAGATACAAAATACTTTTTCAGATCAATTAACATGATATTTGGGTCAGATGAGACAACCCCAAATTATGTTCATGAATAATACTGTTTCTGTTGCATATGTTGGATGCTTCATCAATCTAACAAAATTCAGAAAATTGATCAAACTGTCAGGGAATCAAGATTAGAATTCCTAATTTTCAAAAGGAAATGTATGGGGCATATTGACAATTTTATTTATTTACTTACCAATGCTTATCTGATTCAAATAATATGACTCTGGACAGAGTACAGCACAAAGACCAATAGCACACATGGTCACGCACGCACACCCACACACCCCAATTCAGTTTCACATCATTTGGATGGTTGATGAATTTCTATTTCTTTAAATAATATTTTTCAGCCATATCTATATAGGAATTGGAAAAAAAATATTAAAGTCATTGCATCTAGTCTGTAACTCAAATTCAAAATCTCTCCTGCTAATGTTATAATGCATTCAACATATCACCAGACCAATCAGATATTTTTATAAATGAGGAAAAGAGGAAAGTGCAAAGATTATTTCATCTTTACATATGAAAATAGTTCCCCCTCTCTGCATTTCCTCAGATGTAAGTAAATATTAGCTGCCATGATGATCCCTACGTCCCTGAAGAGAATTCTAGCAACATTTGTATGCAAACCACCATATAACAGTGACACAATTTCCCAAAATAACTGTATTCTAAAATGTATGAATTCACTTAACACAGCTTTCAAAGTAAATGACTCAAATTACAAAATTAGTCCAATATTCTTCACTGTCTGATGATCAGCAGGAATGATGGAGATGGGTAGGGAATCCTTTTCATATTACTGCAGAAGAAATGATATCATCCCAAAGATTTGAAGAGTTGCTCTTGGATTTATTTAAGATTCGAGCATCCATAATGCAGTGTGCTATTGAGAAGCAATCATGTCAAGGTTGCTTCTTGAATAATAAATAGATGGACTTAAAGATTGAATGATATTCTAGAGCAAGACCTATTTGGAGAAGGTCACAGAAGCCAGGCCAAGATGGGGCATCACTACTTTTTCATTCATTCTCTCTCAACTTTCATCTATCACTGCTGGCAGAAATGACAGATTCCTGGGACCAAAATGTATTTTTTGCAGAGCAATCTCACCCAAGCCCCTCTGAAAAAAAACAGTGCTTATTGTCACTATTTTCTCAACTCAGAAACTTTAATTTATATTTTCATATATTCAATATAACTGGCAAATGTATATTGAAAAATCTCCTTAGTCAGCTCTCTTCGCAAACACTGCAATGGCAGGATTTTTGTGTCTTGTATTTATTTCCTTTTTGGACTGCTACATGAAGCTTACAACAGTGTCTGAGCAGGTATTTATTTATTTATCAAATTTATTGGCCACCCATCTTCCCTCTTGGTAACTCACAGGTATGGACACCATCTAAGTCTAAGAGTTTCTTTCTCAAGTAATTACATTCTAACTCTTTTACCAACTGATCTAACTTCAATAGCTAATTATTAAGTATTTAAAACCCAGTTGAAGTTGGTGACATCATTCTAAATGGTTTAAATCACAGGGAATCTCCTTCCAGAGGTAATGCTTTGGCTGAACGTTTGGACAATAATTCATAAGATTGTGTGGGAGAACTTACATAATCAAAATATTGACATTTAGAGAGTAGAAGCAATGGGGCAGAAAACAAACAATTCTGAAATAGATTTTAGCAGGATGTAAGATTAAACAAAAATATCCCACCTGATACTTTTCCAATAATTGGATTGCTATGGTATCATCTGACTTCCAACTATGTACATGAGGTATTTCACATCCTGGACATAAACTGTTTCAACTCCTACCCTCAAAATGACGCAATAGAGCACAAGAACAGTTTTTCCCCAAATGCCATCACTCTGCTAATAATTCCCTCAACACTGTCAAACTATTTACTAAGTCTGCATTACTATTACTATTAATCCTACCATCATTCCTTTTACCCATCTCCTCCCACTTATGACTGTATGACTGTAACCTTGTTGCTTCTACCCTAAAGATTTTTATTGACTGTTTCATAAGATTGCTTATTGTACCCTATGACTATTATTGTTGTACTTAACAATTCTTGATGAATGTATCTTTTCTTTTATGTACACTGAGAGTACATGCACCAAGACAAAGTCCTTGTGTGTCCAATCACACTTGGCCAATAAAGAATTCTGTTCTGTTCTGTTTCTGTTCTGTTTCTGTTCTGTTCTGTTCTGTTCTGTTCTATTCTATTCTATTCTATTCATGTTAAGAGTGAAACTTTCAGTTCAAATCTAATTTGAATCATGAAATCTATCAAAGACAAATCTTTTCATCAATAATCTTATTTGCAAAATGAAACAAAGACTGACCTATTTTGTAAAATACAAATAGTATTTACTGTAGGTATGTTGAAACATGGATGAGGAGAGATGGAGAATATGAGTACACAAGCAGAATCCAGTTTAAAGATGGCTACTTTTCAACTGGCTGTAATTTACATAATTAGGCATTGCATTATTCAGTGAATAGATCATTGTGTGGCCATGAGTAAATGCCAAATGGTCCTCTTTTAACTTATATTTCGGGCAATCATACCAGCTTCAAAACCCACCACAAATTACTTTATATATTCCCTGCTTGTTTTGGTCAAGGACATTGCAACATTTTTAACCCTGGAAATTTATTTGCCTGCATCAGAGGAGTGTGTGTGTGTGTGTGTGTGTTTGTGTGTATTTGTTTGTTTGTCTCTGTGTGTATGTGCACTTCTCCACCATGTAGGAGGAAACTGCAAAGTCACATAAATATCCTACCAAGCATTGTGAACTAGCAAATGGACAAGCCAATACTATATACTTATACATATTACTTTCTTATTAGGCTTTGAAAGTGAACCAGAAATGAAAAGGTAGTTTGGTAACAACAACGTATAAAAAGAAAACCTTACAAAAACAGAAAGAAATGTGATAGAAATACAACAGAAGAATAGGAAAAAGTGGCTTTTTTACACTATCCCAGTAAAAGTTTATATATTGCATTCATTCATTCATTAGTCACATAAAGGCTGAGACTCTTGTATAATGCAATATGAACTTTCCTGAACAGGTTTTGTAGACTTCATAGGATTTCTTCATTATTGTTCTAATTTCAATTACCGGTAATCTCAATTCTTATTTTCCCTTTCCTCTAAACACAAATGCTCTGTTGGTACTGGTATGTTTTGTTTTTAAAGACAATTTATAGATTGTGGAAAGAACTATCCTATAGACTTGTAAGAGTGTGAGATTTGTAAGAAGTGTGAAATAAATTAATTTCCATTGGAATAAATTCAAGAGGAAAGCAAAATTCTGTGGAGCCCCTCACATTTCAAATTCAGGACAAAGAGCATGGTGCCAAGCAAAATGCCAGGGGAATGCCATTTGAAGTAATCCTCATTAGAAAAATATACATCTTGTCATGCCCCTGTTGGAGTCTGAATCCAAGGAGGAAGATGAACAGCTGACAGGGAGTGGGAGTATGGCTCCATTGGCTGTGGAGGAAACTGGGGAAGGGCAAAGTCCAGCTGGGCAGAGCAGGGAAGATGTAGAACAAAGCCCACCCTCTCTTCATCCTAGGGCATGCAGGGAGGAATGGAGAAGAGAGCAATGTGGTTGCATGGCTTACAGGGGAGGACAGGGCCCTGGTTCCCTTGATTAACCACACCTGGGAATGAGAGTTTAAAAGAGATGCATGCTGAGTGTGACAGCTAATGGGAGCAAACATGAGTTTATCTTGTGTTGACTTTAGTTATCTGTGTTCCTGGCATCTTTCCAACCATGCTGAGTTATTGCCATGCCTTCATGTCTGGAATTCTTGCTCCTGCCCTGCCAAACTAATTACCTCATTTTGCCTTGATTGAATTTGTAGTTACAGTTTTTGTTGACTACATTTTGGACTTGATTCTCTGCAGCCAAAGGCTGTTCCTGGGAGAGTTTTTCTCCACCCAGATGGTAATCAGAACATTGGGAACAAAGTTGGAGCTAATAAAGGGATGCCTACTGATTATCTGACTGTGTTGCCTTTGTGCCACACCCTGGGTCATCACACATCTGATGGGGGAAAGAGCTTTGGTTAAAAAAAAAACCCTCATGAATAAATTAATGGGACAGATGGTAAGCCTAGCAATTAAATTGGCCCACCACCTCATGGTTCTCCATAACTGTTTCAAACTATTAGTTCTTAACCCATTTAAGTTTGTTAACCCAAGTCTTATGGGTAGCCTTTGAAAGTGTTAGTCCATGGGTGCTACCTCGAGTGAGATGGCTGCCTTAATAGTGGAGAACTGTCCAAGCTATTGGAGAACATAACTATGCCTAGATTCATGGTCTTGAATCAAGTACAGCAAAAATGTGGTTAAAAGTTATAATATTCACATGAGATCTAAGGTAATTGAACAGCAGGACAAAATCACTGGAATGTTTAATTAATCAATAACCACTGTAATGCAATAGTTACTACACATGGTTTTCAAATAATGCAAAATAAAGTGTAAATAATAATCAAAAATATATACACAAATGAATAAAATATCAATAAAACAATAACTCTTATAAAAAATGAAGATACGCCAAACTGTGAAGTTTACAGTGATCACAACAATATGCTTATAAAGCCAAGGAGTAGTCTGAATCTGACTGCTTTTAGAAGCTTTGTTTACACTAAGACAAGGGGAACAGTCTCTTAAATTTACTATGTAGATTTATTATTATTTTTAATACTTGCAAAACTCTAAACAGTTTCCAAATTGTTAAAAACCATTGAAATATTTAAAAGCAGGTTTTATGAATTCAGGAAGACCCTCAAATTGTGCATCATTCTTGAGTGGGGGAATGCTACCTCATCCAAGGTCAAAGATGGAACATCTGTAGATCTTGGCAGTCCAAACACTTACAGCCACTTGGTCTTGGTCTTGATAAAATTGAATTGAATAGGGAATTCTTCCCTATCCAAACCCACATAGCTTCCAGACCAGTGGTGGTATTCAAATATTGTTGCCACCGGTTCGGTGGGTGTGGCTTGGTTGGCGCACTTTGCGCACATGCACACTCTTTGCATACACATGCACACCAAATGCGCAGGCACAGAGGTGCACAGGCACAGAGGTATTCTAACTTGCCTCCTGCAACCCTGCCCGTTCCCAGTTGGTTCAGCAGCTGCCGTGCGTGGCACTATTCTGTGCCGCGCAAAGCAGCTGCGCTTCAAATTCAGCTGATAAAAGTGAGTATAGAAGACCGGGCAGGCGGGTGGGCCTAACAACAGAGCGGCAGAGAGAACCATTTCGGTCTCCACTGCTCATTGCTCCTACCAGCTTGCCAGAACCAGGCAGAACTGGTCGAATACCACCACTGGTCCAGACACTGGCACAGAACCTTGACAAGCTCACTTAGCCAATCTGGAGTCAAATGATATAATTTGGTTTCATCATCATACAGATAATACCAAGCCCCAAACTGGCAGTGGTTTCATGATGTTTTTCTTTTCAGATAAAGTTAATGTATTTTTGACTTACTGTCCTACCTTGGTAGGAATTTTGGACCTGCTATTTATTTATACGGACTTGGTGTTCTCTTCCCATTCCTTGTTTGAATCCATCAACAATCACCATTAAACTAATCACAGAACAAACAAAACAGCAAGAGCAATAAAAGCACAAAAGTAAAAAAACAAAAGTCCTGATCAAAAATATCCATAAAAGCCAGGGACAAATAAAAAGATTTGTGATGCAGACAAACTTTTCTTGGGAGAACAATTTCGTGCCAGAGTGCTTCAGTGCAAAAGGCTTTCACTTGTTCTCTATCTATCTAATTTCCCAAAGCTTAATATCATAGGCCATCAATCTTCCAAAAAGAAATAAAAAAACACTTTCTTACAAAACAGGCTGTTCATAGGGAACAAATGATCTTGTCCTTCATATCGGCTTTCTCTCTGGTAGCCAAATCACTTGGGAATGTCCTCCCTTTAAGGTATAGGAAGTTCCTATCTTATCAGCATCATATAAATAGGCTAAAACTGGGTTGTTTCCATGAGATCTTAGTCCCAGTTGACTTTATTGAGGGCACTTATTGCAGGTGTTTGATGAGTAGATTTTGTTGTTATTGATTTATCATTGCTTCCTCTTTTATATTTTGCATTGGGACTCCTTTGGGATTGAAAAGCATAAGTAAATAAATAAATGTTGGCAACATGGTGGGACTTGCATCACAGTTGCAAGAGAATTCTGTTGAATTCTTCAACAGATAGCCAGCAGGTTTTTAATCCAGTCAGTACCATGGAGAAGGAAAGCTGTCTTTAAATAAATTGTAATGAAGCAACTCTATTTATATAAGACATTATTGTAGTCCCCACCATGTTTAAAAAGTATATTTGAGCTTTTGCCATTTAATATCAAATTAAAGGTGCTTAATAGGCTTAAGCCTTGGAAAACACAGTAGGTTTTCAAAACCTTAAGGAGAGTTTCAGCTAATGGCCTAATTTAAGAAAATGTCACAACTTACAAATAAGTGTCAATATTGGCAGATTTACTACACAAAGAATAAAGGAGAAGAGAACAGGAATTGACAAGAGAAGGTATCCATTGCTGATGGGCATCACTAAATAGCCATCAATGATGTTAGTTGGCTACAGAACTCTAGTTGCTTTGTTATGCATTGTGTCAATCATTGTTATTTTTGAGAAGACAAGTAGGTAAGCAGCATTATCCTGGCATTTCAAAATTGAATGGATGGAGGAGGAAGAGGAGGAAGAAGAGGAGGAAGGATAGAGAGGAAGGCATTAGTAGAGCCAAAAGCCAGTCAGATTATTGTTTCCACACTATTGCTCAGTGTTTCTACACCACTGCTAAGGAATAGTGTAGGAATAATATCTATATCAGTGGTTTCCAACCTTTCCTGATTGGTGGATCGGCAGAGGTGACAGTGGTGGTGATAGTGGGGGAGGTGAGAGAGAATGGTTTTGTGTGCATTCATATGCACCACCATCACAAATACAGCTTCTTGCGTGACCCCACCATTTCTGTGGCCTGGTTCCAAACGGGCTACATCTCAGCACCATAGGTTGGGAATTGCTGACCTGTACCATAATACCTAATACCATAATCAAGCTATATAAACATATATATCTATACATTACAAACTAAAAGTACTCTAAAACCTCACACGCACGCACGCAGAAACATACACACACACGTTTACTAGAGCCATTTTTGTCTGACAGCAGTAGGAAAACATAAAATTGCTCTGAATGACCTGGAAATTTCAATAGGAAAGATGGGGTGTGGGATGTACTTGGTGTGATATCTCTACAAAAGGTTAAAAAAAATATGAGTAATATTTTCTCTTAATCCACAAGGGCAGATATATTCTTTACAGAGAAGTTTTGAAAACTAGCATGAAGGACTGTTAAAGGAGCACATCAATTTTTTTATTTGTTTGTTTGTGAAGTAGAATAAAAATAGCAGTTTTCCTTGTGAATGTGTAAATCACTTTCTAGATAGAATAGATAGAATACCTTTATTGTCATTGCATTCCATGAATACAATGAAATTTGTAACATCTATTTGTAAGCTAAATACATTATAGTGTACTACGTGCATGTTATAATACACTATTTTTATATGAAATGGAGAATGCAAATTCAAATGCAATTAGAATTTTAAGAAATAAAGTGTAGTAATAGAAATAAAATATACCCAGAGGAATATGAGCATATAGCCCACAAGCTAGAAAAAATATACAATTAATATATTCCAATACATCATTATCACATTATAATACAAAATATTTCATATCCTTTTTCAATCAAAACAGTTCACTATTATTTAGTCTAAATGTAAGTAGTTAGCATACACAATACTAATTCAGTATTAATATATTCTTTCAATATATTTTGAAGGAATAGACCTTTTAGCAAAATTTAATAAAAAATATCTCAGGATGGAATAAAAGAGCCAATTTTTTGTTGATGAAGTATGACCTTGATTGACTGCCTTAGTGCTTCTTCACTTCTTGGTAATCTAAGAAAAGTAAAAATTATGGAATGATACCAATCTAGACTTCAGCCTAGATTGAAAATAATTGTGAAATACATGAGAGATCAGTAGTTGTAGTTAGAAAGCAGTAGTGAACCTCTTGTTTCTATCCCTTAAAGTTCAATCTCCAGTCTTCAGGCTATAACAGGAATTCACTTAGACAGTGAATATGTCTCTAAGTTTGTAGTCTCTAATTAGGAGAAGAGCCAAGAGTCCAGAGGAGCTGTGATTATGCCTGACACAGTTTGATAGCCATGGGTGCTGACCCATTCCTTTAGTGGAAATAATTTCAGGATGGTTGTTGATATCATGAGCTACTATATGTTTCCTTTGGAGTGAGCTTTCATATTTAAAGGAAAGAAGAGCATCTCTTGAAGTTTTAACCTCTTTCTACAAATCATCAAGTTGTGTAACTTAGAGCTATGACAAAACCCTTTATATTTCTCTTTTAATCATTTGTTTGCAGATCTTCTTCTCTATAGTCCTGCAGAATATTCCTCAAGACTCTTTTAAGGCTAATTTAAAGATGTAACAAAAGCACAGTATAATCAGTACACAAGAGGATTTGTATGCTTCTCTCTGCCAACATAGGCAGTCATGGTGCCCTATATCATAGCTAAGATATTTTTTTACTATAGTTTTAATAAAGATGTAGAAAAGAAAGCCCTGTCTGACCTTTCTCCATACAAGTGATGAATCAGAGAACAATCTAAGCTTGTTGCATATAACCTTGGTATTATTATATTGCTTATTAACAAGCAGAAATCATTTATCAATGTTAATATTGTCACATTTTTCTCAGAGTTTACCTCTGGACTTTGAAAGAAAGGCACTTCTGAAGTCAACAAAAATTGCTTATTAACAGAATTAATAATAATAATAATAAAACTTTATTTGCGGTCACAGACCAAAACACAAGTACAACAAAAGAAGAACATGGGAATATTAATCATGACCAATTGGTCACCAAAAACTTGACTAAGGGGAATTACAGCGTTCTCCTCCGATGGTTACAGCTCTTAAAATTTTTTTGGAAACCTGAGAAGTGATGTATGAGGAGCCATCCCCTAAACAATATAAGAACAAATTACTAACATTGGGTCTAGAAGGGTCTGTTTCAAGAAGAGACAGTAACTTATTAACAGAATTTTGATTCTATAGAATAGTGGTGGCTAACCTTTTTCAGCTTCCATGCCAATAATTGCACGCGCTTTCATGTGCCAGCACCCAGAAGGCAATGAGTGCTGCCTCTCATGCCCCCTGCACTTGCATGTGCAACCCCCCCCTTGTACCGTGCATCTGCATGTGACCCCCCTCATGCACCACACATCTGCACATGCACACGATTCCCCCTCGTGTATCATGCATCTTTGTGCATGCATGACTCCCTCCTCACATGCAGTGCATCTGCGCATGCATCTCCCACACATGCGCACCAGATACCCAACAATCAACTCTTGGGTGGCAGCACATACTCACATGTGCAGTGGGGCTCTTCCAGGTGACCTCTCGCGTGGCGGGGGAAATGGTTGCCAATCCATAAAAGTTTTGTGAGAGTTCTCATTCTGCTTAATTTGTTTGTGCCTCTTTACCTTCACTGTATTTGGACTAAAAATACCTTGATTTAGGGACATCTGTAGTGGTAAGTCCATAGAGTAAAAGATTGGAGGTCTTAAAACTCTGTCCTAAAAGCCCCCTGGGATTACACAATTACCCCCTAATATCATAGAGGTTACTACTGCCTTCATCAATATTGCAAGTATTGGTGGAGGCAGTAGTAACCTCTAGGCAGCTTTCTGGCTAACTTAATATGTTAAAGGATTTCTGTAGCCTATAAAATTCATTGGTCAGTAAAAGGGAAAAGAATGATAAACTCTGTAGCACCACCCCCAGGCTTGTAGTCTTTAAGTGTGTGATATAGGCAATTAAGACTTTTCCTCATGCTACTCTACTTGGAGGTAGAGCACAAGAAGACAAGAGGAGAGGAGAGGAGAGGAGAGGAGAGGAGAGACAATATAAAAATTCCTTTTTAACTTTTAAGTCGCCAAATGCAAAATATTCAAAGGAGATTAAAATATGGGGTGGGCTGTTCAAAAACATTGTTTCTAAAATGAACATCCAATCCAGGAATACACCATATATACATTTCTGAGTAGATTACAAGATGCAATGAATCTCCTACTCATACAGATGCATTTCTGATGTAAAGAGGTGACAATGTGCTCAAAACACACAAGGAATGAACTATAGAGAAGATAAATTAAATAAACTCACCGAAAAATAAGTTAAACTTAGCACAGTTCTTAGACAATTTTTTCCCTATACCTCTTTAGAATAGACATGGAATAAATGGTTCTTTTGTGCCATCCATCCCATGTCCCCCTCACCCCCTTTTGTTTCTACAGTTCTCTGTGCAACCGAGGAGGAGGAGGAGGAGGAGGAGGAGGAGGAGGAGGAGGAGGAGGAGGAGGAGGAGGAAGAAGAAGAAGAAGAAGAAGAAGAAGAAGAAGAAGAAGAAGAAGAAGAAGAAGAAGAAGAAGAAGAAGAAGAAGAAGACAATCAATAAAGAGGATTTAATTTAATTTAATTTAATTTAATTGGAGAATTAAATCAATTTTATTTGGAGGGAGGGAGGGAGGGAGGGAGGGAGGGAGGGAGGGAAGGAAGGAAGGAAGGAAGGAAGGAAGGAAGGAAGGAAACCGAGTCAATTGTCCCATTTGCATAACTGTTCTTCAAGAAAAGGAGATGGTGAGAAAGAGGAGATAAAAAGCAAATCTCTTCATTATAGAACACATCATCTTTGCTGGTAAGATGTGCTTCCTCTGATCACTGTTTTTTTTTGCAATGCAGAAGGGCTGGCAAGCTTGGCCCCTTCTGAGAATGAACCTGTCATCACTAGCAGGACTTCTTTTGTGTGAGAGTTTTTTGGCTGGCTCCCCCTGCATTAGTTACTTAATTAGCAAAGGCAACAGAAGCAGTTTGGCACTGAGAAATACAATGTCATAGCAATCAATCCCCACTCAATTTTTTAATGGAATTCTCTGAGCCCAGGAATGAGAATGGATATTTGCAAAAGAAAAAAGAAAAAAAATACAGAACAAGAGCAGATGGACATTCCCTTCATATCTCATGAAAAGCTAGCCAGCAACCCCTTAAGTAAAAAATAAATAAAAAAGAGTTAAAAACATCAAGAACAACCAGTCTTAATGCACTTACAGATTTAAAAAAAGGAAAGGACTAAACATGCTTCATGTGACCCTCAGGCCAATAATTCATGAAATCCTACTTCTTTCACCCATGACCAGTCTTCAAGGTTCTGTAAAATGACCCATCTTTCCTTGCAATAAATCTAACAAGACTTCATAAGAATTGAATTTTCCTGGTTACTGTTAGAAGGCGTTATAATGTGGAACGGAAGTTACTTGATTGTATATAAGACTCCTGGAAGTAACGCAAAAGCCATTGAATCCACAATGCAAGTTGGAAGACTACAAACTACTTCCAAATTGCTGTATTTGATTTCCTGCTTTGACACTAGTTTCTGTTTCAATCCACTAATTGGCTTCAGAGGGGTGATTTGACTGAAGCGCCATCAAGCTGAAGCATTCTTTCAAAGCTTAGCACGCTCCTGTCAGCTCTGTGATTTGATTTGAATTGAATTCTTTTAATTCAAAATGAATAAGCATATATGGCTCTAGGATGCTGCAAACACAGCATTTGCACGGACTATGCCATGGGAAAATAAAAGTTAACACAAGAACATCTGATGGAACTAAATGGAATGAGATGGAAAATTGTGCTTTGAGGTTGGCCAAATCCATCAGTGTGGCCATTTTGGGAAAGTGCCCAATATTCTTATAGTCCAAAAAAATCCTTTTTCCACTCACTTTTGTCATACTATATATAGGCAGACTATTCACACATTACATTACTTTTCAATCATTCAATTTTTTTTTAAAGGTCTGGAAGTCAGCCCTGATTCCAGTAATATAGTTGGCCACTGAGTAAATGTCGAGCTGTCTAGCTGAAATAGAGCAAATGTGATAGAGAAGAGTTCAAGACTGTATCCCTTCTATCGTGTTATTTCTTTCATTGTTGCTAAACTGGGCACGACTTTGGAAATTGGGAAATTTTAAAGTTTTAGAAGTTCCTTCCCCAGTTCACCTGGAGTGCTTTGAGAAGCATTAAAACTCTCATTACATTGAGCATACTGATACTATGGCAGAGAAATTTTTAGGCAAAATATCCCTTTCAGTAGATTTACTTTATTGGCATCATTATTACAGGAGTAGGGCTCTAGAAGGAGAAAATCTAATAGCAGTGCTAAATTAGTGGTAACTGACATAGAATTCCTATAACTGGCATAGAATTCCTATTAAAGGTAAAGGTTTCCCTGACAATCTCATCCAACTTTAAGGCACAGTATTTATCTCCATTTCTTAGCCGAGGGACCCAGCATTGTCTGAAGACAATTTCCATGGTATTGTGGCCAGCATGGCTATATGCCAAAGGTGCACAGAATGCATCTTCTTGCATTTACATGCTTTTGAACTGTTAGGCGGGCAGGAGCTGGGACAAGTAATAGGAGTTCACCCCATTGCACAGAGCTTGCGTCTCGAACCTTGGCTGTCAGCTCTCCAGCTGACAAAGGGATGTCAGTTCAAATCAGTCCAAATCCAGTTTGAAATACCAAAGTGTTTCAAATTTTCTATCTGATACAGTTTGGGCTTTCAAATCAAATCTCCAAATTGGGTTAATTCAATTGAGAAAATGGATTCAGTTCAGGGGAAACATTTATATGCATATGCTCTATTTGAGTTAATCCAGTTTAATTTGAATGAATAGTCTTTGAACTGAAACTCTGAATTGAATATTTGTCTAATACCTATGCATCCTGCATTGAGCCAATGTTCACATTCTGTTTTGTTTTGTTTTGTTTTGCTCAGTGCAAATGTCTTCATTACTGTTCATGCTCTGCTGAAGCCATTGTTTTCTGTCTGGACATTATGAAGCTGTTGATATATTATCAGAATGTGCTTTTTACCTGAGCTGGTCCTATCAGGTGTTTATCCTCCAAGGCTCATTGATTCTTGTAGTAAATCTAGAGAAGTGGCCTTAGCATTTAAAAGGTTTACAGAAGGGAATTAATACAATACAAAAGACTGGGATTTTACTTCCACACAGAGTTATAATATATGTCACAACATTATATTTAAGCTATATTGAATTATGAGAATTTGCCATGATGACTCTTCATGTAGTTATGTAGGTCATGGGCATATTCAACTCTTGTTGATATTCAGTATATCATTTATTATATAACTTCCAGAATTGGAGTCATTATAGGCATTTATTTATATTCATCCTTTTCATTGCTAAATTCATCTATGTAAAAGAGACAGTTTAGATGGCTCATTAAAACATTAACAATAAAACATTATAGCGTTCAAATTTTATCCATTAGCAAATATTTCAAAGATTATAAAACAGCAATAAATTAATGTCCAATCATTTAGATCAAAATTGTTCCATTTGTTCAGCAGTTCAGATTAACTTTGAATAAAATATCTAAATCAGATATATAACAAAAGAAAAAAAGATCAAAACAAGAACCCTATATCAAAACCCATCAGTGAAACAAGGTCAAGTATTTACTGCACATAAGTACAACCAAATGTCCAACTAATTGCTTTTTCCCCCCTAGATGGGACCTCTCCTTTCACTGTACTCTCAAATTTATCTTCCATTTATAAATCTTGGAGGAGACTATTAATTTTGCTTCTCGTCCACATAAAATCTTCAAAAGCCTTTATCATGTTTATCTTACAGATAAACATCTTAGATTGCTTCTACTTTGTAAAAAAAAATCCCATTGAATTCTGGAATCCCATTGAAAAAAAGAATTGGAACCAAGTTGGTGGGGTATTATGAAAGTTTAAATGTATCACACATCTTTATATATGACATCACATTGTGCCATCACCAGAAGTGGGATTCTATTTTTTTACTACTGGTTCTGTGGGCATGGCTTAGTGGGCGTGGCAGGAGAAAACCTGTAAAATCTCCAGTCAGAGGTGGTATTTGCCAGTTCTCCAAACTACTCAACATTTCTGCTACCAGTTCTCCAGAACTGGTCAGAACCTGCTGAATACCATCTCTGGCCATCACTCTGCTGAACATTTAACTTTCATAGTTCTGTCTTATATCTAAGTATATTACCCATGTGTTAAGGCTACATTATTACCCATGCGATAAGGCTATGTTACCAGTGGTGGGATTCATATTTTTTTTTACTACCGGTACTGTGGGTGTGGTTCAGTGGGCATGGCAGGGGAAGGATACTGTAAAATCTCCAGTCAGAGATGGTATTTGCCGGTTCTCCGAACTACTCAAATTTTCCGCTACTGTTTCTCCAGAACTAGTCAGAACCTGCTGAATACCACCTCTGTATGTTACTCTTCTCATCTATTCCACTACCTTCTCTATTGGTATTATTATCATACTTATTATCCTTTGTTATTATGATTATTATTACTTTCTTGTTTTGCCTGTATACTGAGAGTTTATGAACCAACGACAAATTCTTTGTGTGTCTAATCACACTTGGCCAATAAAATGTTCTGTTCTGTTCTATTCTTTAGGTCACCAAATTGAAGAACAACTCATAAGAAATTTCAATTACAATGCATGATAAAATAAATTATACTAAACACTTAAGTTCATTAAAAATAAAACAGAAATCCAAATGAACACTGGGCAGATATTACTTTCTTAATATTCTAATATCTAAATTGGCTAGGAATATATCAAATAGTAAATGTTAGCTGTTCCTTTCCTAAGTTATAAGACAATAGTCATCACTATGATAAATTATGTTGATTAACTTTCTATTGTGGGTTAAATATCTTTCTATCTGAATTGAATTTTACATTCACTTCTTTCAAGATCTTAGATTGCAATATTAAAACAGAGTGAAAAATAGGAGAATCTATTCTCATTGTATTTCATATGATTGTATATATTTCAATCATATCCATCTTTATTCTCTCTTGTCTCTTTGTTTTGTTTGTTTGTTTTCCACTAATGTAAAATGTATTTTAAGGGCAGTTGCTCTAGCTCCTTGATTTTTTTGCACATTGTCATTTTCTTTTTCAGAAGCAGTGATTAGAATGGCACATTTCAATAAACGCATGCTTAGTCACAGCTTTGCATGCGGGAACAAGGTGATAAGCATTTTATTTCTTTATGACACTCATCATGGTATTTGTCTTTATCACAAAAGTACACCCTTCAGATCACTCTTTTAATTGACTCATCCACTATTAATCCAAGACCTCTTTGCTAATCAGTTACCAGTTCAGAGTTCATCAGCATACGGTTCCCCTTCGACTGGAGACTCTGGATCCTTGTTTGCGAGGTTGCTGAGGCGCCTTCTGAGTTGGTCTATGTGTCTCCTCCAGACGCGACCGTCCTCCAGCCTGACTCTATATGATCTCGGCCCGGTGACGGCGATGACTTCGCCCGGAATCAAAGTGGGTCCCCAGCGAAATTCCTGGCGAATATCGGCTCCTGTAACATAAAATGTCTAACCCCGAAGTGGAAGCGAGGGGAGAGTCAGGGCAGTATTGTGGGTGCAGTCTATCCAATACAGTCCTCAGGCGTCGGCCCATCAGAAGTTCCGCTGGGGACTTATTGGTGACTGCACAGGGGGTTGAGTGCTGGCTCATCAGGAACCGTGAGAGTTTGTGGTGCCAGTCATCTCTGCCAAACCTAGCGAGGGCCTCTTTGGTGGTCCTGACGGCCCTTTCAGCCAACCCATTACTCGCAGGGTGGAATGGGGCTGTTAAAATGTGGCGAATGCCTAGGTTGGCTGCAAAACGGCTGAATTCTACTGATGCGAACTGTGGGCCATTATCGGAGACCAAGGAGTCGGGTAGTCCATGGGTAACGAACAGGCACGTTAACACGTTGGTGATTGCTAGCGTGGTTGTTATGGATAGCTGCGCCACGTCTATCCACTTGGAATAAGCGCCCACGACCACTAGGAACATCTTTCCATGCACGGGCCGGCCAGATCGATATGGATTCTCGACCAAGGGCGCTGGCGCTCTCCCATCTGGTAGGAGTGGCGATGGGGGAGCAGGACGGGATTCCTGGCAAATGCTGCAGGAACTTACCCACTTGACAATGTCCTCGTCTAGACCCGGCCACCATACGTAGCTGCGTGCCAACGCCTTCATTCTCACAATGCCGGGTGTCCCTCGTGCAACGCCTCCAGGACTCGGGTGCAGCGAGGTCGGAATGATCACTCGAGTGCCCCACAGTAGACAACCCTGCAAACTGGACAGCTCCTGCATGCGAGTCTTAAAGGGTGCGAATTTGTTATCAACATTGCCTCCCGGCCACCCCTCCTCACCCAGTCGAGCACCTGGGCGAGCGTTTGGTCTGCCTTGGTTTTGGCGGCGATGTCAAGGCGGTGATGGGCAGGTCCAACTGGGTGATTTCAAAAATGGCATTGACAGGAGCTGGGTCTTCAGCCGGAGCGGGTAAGGGGCAGCGACTGAGTGCGTCAGCGTGGGATAGAGTTTTGCCCGGGCGGTGGATAAGTTTGTATGAGTAGGCCGCTAGAAAAAGCGTCCACCGTGTCATCCGAGGGGAGAGGACTTGAGGTGTCTGCTTGTCGCCGGCCAGTAGGCCCAGGAGGGGTTTATGGTCGGTGACCAGTTCGAAAAAGTGGCCAAAAAGGAATTCGTGAAACAGCTGCTAGGGCTTCCTTGTCTATTTGGCTGTAATTTCGCTCCGTGGCCGAGAGCGTCCTGGAGAAAAAGGCGATGGGGGCCTCGGCGCCATTGGCGAGTCGGTGACTAAGGACCGCCCCAATTCCAAAAGGGGATGCGTCTGCTGCCAGTACTAAAGGAAGGTTGGGGTCGAATTGGATGAGCACTGCCTCTGACGTAAGTAGTGATTTGACGGCGTTAAACGCCTGGTCTTCTTTGTGCCCCCAGTGCCACGGTGACTTTTTGTCTAGTAATCTGTGTAGGGTTCGGCTACTGAGGCTTTATGGGGCAAGAAGGATGCATAAAAGTTTAGGAGTCCCAAGAAAGCTTGTAGCTCCGTTTTGGAGGTTGGTGTGGGAGCTTCGTGGATCGCCCTGACCTTGGACTCCAGGGGTGAATGCCAGAGGCGTCAATTTTATAACCCAGAAAGTCCACCTGTCTAGTGGCAATGGCGCATTTTTCTTTTTTTAACTTGAGGCCATGCTGTCTGAACCTCTCTAACACTGCTCGCACTCTCTGGAAGAGTTGGGGTCTGTCCCTGGCCGAGACCAAGATGTCGTCGAAGTAGGGTACTACACCAGGAGGCCCTGTAAAATCCGCTCCATGAGGGATTGAAAAATGCCCGGGCAACACTTACGCCAAATTGGAGACGCTTGCATCGGAAGGCACCCCTGTGAGTGGCGATGGTCTGAAGTTCCGCTGTTTGGTTATCAACAGGAATTGTTGATATGCTTGAGACATGTCCAATTTAGCAAAAATACTGCCCGGTTCGAATGTATGCAATAAATGCTGAATGACGGGCACAGGATAGGCGCTAACTTGTAAATATTTATTGATTGTTGTCTTGTAGTCCGAGCAAATTCTCAGGCTACCATCTTTTTTAGGGGTGTGACAATGGGCGTCTCCCACTTGGCGAAATCTGTTGGCTCAATGACCCCTTGTTTTAGTAGTTTATCCAATTCAGCGTCTAGTTTTGGTCGAATAGCAAATGGAACTCTACGTGGTTTTAATCTGATTGGGACTGCCTGGGGTCAACGGTGAGCGAGATGGGGTTCCATTATAACACCCCAGCTCCTCGCTGAACACATCTGCGTAGTCAGCGAATAAGGAGTCAGTGTCTGAGGTTGAGACAGCATGGACTCCTGTTAACCCTAGGCCGAGGTGGGGAAACCAATCGAGCCCCAATAAGGTGGGTAGGTTGCCGTTAACTACCACTAGAGGTAGGTGGCCTTTAAAAGCTCTAAAACTGACAAAGAACTTGCCTCTGCCGATCACGGGAATGGCCTTCCCCTGGTAGTCCTTCAGACCGAACTGGCATCTCTGGAGCCGGGTAGTAGATAGGCTGGGGTGGAGTCTCTTGAGGGTGTTCCACGAGATTATTGAGAGCGCTGACCCTGTGTCAACCTCCATGTGGCACGGTTTACCTTCTAGGGAAACGGAGAGAGAAATTTTACTAACAGAGTGGCAAGTGCACGCCTGGCAAGGCGGTGCGTGCGACAGTTTAATACTTGCCTCTGTGGTCCCGAGTGCGAGGACGGGGTCTTTGTGCAGCGCTTTGGGGCCTTGGCAGACTCTCGCAATGTGCCCCCTCTTATGGCAGTTGTTGCAAACGGCTCCTTTAAACTTGCAGGTGGCCCTTTGATGTGATCCCCACAGGCTAGGCACAGGGTGATGTGCTTGGGTGGACCGGTGTATTCTTGTTTGGCCCCTACCTGCGACCGTCTGTCATTGGTGAGGCGATGGACATCGTTCTCATCGTTGTGGCCTTCCTCCGCTTCCACCTCTTCGAATGGACTGGGAACGCTGCTAGCTTGGCGCTTGGGCCCTGAATTTCGGTGGCTGAGTTCGTAGCTAGCTCGGCTGCTAGGGCCTCCTCTACCGCTTGCGCGAGGTTGAGGTCTTTCTTAGCTAGCAGTCGCCTCTGTAGGTTGAGATCCTTGACCCCACAAACCAATTGATCGAGGAGCATGTCCTCTAGGTATGTTCCAAACCCGCAGTGCAGGGCTGCTGTTCTGAGGGCGGCCATATATTGGTTGATGGTCTCCTTACTTGATTGCTTCCTCATTCGGAACGTGAACCTCCTGGCGATTTGTGACAGTCTGGGAGCGTAGTGTTTTGTGAGGATCTCAAGCAACTCGGACCACGGAACGTTTTTTAATTCTCTCGGTGCCACGAGTGCTGCAGCGGTATCGTAAACGGTGGCTCCGCAGTAGATTAGGAAATAGGATTTTTTCCGATGCTCTCCCGCATCCGACAGGCCGACCGCATCGATGTAATGATTGAAACGGTTCTTATACGATTCCCACTTCTCTTCGTCTGGTTTAAACGCCGGGAATACTGGATTGGAACTCATGGTGCTGGAACGGCTGGGCTACCTGTGGGAGAAATCTCTCTGGGACTACGAACGCTCGTGAGTTACAAGTGATATCAGCTCTGGAGAGGTTTTTTGCTACCCTCTCTTTCTCTCTCTCTGGGTTACCACGTTGGCTGCTAGCCGTTGGAGGTGTCTTGATTCGCGCCAAAAAAGTGGGCGTTAGTGACTCTCTACAGCGCTGTGCTGTGATTCCTACTGGCCCGAAATTCAAATGACACCCGTTTGAATTTCGCGCCAAATGCAGAGCGGCTACGGCTCGCAGCGCTTCACTTTCCCGTGGCGAGGCTAACAAGCGGCTACAGACGCTTCTAACTATTTGACTCAGACCGCTTTCTCTGGCTGCGGATCTGCGTTTGCTCTTTTTGATCGCTCGTTTCGCTTAGCTGACCGCTCTCTCTGGCTGCGGATCAGCGTTTCCCCTGTTGCCAACCGATCGCTCTCTGGGCTGTAGATCGGGTGGCTAGTGACTCAGCGGTTGCAAGGTGCTTCTGGTAGCCATCCCATCCTCGTCGCCAGTGTTAAGTTTGAGCAATGAGAGGCTGAACCAGAGCATGAGTGCAACAGTACTTTATTTACAAATAAAGGGCTGACCGTGCTGGCCAAGCCTGGAACTGGCTCGCAGCAATCAGCGGCCAGTTGGACCCCGCAGCCTGCTTTTATAGCTGGCTGCTGTGGAGAACTGACCAATGGGAATGGGGGAAATAACGCCCACACAAGTGAGTGGACCTGAGTGAGAACTCCTAGAGTCCTCAGGACATAACACCACCCTTAAGCAAAACAGATTGAATTAAGAAGCAGGAGTATCCGTATCAGTAAGATTTTACTGAAGGACATTACAGTGTTCACAGAAGGATCGGAGTTACATTTTCTTGCCCATCAATTGCTTTGAAAAAAATTATCCTCTCTTCCAACTGATTTGCTAGTGGCATGAGACCATTTGGAGTCAAACTAAAAATGATAATCATAAATCATATGGGTTAAAGTAGGGGTGTCAAAGTCAAGGCCCACAGGAAGGATTTGGCCTGTGGGGTGCTTAGATCAGTCCAGCAGGGCCACCCTGGAAACAATGAAGGACTGGCTCGTGGTGCCTCTGCCAGTGAAAACGGAGCTCGGGAGGGCCGTGGGCAGCCCTCTCGAGCTCCATTTTCACTGGCAGAGGGTTGAAGGAAACTGTCGCAACCTAAAACGGAGCTTCGGAACCCATTTTCGCTGGCAGAGTGCTCAGGCCACCCCAGGCACCTCTGACACGAGGGATATTGAGCTGGCCACACCCACTTTGGCCATGCTAACACCAGCCCCCATTCCCTGAGGCCAAACAAAACCCTGATGTGGCCCTCAATCAAGTCTGACACCCCTAAGTTAAAGCATCATTCAGATGATTATGCTGTAGCATAGGCTGCTGCTCGCTTCCTGGATTTAATTCTAACTTTTTGCAAATGGGTTTGTTTGTGACATGCATCTCTCAGAGGAGTGCTGCCAAATAATCACACACACACATACAAACACACACAACTGTCTTGGGGAGTGAGACAGAGCTCATGAAATCAAAGGGATGCTAGGTCTTCCATTCTCAAAGGTTTTGGAGATGGAAGCAATCCTTTAATCTTCTCTGCGAAACTCTGGGCTCCCATCTCTGAATGCTGTACTTTACTTTTCCCCTCAAATCCCCTTGCTAAATTGACTCTAAGTTTATGAGGGGGTAGAGAATTATATCCTTTCAATTTTATTGACAGCAAAGGCTTTGGTCATTATATACGTATGCAGAAACGGTGGAGTTCCCACTCCCCAAAATTCAGAACATCCCAAAATGATGTTCTGAATCCTTGATGAACCATTGGTGACGAACACCAATGGTTCATCAAGGATTCAGAACATCGTTTTGCTTGATTGACAAGGCAGATCAGAAAGAGAAAACACAGGTTGTTATGAGGAAAGGATCCAGGAGGGCAAAATGGAAATCATATTGCCTGAATGTGCGTCTTTCATCTTTAAGAGCTGGTTTAGCATCGGGGGTGGGGGGGTGAGGGGAGAACCACAGCATGATGAGCATCCAGTGGAAAGCATTCGTTATTTCTTTGCAATTTGGAAGGAGTAAGGAGGTGGAAATGTGTGAGTGCCCAGCAACATTGCTCATCTCTCAGTGCAGAGTAGGAGTCAGGAGCATTATTTTTTATTCCTGACTGAAGCAAGCTTACGTCTTTGGTCCACCTAATCATTACAGGGTGTTGTAAAGTGGCAGCAAATTATTCTATTCCTTGAATAGCAATGAAAGCTGATAAATAGTCAAGGGCTTTGTGCTCCTTATTTAGGAGAATGCTAGAAGGAAACTGCTGGTCCATTTTTACCCCCTCCTTACTTAATGTGTTACTCACCTGCAATTACATATTCTTTCATTTTGATCAGCTTACCAGTCACTTCACTGGCTCTCCTTATGACACAGGAAGGACTCACAGTCCATTCTTTCCTAAAAGAGCAATTGTTTGCCTTTAGCATTAGAGGATGAATGACTCAGCATTAATCCATTTTACTTCTCATCAAATTATTCTTTCTTTTCTTTTTCTTTTTTTTTGGGGGGGGGACTTGGCAGTACTTAAAAAAAGTGAAGAGAAAAACAAAAAGAATAAACCAAGCTGTTCCTTTACAAAGAAGTCTAAATAGGGGGAATGAGCAGTATCTAGCCTGCTGAACAATGGCAGGTATGGGAGTAGACAGTGGAGATCCTCTGGCCATATATATGTGGACCTATCAACCAATGTAGATCCGATGGAAGTCATTGGCTTCAAATGCAGCATTGCACCTGGGACATTTGCACTGCCGAGTGTCATAGTGAGTCTTCACACATTCAGAACAGAAAACATGAAAGCATTTGGTGAGCACAGCAGCCTTCTGCTGCTTGTTGCAGCAGGGGCAGGTCAGGCGAGCCTTATAGTCTTTTATCTCCTCCAGGAGGATGCCCAGAAAGTTTGCAGCTGTTGTCCAACTGTTTCTACATTGCATGCTGCTAATATGGCAACCTCCAGTGCACATGTTTTTAATGGTGTCCTTTTCTCCATGGAATTTCCTCTTTAAAAATGCAACCTCTTCCCACCATGACCTCTAGATTACCTAACTTGCTCTGAAATGTTTGAATGACTTCTTGGGAGACCCTGCAAACTGCTTTCCCTGCTGCAATGAAATCTATCCTGTCATTTGAACGTGAAAGTGATCCATAGCAGATTACTTTTGGACCTCTATTCAGCATTACTTAATTAATACTTAATATTAAGTACTGCTGCAGCCAGCTGCCTACAATTTGGCAGTTCAAATCCCACCAGGCTCAAGGTTGACTCAGCCTTCCATCCCTCTGAGGTGGGTAAAATGAAGACCCAAATTGTTGGGGGCAATATGCTGATTCTGTAAACAGCTTAGAGAGGGCTGTAAAGCATGATAAAGTGGTATATAAGTCTAAGTGCTATTGCTATTACAAATGATAAGGTTATTGACAAGGGAAACTATTCCATTTCCTCCTTTCAAGAACCATAACTTGAGAAAGGTTGGATATTTTAATCAAAGTTGCAGATTGGCCAGTTGGCTTCCAATGCCATTGCTGTTAAACAATACCAATCTTCCATGTCTGCCATTTTCCTCTTTCCTTTGAGGGGCTATTTAATGAAAGTCCTTTGGGTGAAATGTACACCAGAGAGCTGCATGGATTGCTTTCTGCAGCTGAACAAGTTACTGCTGTGTAAGTAAAGTAGGATCTCAAAGAAGATAACATATCTAATTTTGTTTCTATTTTGAAATTGCTTCTGGATTTTGTGCTTGCAATGAAAAAAAACCCCAAAATTCTATTTTGGTTTTGCTAATTAGATGGATTTATTGTTGTACAAATGGCTTGTAAATACTGTTATATAAAAATAAAAAGTTGCAGTTGTGATGTTGTTATCTTCTACTGTGCAAAAGAGAGTCAGAAGTCAGCGCCTTTGCCTTTCCCTCCTTACACCATATTTTTTCTTCTCCTCCTTCCTAGTTTTCCCTTACTTTTTTGAATTTCTCTTTGTATTTTATATTTTGATAAACCAATAAAGAAGTTTCAAAGCTGTGAGTAAAGTAAGATCTCCAGACATTTGAGGATTTACTCCTGAATGGCATTTTGCATGGCAGCTTACTATTACAAAGTTATTGACAGACAGAAACTTAGAGGAGGCAACCTATGAATGTGTTGTGGCCACCAGCGGCCAGCAGAGTTGACGGCAGACTCAGAAAGTCAGGAGGTTGGGGAGGAACATGGGCCAGTCCTGGAATCTGGGGAAGGCTCTGATGAGTGCTCTACGTCAGAGGCAGAGATGAGGACAGGGCTGTCCAACAGTTATCAGCTGCCTTCAGAGTCAGAGTTAAGTGGGGCAGAAGAACAGCTGGAGCCTGTTCCCAATGTGCACATGCACAGAGGTGTCAGGAGAAGAGAACAATTAAGGAACAGAGGTCGACTCAGGAGTAAAGGCACAAGTGGACGCAGAATGGCCCCTCCCATAGGGAATACATAGGAGCAAAAGGGGAGTGGGTGTTTGCAGGAGACAATTAGTTTGTTTAATTAGTGTGAAGATTTGCTTATCTGAGTTTGTGACTCACAGAGACTCCTTGCCAAGTATTTCCTTGTACAGTGTTGCACTTGGAAGCTATTGGCCTGGCAACTCTCCAAGACTAAGGTCTGTGGTTGCAATTCACCCTTGAAAGACTGTTTGCCGGGACTTTGCTGCATGTGAATGCTAGTCAAATAAAATTAGTCAAATAAATTAGTTTAAATTGAATTAGTCAAATAAAAAGGGGTTTTGTCGGGACAAGGAGTCTCATGATTTTGTAAAGCCTAGCTCAGAACAGAATGCTGCAACCTTCAACTACTTACCCATTATTCCACATGTCCCACAAAACTTCAGAATCAATTATAGCCAAATTGTAATTGCAAGACTCTTCTTTTTTTTAAAGGGGCATCTTTTATTTAATGAGATTACTGCCACAATCTCATTAAATAAAAAAATGTCCCTTATTCTATCTCCCATAAAAGCAGTGCAGTGGCCTAGAGGTGAAGATGTTCGCCTTCCACTTGGAAGGTTGAGAGTTCAGTCCTAGTCAGTGACAAATGTTTCCCTATCAAGGCACAAAGAGAAAATATCTGCTGCAAACTCCACATAGGCATCAGGAAGGGTATTTGGCCAGTAAACTCTCAACTCTATTCAGTCACCCCATAGCTTCTACCATAACTTCTCCATCTGTCCACCTCACTCACCCTTTGCTATTCCAGTGGTGCTCAAATTCTTCCTATAGGTAGATAGTTCTCAACTTATAACCAGTTGCTTAGCAACTATTCAAAGTTACAACAGATCTTCCCAGGGCTAGTTCTGATGCCCACTACTGCAGTCGCATAATCACATTTTTGATGTGGCCTGCATTTATAGCTGTTTGCAGTATCCTGTGGTTGTGTGATCATGATCTACTCTTTTTTTTTTGCTGGAAACTAGCAAAAAAGCACCCATTATAGGCGATGGATTCTTTTGATGACCACCATTTTAAAAAATCATAAAATCAGATGTGGTTACATAAGTGTACAAAGTTAGCACCCACCTCTCTCCTAGAAGAATGAAATATTTTGAGAAATATTAAAAAGGCAGAATATTATATTTCCCTAAAGGAGAATTATGCTCTTGGAAAGCAGCCCCCACCTTTCTTAATAGCACCAGCAGGACTTGGCCAGCCTATCTACAAGACAAAAGACCTTCAGCTCCAGGGTGATGGGATTAAGATATGGCTCTTCAGGACATAATAGGACCATTTAGCAACAGGCACAGAGCTCACTGCATTGCACAATCTCCTAAGGACATTGCATCACTCAGCAAACTTCAACCAAAACTGGGAGCTCAGACAAGCATGACTCCATAGGAATCTCACAACAGCCAAGAGAATGCATTTTCTTGCACAGGAACAGGAAGTTCAAGTTCAAAGACCAAAAGAAGGTATAACCCCCTTCACAACTCCATGTAGTCAGCTGCCCAGAACAACCCATATGCTTCTGCTTCATCAGGAAATGGACCCTCTTTCCAATCAGCCTCCAGCCTCCATTTTGTCTCCAGTACCTTTTTCCCAGCTTGGAATGAACCAGATGAATATTTCCCCAACAATGGTAAACCCACTTAACAACCTGCATGCCTTATGGCCATAACTCCAGGCTCAATTACAATCATAAGTCAAAGACTACCTGTACATATCTGTCTTCTGTGGCACTCATTTTTTACATCAAGAATCCCTCTCATCAATCACTGGCAGTTGGACCTGATGAAAAACTTATGTTTTCATGGAACTTCATGACAAAAAAACCTTTCATATCCCTAGGAAAGTTGTTAGCAGAGCTTCCCAATCCTGTTTCAGGAAAGAAAGGAATAAGAGTGGCATTTGTTTTGTTTTAAATCCAGAAGGAAAGTGAGATCTTTATTTGGAAGCTGAGGGAAGGCTGCATCTCTGATTGGTGATTCCTGGGGAAAGGGAAGAATAAAATATGCAGCTGCAATTAATATGGTGCTGCTTGCTTTAATGAAACTTCATTAATGGCTGACGCCGACATAACATACATCATACACGAAGGAGAAAAGTCTGTGTAAAAGCTCTCTATTAAGTGATAATTTAAACTGATTCTGGAAAAGCACTCGTGAGTCAGAGCTTCAGTGATAGCTTCCTTCTCTGTCAGTTTTGCCTGGCTCTTTGTCACTTGCAGTGGATACTTAATTAGAGAAATACAATTCCCAGCATGCACAGATTATCTCTATAATCTTCTTTAAAGCTTTTCTTTGATAGCCTACCAGTGTGATATTGGCAAAAAAAGCCAAGTTAACATAAGCATCTCAGAAATTCTGGGGTTCAGAATGCAATATTTAAGGGTGGCACATGTGAAACATGTAGAGAGGAGAAGGGAGGGGGAGGCATTTTGGTACAAAGTAGAAGTTTGTACTAAGCCGGATCAGACTACTTAAGCAGTTAGCTCATGATTTCTTGCCTAGAGATAACCCAAAGGCTATTTTTTGGAGCCCTAAGATCCTCCTTTGACCACATGCATGACCACTTGCTTACTGAAATCTGTGGCACATTTCCCTACCATTTTGAGGTAGAAACAGAATGAAATGGCGTATAAATCCCATTCCAGGAAAGACTATAATTGGGACTGAAGGTTTCCAACATATGTGAAAACTATCTTAAGTCAATGAATGATCCCACAACATAGCTTAATCCTGCTATTAAATATAAATAAGAAGCAAGTCCTGTGGCACTCAACAATGGAGGAGTTTCGGCCTTGATTTCATAAATTGGAAGGGAAACAACTACAAAAAAAGCCACCTCACACCCCACCCTTAGAGCTGGATCAAAACAATACCATGATTAATAATATTAAAGGCTGTTGATAGATCTAACAATATCAGGAGGGTTGTATTCCTTCAGTTTGATTTCATCACAGATTATTTATAAGCATGCTCATCAGCATTATTTCTGTGCTATATCCAGGGCTAAATCCAGACTGGAATAATATGTTTCCTACAATGCAGCCCCACTATCTTTTCAAAAGCTTCCCCCAAAAAGGAATGGTTGTAGACTAGTAAATAACTACCCAGAATTGGAGGATAATTGTGGGTACATGATAATTTGAATTGAGTGACAGTGATGGTTTCTGGCGGATGGGGCATGCAATCTTCTCTTTTAAATCAGGAGTCATCTCCCTTTCTGTCAAGGATTTATTTACCAGTCTCTCTGCATCATTCACAGACCAAGATCCTAGAGCTATTCAACAGCTACAGCACTCCAGTGCTAATTATCCATTTCCTTGCCTGACACATATAGGAATCCAAGCAAAATTGCTACCTTCTCTCAGGCTTTCCAAATTGCATTATTATATCCTAACAACAATAAAGTAGGATTTCAATAGGCTTTGAAAAGTGTTTCAAACCTACCTTGAAGAGCTGATAATATCCTTACTCATTATGAAATATACGAATTGTGATGATTTTCAACTACTGTAAAACCAGGTTGTAGGTGGTTCTTGACTTATGACTGTAGTTTAACTCAGTTCAGAGTTACTACAGCCTCAGAAAAAAATGACTTATAACTCATCTTTGAGATTACAACTATCACACACACACCAGTAGTCACATGATCATAATTTGAATGCTTGGCAACCAGCTCACATCTGTTGCGTCATCTTGCAGCCCTATGAAACCTTCCCAGATGACTTCTGATAAGCAAAATCCATTGGGGAAACTGAACTTACTTAACAGCTATATGATTCAGTTAAAGATTGCATAATTTGCTTAGTGACCATGGTAAAAATAGTCATAAAATCAGGTGTGATCACATGATGACTTACTTAATGATCATGTCACTTAGCAATGAAATTTCAGGCCCAATTGGAATTCCTTAAGTCAAGGAATACCTATAAATTAATGCCTGGGGATTATGATGTACATAAACTCCCTTTTGATTCAGAACAACCCAGAGGTAGACAACAACATGAATTTTGTGACATGTCTAGCAGGAAGATTCTGTCATATTCATCACCTGTAGCATGATATGTTTTAGGTGAAGAAATATGCTGCTGTTAGATGAGGGAGAAAGAGACCTAATTGTCCAGTTCAAAGATAGACTCAGGTGAGGTACAAAACAAGCTAATTTGTCAAGATACACTAGAGACTCTAAAAGCATCAATTCAGGTCTGTTTGGACATTAGTGGAAGACTTAAGTGATTGCAGCAGGGAAGGGGCAAGAATGAAAGATGCTATTCTTTTTTATTTCCTTCTCTCCCGCTCCCTATCCTTGTATGTCTCGGAGACTTTAAATGTTGATCCTATATATCCGGGAACTAACAGAATTCTATTACTTCCTCCAGAACATTATGCCATTAGATTCAGTGCCTGTATCTATGTTGTGGAGAACTTGGCATTGTGAGTGCCCTCCTAAGAACTGATCAAGCTCAAATAGTTCTTTAGATCCTTCATCATTACATGTAAGTAAAGATTACATTAAGTAGAAAAATATTCCTTTGACTTTGATTTTCCCCTTAAGAACTCAGATGGATCCAATTAACGTAGAATCCATCCTATGCTAAGAGTTGCCCTACATCAGGGTGTCAAAATCACGTCATCACGGCAGCGTCATGTGATGAAAGGGACTTTTTTCCCCTTCACTAAATGGGGTGTGGGGGTGACCAGCATGTGACGCATCCGGCCCATGGGCTGCAAGATTCACTGCCCTGCCCTACATTACAAGATATGTACTTTATTTTGGGTACCTGCCATTTCTTACCATGAATATATTCTAATTTTTTTTAAAAAAAAAATAACAATAATACCCAGAACATTTGTCTGTTTATTCAACTCATTTTCTGGAATTCAGTTTACTCAAACACCTGATTTCCAACAGTGGTCCAAATTCACAACATGTTTTCCAAAAATTCCATTTAAACTTTTTGAAATGAAGATTCTTCTCCATTATCTATCAGCTACCCGCTGAAAAAAATGCAGAAATGACAAATCCTATTGTAGAGGAATGCTTCATTGCCATATATACAAGCGGGAATATTGGTCCTGTCTTACAGTCAGTCTGAGTTTTATGCTACCTTCTCCTAAAAGTACTAGGAGAAAGGCTCTCCTCTAGAAGATAGATAGATAGATAGATAGATAGATAGATAGATAGATAGATAGATAGATAGATAGATAGATAGATGATAGATAGTGGATGGATAGTTAAATAGATAATAGACAGACAGACAGACAGACGGAAGGGTGGACGGACGGACAGATGGACAGACAGACAGACAGACAGACAGACAGACAGATTGACTGACTGACCTTCCAAGTAGCCATGGCCACAAGGAAGAACTAAGAATTGCAGTACCTCTCATCTAACGTAGAAAGGGAATGAAAAAAGAATATGAAGAAGAAGGATTTTTTTAAGGACTGAGTCTGGTGAGTCAGAGCAGGCAATGTTGCTAGGCCAGAGGTAGCCATTATACAAAGAAATTTTCACTACTCAATAGAATAGAATAGAATACTTTATTGGGCAACTGTGATTGGACACACAAGAAATTTGTCTTGGTGTAAATACTCTCAGTATACATAAAAGAAAAGATACATTAATTAAGAACCAAGAATCATAACATACAACACTTAATGATAGTCATAGGGTACAATCAGCAATCAAATCATATTAGGAAACAATCAATATAAATCGTATGGATACAAGTGACAAAGTTACAGTCCTACAATCACAAGTGGGAGGGGATGGATGATAAGGAGTGATGAGAAGATTAACAGTAATAGTAGTGCAGACTTTGTAATAATTGAACAGTGTTGAGAGAATTATTTGTTTAGCAGAGTGATGGCTTTTGGGGGGAAAACTGTTTTTGTGTCTAGTTGTTCTGATGTGCAATGCTCTATAGTGTCATTTTGAGGGAAGGGGTTGAAATAGTTTATGTCCGGGATGTGAGGGGTCTCTAAATATTTTCACATCCCTTTTTTTTTTTGACTCATGCAAGGTCAAGGTCAAGGTCACCAAGCAACCTGCCACATATCAGTTATAAGCACGAAGAAGAAGGATACAGTTTAAAACTTTGATGATTGCATATAAGTATCTGACATCTTTGCACAGCAGTGGGCAATCAAATGTTTTGAGTAAAGCTCCATTCTTCTCCATTCTCCATTCTTTTACACAGTAAAGATTTTAAATCTACTGTAACTAAATTATGTTTGGGAGTTTTCTGCCAAGTTTAGCCAAGAAACTAAGCTAAGAGTTGTGTCAGTATATCAGTGATTACTGCCTAGCCTCAGCCTGACACCATTGCTTGGAAACAGTCACTCCTGGAAACAAGAGCTATTCATTATTACATTACAATTTTAAAACCATGGTGAACCTTGACATTTTGGACAGTATAAAAATACCATAGATGCGGAGTATTCCTCAGGGTTTCAGTTGGTCTCTAGTGCTTTTCAGAATCCATCTACCTGAAATCACTGGGTTCAGAAGATTGAAACCAGTTACAACTTTGAAACTGGTTGCTACTATATATTGAAACTAGTTCTGAGTAAGAAGTCACGTGATTGCTTCATTGGGTATGTGGCAATCTCTTATGTCAGCCTTCAGTCAGTGATGGGTTGGATAGAATGTAATAAATTGACATGGATTCTAGGGAAAAAAGAGATATTCGTTGTGAGGAGTGAACTGGCAGATTCTGGGCAAAAGCAGGATTAGAGCTCGCATACCTTTGGCCTAATATATTTCAAAGATAAGACAGAGAGAGAGAGAGAGACACAATAATAAGTTACAGCATGACATTGGAATGTGCTTGATAAACACATCTAGATGATCTTCTCATTATTTATTTCTTCTTCCTAGATTGCTAGACTAGCTACAGTATCTCTTAGATGGGATGAATTAATATGAATAATTTGAAGAGTTGTTTCCTGTCTGATTCCTCCTTATGTCACCATTCTAGTTCAATTCACCTTCTTGTGTGTTGTATTACAAGGGAACTTTGAACAGTTCACATGTACAGAGGACCATCTTGTAGGTTTGGTATGGAATATAGCTCCTACGTGTGTGGAGGAGAAACTTTTACCACCACAAGTCACAACTTCAGAGGGAGAGCTCCATTTCCTGAGTTGAATCATAATTGGGACAATGTATGTAGAAACTGGTACCATATATGCAATATTTCTGGATTTGCATCTCCTCTCTAAGTGAGTCAACAGTCAGAAGTATCTTTTAAAACTGAGGTTGATACACTAGGTTTATCCCCTCATGGGGGGAAAACGTGACCTTAAAATTTGGTTTAAGCGCAGATAACCTTCAAGTTTGTGCTGTAATGCATATAGCTTTCTACCAATTTCAGCAGACAAATAGATTGACTGACCATCTGACTTCTCCAGCCTGATCCTCCCATATGAATAGTCAAGATTTTTTTTTAAAAAAAATAACTTCTCATGTAACCCAGTAATGCATCATTCTGGACTGTGAATTGGAAAGTGTGCTCCCAAGTACTTTATTTTTAAATATGAACTAAAGAAATACATTAAACTGAACTAAACTTTTTTTTTTTTTTCTGGCAAAACTTTCCCTAGACATCACTGTTTGGTGGATTTAAAACTATTCTTCAAGGCTGCATCAACAAAGCTCTAACCTGACATTCTGTATTGCATTCTGCTTGGGAAGTCACTGAGCATAATACACATAACATCATGCCTTATTACTTGATGAATAAGTCACATTCTAAAACAAAGGCCTTTCTTAAATACAGATGAAATGGCTGAATATACAACCTTGTTTCCACTTGAAAGAGTAAAAAGATTTGCAGTTGGAATTACATTGGTCTATCACGAGGGGCGGGATTCTACCAGTTTGCAGCTGTTCAGTAGAACTGGTTGTTAACATTCTAAGCAGTTCTAAGCAGTTTGGAGAACCAGCTGTAAAAAGAAATTACTGGCCTAATCCTGTAAGGAAGACAGGAAGGAAACATTCTGGTGTTCCTTACAGAAACTGCTTCTCCATTAACCTTTATTACATTCTTGGCAGGACTAGACTTCCTGTCTCAGGAACTTCTCTGGAATTTTTTCCCCCTCCTTTGCTGGTACTTTGCTTCTGTGGAGTGACCATTCAAAGTTACAATGGTACAATGGCACTGAAAAAAGTGACTTATGACCCTTTTTCACACTTACAACTGTTGCAGCATCCCCACAGTCATGAGAGGCCAGGCAAGGAGATGCGTGCCTCGATGTGAGTGATATTGAGTTGGCCGCACCCAGCCAAAAACATGACCACCAAGCCACGCCCACCACCTAAGCCACGCACACAGAACCGGTTGTTAAAAAAATTGAATCCCACCCCTGTCTATCATGTATAGTTTCCACCAGAAACCTACTATAGATAAAACTTGCATTTACCTTTAAACAAAAGAGATGGGGTTTTAAATATACTAACCACTGTGCTGGCAGCTTTTTTTTTTTAAAGCAAACATTTTCCCACATATGTATTCAAGGTTATTGAAAATAAAGAAGAAGGATAATTCATATAAATATTATAAAACTTTAATTAAGGGCAACTGAAGATGAAAAGCATTTTTTAATAAAGGTTATTCAATGGTGCCACCTATAGGTTCCAGCGTATTCCAATATCTTAAAGAAAGTTAGCTTTTTAACAGAAGCAGCCAGTGAAATGATCTTTGCCCAAATCATTTTCAAAAATTATTTTAAAAGTGCAGGATGTAATTACTTGTAAGGAGAATTGTTTAAAATTATTTGGAAGGGTTTTTTTTCCCCTCTTCTGGTTTGGCATAACACAAAGAAGCACTGTTTCGATTATGCCACCTGGTTTTAAAGCAGTTCCTTTCACATCCAATGAATATTATAGCTATGTTGCTGCAATGCATGGCTAGTTATTTACGTACGGCTCAGTCTTTCAGGCTGGTGAGAATTGGTATTTCCTATGATGCACAACCAAGAAAAAGGCTATTCTCCTTCATTCTTGAATAGGCTCCCCCCGCCCCAAGAAGATTAGAAGCAGCCTGAAAAAAATCCCTATTTTAAGCCAGGTGGCTTTGTCCAAGCATTTTCCTTGTCCTGTGGGTAACACAATGTCTTTGCATCTTCTATTAAGTCACTTCATTTTGCTTAACAGATGTCAAGCAGGTTTTCATCAAATTCTCTAGCCTGAGGTAGAAAGAAGCCAGTATAAGTTCAAATGATTTTTTTTTTTTTTACTGAAGCTTGGAGGAGCGTGAAGATAGAACTTATAATGAAAAACTAGCATCAGTCCTAACTTTCTAGATATGAAAACGTGATTCCTTTTGGAAATGACAGTGCGTTAAGAGTAATTTCCAATTTTATCCAGAGTGCCAATTATTGTGCATGGTTGAATAAGCCTTATTAAAAACTCACTGCAGATATGGGAGTATAAATAATGGAGTTAATATCAACACAAATAAATAAGAGCAATGGTCCTTGTTGCGGTATTCCCCGTTAGGAGAATGAGTGCACTCAGGGAAACATAGTGAGAGTGGTGTTGAATAACACACAACCAGCACACAGATACACTGAATAGTAAAATATAGGTTTTACTTCCACTAAACGGGTAAACAAAGTCCAACAAACAGTCCAAATCATACACGGTTAAAGCAGGTAGTATTCAACACAATCAGTCCAGGGATAATCCAAAAACGAAGTCCAGCATCATAAACACAGTTCAGTAAACAGAGTATGCTAACAGTTTGCAAGACTCACAGCAATCCAAGCAGAACGACGTTCAGGCAAAAGGCAACAAGGAAATGGAAGCAGAGAACAAACCAGGTTTCTGGCTCCATCTTATGGCTGTTGGAGGAACCTCAGCCAATCACAATTACAGCATTCACTTAAAGATACAACAGAATGAAATAACTATCCTGGTTTATATATTGCCAACCCAACTGTTAGGTGACTATCATTCCGAACAGTCTTGCTGAGAGATGAGATGAGAGACAGGATTTTTTTTCTCCACGAAAGGCTGGTACTTAATTTATAAAGTACCATTCCCCTGGTCAAGGATTTCTAATTTTTCTTTTCATTGATTCCACGCTATATTTAAATACATTTAACCCATATATGTAGTACTTGAACTGCATAACAAACTATGTATTTCTAATGATGCATTCCTGATAAAGTGGGATCGCTTATGTGAGTCTTGTAGAATAATGATCCTGTGTCTAGTAAGTAGAGGAAGCCAACAAGTAAACAGAAAATGTTGTTTAATAGTGATCGTCAAATCTGTTCTGCAGGACCACATATCAGTATTCAGAACGATATACTACTACTACTTATAAACATGCATAGCACACTGCGTCCATTGCTCATTGATTTAATGTATGTTTTTTTGCCTTAATTACTTTCTGGGTTTTTTTTATTATTATTATTTTGCACATACAAAGGCACTTTGTCCCTGTATGTTTTTTTTAAAAACACTGACTGGTCATTTCCTCACTCTAGAACATTCTGACATGTGTGGTAATTTATTACCTGTTTCCTCATACTTGTCCCATCCATTTAAATATAATGGAGAGGGGTTGGTATTTGTCCTTATATGATTAACCCATTAAAGAGGAAAAACTATCCAAACGGGAGGAGAGAGAAATAGCCCCAAATAAGAAGCAGCCGGAGAAAAAGAACAGTGTTAAACAGGATTCTAAAATACAGTAGTAAATATCCACAGTAAGTGTGGTCTTTGAATAAATCAGATAATTTTATTAAGTGCCCATCCATTCACACGATAACATAAATAATAATATAAATAACCCCGAGTCTAAGACTCATACTTTTATCCTAGATGTATAATTAAGTTAGAGAAATTCCTACTAATCAAGAGTACATTTTTCTGATCCTGCAGGTGACTGTACAAAAGCTACTCCATTGGTTGATTACTCTCACCATTAGAAAATTTATCCTTCGTTCTAGGTTACTTCTCTCCTTAAATATTGTTTCTCGTCTTGCCTTCTAATACTTTGTGGCAGCCCCTTAGATTTTGGAACACTGCTATCATGTCACCCATAGTCCTTCTTTTCATTAGACTAGACAAAATTAATTCCTGTACTGGTTCTTCATATGTTTTCCCTAATTATCTTTGTTGCTCTTTTCTGCATGTCTTTCCAGAGTGTCTACATCTTTTTATAATATGGATGCTGTATTCTAAGTGTGGTTTTACTGAGGCTTATAAAATGATACTAATACTCCATATCATCTTGATTCTATCTCTCTGTTAATGCAACCTAGGATTTTCTGGGTGTTCTACTGCATCACCTGGCTTTAAGGAACAATTAGTTCTATCTAAGTTAAAATAACCTGAGATCAGCAATAAATGTAATTGTTCAATATCTGACTCTGTATACTGCTTAGAGAAGCCTGTAAAGCACTTTGAAGCGGTATATAAGTCTTATTGCTATTAAGTTGCTAAATTATTATCATTTCTATTTTCATCCGCTGAGAATGTACCTTGAGTTTTACTTCCTCCAATGGTTCTGATGCCAATTGAAGCAAACACCTGGTTTTCACTGATTGATCACTTGGGAATTCACCCATAACAAATAGCAAATTACAAATCTGTAAATTAAGATGCCCAGGCTGAGATAAACACGGCACAGAGAATTAAGAATTTTGGAAAGGCAGCATTCCTCACAAAATTAGGTACCAGGTGTTGGAAGGGGCCAATTGTTTGCTTATTGGGGTATAGTAACATTGGATGTTGATGATATACTTTGGAAATAACACAAGGAATTCTGTATAAAATGGATATCTGCAGAAAGTATTTCTGAGGTGGTACTCAAAAAAGGTAGGAATGGACAAATACAAAAGAGGAAATATGTGAGAAAAACTAAAAGCATATCACAGTAGCAGATGGATTTGTTCTGATATAATTTAGTTTATGTCACATGGTAGAATGGCCAGAATGAAGATCTCTATAAGGCCTGACTAAGAGACAGTTCTTAAAACCCAAGATAAGATTTTCAAAAGAAACTTTTTAAAATGGCAAACATTTTAAATGTGGTAAAATAAAAAAAAACCATAGTAGTTCCAGAACCATTAGTTTATCCAGTTCATTTAGGATCCTAAATGAACTTGATAAACTAATGGTTCTGGAACTACCATATATAGAAGTTTTTCATATCTCTTTGCTATTTTCTAGAAGTTAAGTGGAGGTTTGTAGCCCAGGTAGACTTAGAGGCAGAGAAGCACAAAGTCCCCATGGGACATGCAGAAAAAAAATAGGTAAGAATTGGCCAAGCCATGTCAGAAGGTTAAAAAATGCATGGGAATTGGAGTACTTCAGAACAAATACCATGAATACTCAGTTTTCTGTTACAGTTCTTTGGGGACTCAAAATTATCCTGGCAGCTGGACTTTGAATTAAGGCCTGTGTAGATGTTTATCAAAAAGTATGAGGAAAAGATGAAGAGCTTTTGATTCAAGAAATGAACAATACAGTAAAAGTTTTAAGTCTTTATTTGTTTCTACCTGGCCTGAATCTTTGCACAAATTAAAACAATTAGCACTGGAGGTACTAAAAATAATTTATTTTTGGCACAGTGTATGAGAGCCACATCCATGCAAGATGTCATTTTATGGTTTTTGTTCAGTGTGACTTTTTTTTTTTTTTTACTAAGGGGCATAATGTTAAGGTAGACAAAACATATGGAATGTTAAATACAAGGAACTTTTTAAAAAGTAAATCTCTGAAACCAATGCATTTTTTTCTGTACCAAGCTGTATATGTAAATCAACAGAGCATTTAATCAATTTTGATTAAATAGTTGAAAATATATTGTACACATCTCTGTGCTAAACATCCTGTTTTTTATGCTTTTTCTCTACTACCGTATTTCCTAGTCTGGTTTGTAATGGCTTCTCAGTGACATCCGTTTTACTGATCTGATTTCCCAGCGAGTCACGAAATGCTATATTCACAGTGTCACATTTTCTGGTCAAAAGTTTTAATTGGGTTTGTCTGAGTTTCTGATCATTCTAGGTATGCCACTGATGTTGTCGCATTGAATAATTGAGTTTCTTTTCTGCCTAGATAAATCAAATATGTGACAAAGAAACAGATTTGCAAAAATCCTGTATACCATTGTTTACTGAGCTACATTTAATAAGCATCCAAAAATTACTAGGGTTTGCTGGAACCCAACTTGTGTGTCTCTGCTCTATAGCCTCAAGGAATGATATTTCATGGTTCTGCTATCCAAATTAATTTATCCAAGCTATAATTTAAGTGGGACTTTTTTTGCATCCAGTGTGTATGTGTGTGTGTGTGTGTGAGTGTGTGTGTGTAGGGGAATATATAATAGATTTGCTGCTAACTTTTGTGTGTGTGTGTGTGTGTGTGTGTGTGTGTATGTAAATTTATCTTCTTTACTTTGTCTGGAAAAAAAATCTTTGTTGCTTGTTTGCTGGTTTGCAAAGGAATGCATTTTAAAAAAATATTCTGATTGTAAAACACAAAATATTCATTGGGAAGCTTTTCTTGATCCATTTTCTAAGATCACAGGATGTATACTATCATTGTTCAAATTCTCCATTGTCTGATGCAGGAGCTTATCCAAGTAGCATCCTTAAAGATGTTAGTGCTATGCTTATCACCATGGTTATCTGCCTGAACTGTAGATAATCTGAAAATTGAAAAAGAAAAAAAAATCTATCAATGTGTGTGTGTGTGTGTGTGTGTGTGTGTTTGTTGCATGCTGTAATTAATTTGGGTGTGTAAAACTCGGACGAAAGTTTTATGAGGTTATCTCCAAGGAAACTGGTGGAAACAAGTAGTATTGACTACTAAAGAGAACTATATTGACAAGCATTTAATAGAAGTAATATATATAAGTGCCAAATCTTAAATCCAAGGTTTTAAAACACAGTTTTGAGTGTACTGAAATAAAAATGTAAGTTCCATTGTATAATGAATTGATTGTGCTTCAGTGCTTTTATTTAATGGCAGGTTTTTTTTTTGAGGAACACCAGTTTAACTATCTTATCACCATGGTGGTCTATTCAGTGAGAGGTAAATTCAGAGGCACTGCCTATCCAACACAACAAAGATCCTTGCAGTGCTTTAAAAAAAAGTATGGTGGCTGTAAGCATTTGTGAGCTACACTCTATTTCATCAGACTTAAAAAGTGTTACTTACTTACTTACTTACTCACCTACTTACTTACTTATTACATTTATTGGTCAGCCATCTCTTAACAAGACAAGTCTGGGCAGCTTACAACATAAAACATTACAAAATCATAACATAAATGTTTTTAAAACAATAACAATAGATATCCCAATTCAGATAAAGTCATAATTAAAAGGTTGAGGAGGGAGGGAACAGGATGCATTGGGTGCAGTGGGGACTGCCTTTTTAATTCATCAACTACCTCCACTTTGATGCTACCCTTTATTATCTATCTGTAATTAAACTATGAAGTCAAATTAAACTAGGAAGTGAAATGCAAAAAATATACTAAAACATACCTTAGTAGTCATAACTAACACTTCTAGATATTTTGTAACAGCAACAGCAGCAGCAACAGCAACAAAACAACGATAATGATAATGACGCCGACAATGACAGCAACAATGACAGCAACAATCAATAACAACAACAGCAGCAGCAGCAGCAACAACAATAATAATGATGATGATGATGATGATGATGGATCATTGACATTGCCATACCTGGTGACAACAGAATCGACGAGAAACAACTTGAAAAAAATCACCAGATATCAGGACTTGAAAATTAAACTGCAGATGCTATGGCATAAACCAGTGCAGGTGGTTCCAGTGGTACTTGGCACACTGGGTTCTGTGCTTAAAGACCTAAGCAAGCATTTAAAAACAATTGGTGCTGACAAAATCACCATTGGTCAGCTGCAGAAGGCCACCTTACTGGGATCTGCTCACATAATCCGCCAATACATCACACAGTCCTAAACGCTTAGGAGGTGTTCGACTAGTGATTTGTGATACGAAACCCAGCATAGTTATCTTGTTTGCTGTGTACACTGTTGTTTTTTGTGTGTAATAATAATATAGAACTGTACTAATTTAGTTTAGTTTGTTTGTCCTACCCAAGATGTAGAAAGACATTTCTGTTAGACAGTGAAATAAGTGTAATTTTACGACCATTGAGTCTTCAATACCCCATAACCTATGCACCACGATGGACAGTGGGAAAGTTAAGGATATGGTCCACTTTCCCTCTTTTCTTTCCCTCTGTCTGCTTTTTGTCTTTACCAGTGTTACTCAAACATTGACAGCTTCTAAGTGTGTGGACTTCAACTCCCCAAATTTTCGTCACTGGTTATACTGACTGTGGAATTCTGGGGTTTGAAATCCATACACCAGGAAATGGCTGAGATTGGGAAACATTGGTCTATATCATTAGTTACCTCAGGGTCTCTTTGCTCCTAAGACACACACACACACATCAAGTCATTTTGCTTGTTGACTCTTTTCCTTATAGTTTTGTCTCATTCTTAAATAAGCTTTCCTTTTGTTAAGTTGTTAAAAAAACATGGTTCACTAATTCCTTCTTAGGCATGATTCCTGCTTTGAGAAACAATCTCACCCTCACATACATACACTTTTCCCAATATATCTCAGAGGCAAGGATGGCGCATTGTCTTCTAGGATTTAGGAAAGCTTTGAAAATTAGGCTTTGGTCCCAGACTTCAGGTTGGCATTTATGATTTGTCCAAGACCCCTGCTTTGTTTTGTGGATTTTTGTTGTTAATTAGATCATCTCAGTCTGTCTGTACATCTAATTTAATGATTTTTTTGGGAGGGGGCTGTTCTAGTTTTGTATATTGCTTGAGTCCATTTGAGTTGAGCAGCTTAAATAAATAAATAATAAATAAATAAACAGACAGACAAACAGACATCCTGGTCAGACTGTTGAACATTGATTATATCTTGTAATAGGTTCAATAGAGATCCACTAGTATGATATTCTCTTTTTAGGTCTAATTAGAAATACAAGCTAACTGTATAGAGTGGAGGTATTTTCATCACCACAGGTAAATCTTTCTATTTTGTGACTGTGCTTCTCTCACTTGGATTTCTAATTGTTATATTATTCTTGAGGATCTGGATAAAATTTTGATTTACACTATGTATTGCTAGGGCACAGTGCTGGAAGCAGACCATGACAAAATCTAATCCAGTTTTAGGAAAATCTATTGTGGTCCAGGTAGAATTCTCTTCTCTAAGTTACAGTAACTCAAAGGATGCTTTGTGTGTGGGTGTGAATGCATTGTCCAGTCAGTCATGTGCTAGAAAAATTATACTTAGATGCTGATTGATGTGTTTGGAATACTGTAGGTGAAAAAATTATCATGTCTTTTCTTTCTGAAATTCATCTGTTCACTGCTCATTCCTGCTTCAGCTACATGCATATTATACACTCAGCTCTGGAAAACAGTTTTCAAAGTTCCTGTTATGACAGGCTAACAGGGCTCTCTGTTTGGAAATTATACCAACAGAGATTCTCCAGGTGGATGGAAAATAGCCATCTTTTCACCTTTTATGAAGGTTGAGTCTAAATGTAATACTGTATCTGGGCCGGGCATATAAATTCAGCTGCTGCTTCTACCCTAGTATCCATGAATCATGCTACACGTTATTATTCACTACAGTAAAATAATGACGTATTGTATCCAATTGTAGTAGTTTAAACTTCAGAACCACCACTTGTTTTTTTTCCATCCCATATGAATCCCGAGGAAGCCAAAGGGCATCCCAAGAAGACACACCCTTCATGATGACATTGTGCAAATGATGAACTTATGTAATTTGTCTTGGCTGTCTCATGATGTGAAATAACACATGTACACAATTTGCATCATTTGTATCCTGACACCACGATGGGCATGTTGTCACTTTGTCTTCCTTGCCCCCTCTCCGACTGAAACTCAAACCCCATCCAGCTTTGCTTTAGCATTGGTAGTCCATCAATCTTTTACCAGCTATCTGTCCCTTCTCATTTCTGGTCCAATTGCTGGGGAAAGTCACCACTATTAAAGATAACTCTGTACTGATAAACAGAAGGGCAAGATATCATTACATTTTTAAATTGTATAGAGATTATTGTATGGTCTGTTGTGTTTAATTTTATTTTTCTTTCAATGGTGTTGTCCAGTTTTACTTGTGGAAGAGCACCTCATTTTGTTGCACCCGCTTGCGAGTGTAATGACAAATAAATTCTTATGTCTTATGTCTTATATCAAATTCTGATATTAAAAATGTCTTGGCAGCTTAGAAAATCCAAAACAATGATCCCCCTTTGTTTAAAAAAACAGAAAGAAATTCAGAAGTTAAGATTTCTTAGTTGTAGGTTGTTAGATTGTATGGATTCTCAAAATTGTAAGAACTAGTGCTAGTTTAACTACCATTGCCTATGAGGTAGTGAAAACTGCTTGATTAAATGATTTAGTAGTGCCATATTGGTAAAATAAATTCATGCAAGAATGTGGCTTTGAGCAAGAAAATTATGAAGAAGAAAAGTTATTTCCCCCCCAAATACAGCTCTGGAAAGTTATTTCCAGAGATTATCTAATCATCGAAGTGTTTATGAAAATGAAATCCCATTCATGTTTAATCTGAAGTAAATCCTGTCATCAAAAACTATGCCTGGAAGTTTTAGGTAGCAAGATAGCTTCCTCCATTTTTTTCTATATAATGTGAAACATTTGTCCTCTTTTACACCCAGATTATCTTGTCCTACTAATTGTAATGGCATTGAAACTGACTTCTGCTTACATCAAGTTGCTGGAAATTGAGTTCCTGTAGTTGGATCAAAAGAAGAAAAAATTAACTTGGTTTACATAGCTGTTTCCAGCTCTTTGGAATTTCATTAATGACAGCAACTTGGTTCTGGACAATTAGACACCAAGCTGCTTGTTAGCAGTAGGTAGCAATCACTTTTTGTCGGCTTGTTAATTAATTGCATTTACATGGTAAAGACAGCAAGTGTGTGATCAGCTTTGTGCTTTCTGCATATCTTTTAACGCTAAACAGGAAGATACAAGGAACATTTAAACAGCTCCTGGAAAAGGGCTTGCAAGGATTACATTTTTCTTTCTTGTAGAAAGAAAGGAGGAGAGTTGGGGGGAAAAAAACCCTTTTTGAGCCATTAAAAAGAGAGACAAACAGGTAATGAAGTAGTTTGGGTTTTTTTTAAGTGCTATCAGGATAGATCAACCATTCAGGAGATACTGTAGACACGTAAACAATACAGGAAAAGCTTTATTATGAAGCTTTTGCAAAATGGAATTCTGCTAACAGGCAGAAGACTTGGTTCCCAGGAAGGCTAGGGTTTATATACAAGTTCAAATATACAATCACTGCCTTTTTCTGGGTTCACAATCTATCCAAGCTACATATCCAGCGACGCAACACCCCTATTATGATTGTAGCTTAGCATTTTTCTTTGTCCTGTTTACCTGTTTCCATTTCCAGTAATCTCCATCATTAACATGACACTGGACAGCAAAACCTGCCAAATATGTACCTCTATACAAAACAATAGAGAATTCTTACATAATATTCCAATAAATTATCTTAGGTTAACACAGAGGTTAAAAATGGCATTACCATTGCTGTTGTGGAGCGGCGGAGATACGAGGCTGAGCCAGAGCGAACGTTTAAAGGCTTTATTCTTCTGAATAAAGGGTTGCCGCGTCTGCCAGGCTAACTCGGCAGATCAGCTGGCGGCAATAGCTGATACCGTTTGACAGCTCCCTTTTATAGCCGGCTGTCAAACGGTATCAGCCAATGGGAGCGGTCGGCGCTCCCGCTCGAACGGCAGACCTGGTTGGGAACTCCAACCAGTCCTATAGACACAACAATTGCTTTATATTTTCACAGGTATAATTTTATATACCACAGCTTGCAAGGTTTATATTTTTCTTACGTGTAGAAAGAAAGGAGGAGATTTGGGGGAAAAATCCTTTCTTTAGCCATTAAAAAGAGAGATAAATAGTTAAAGGAAGTAATTTGGTTTTTTTTTTTTAAAAAAAAAGTGCTATCAGGAAAAGCTAAAGAACAAAAATATTCAGTCATGTCCTAAAAAGATCAAGTGATATAGCCTCAAAGTTGCAAGTAGCAATTTTGCCAGTTATGGGACAGATGTTATATTGTAACTATACCAAAGCCTAGTATTGCCAAGACAGCCAAGGCTGCAAACCTCTAGATCCTATGACTGGCATATGATGTAAATATGTTATGCTTCTGATAGGAGGTGATAGCAAAGGCATATATTAGTAAGATGGAGATAGAAGTTGGCCTTCACAAAGCAGATAAATTGAAGGGGAAAGCAAGACCCTCTCAGTGTGACTATGACAAGATATTGTTGCAACTTGGGTCAAAATTTGGCTGTGTAGCCTTGCATGGGAGTCACAGAGGCCCACATGGGCTACTTGGGTCCATGAAAAACACCCCCTACCCCAGATAAATAACACTTATACTAGTTCTCTCATCTTGGAACTCTCAATCATTTGCAACTTTATAATGTTGTTTTACATTTTTAAAATTTAATCTTAAATTATTCAATTTCTAATGTTTTATTGTGTTGATTAAATTGTACACTGCCCAAATCCTCTCTGTGAGGGAGATTGGTGGTTAAAAAGTTTGATATATAAATAAACAAATAAATTCCAGGAATCCTTTTGCTGACTGAAAGTTTAGAATATCTTCTCCCTACTCTTTTCAAAACTAGTATGTTGGTCTAATGCCTTATTTAGCTGTAGAAATTCACTGGGTGACTGTGTCCCAATTCTCCCTCAATCACAGAATTGAAGTTGGGGAAAGGGAATAAAATAATAAAAAATAAATAGCAATTTATTAAATGTATGTGCTGTCTGAGTCCCATAAACTCTCGGTGGTTAAAGAGACCCAAACCTACAAGCTTTCACAAGGAGAGGAAAGGCAAAGTATACCACAAATAAGTATCTGCATCTGGGAAACCTAAAAATTTGTAGCTAAGGAAAGAATGCTCTGAAATTGTTTAGCCTGGTTGTGTTCAGTTGCTAGGCCAGCAGGTAGCCAATTGTTAGAGCAATTCAGCTCTTCAGAATAAAAGTAGCATGGTCTGACCTAGATTTATTGATAGCACAGTGCATTGGTGGGGAAATCACAAGTACATCAGATAGATTCAAGTACAGGTATGCAAGCAGCAAAGCAGCACATCCCAGTGCATTCAAAGGCACAATGTAATCCATGTCATGATTGGAACTCTTATATACTCAGAATTTTCAAGGACAAAGTGGCATATGGGATGGATGGAGGGAGGGGTGGGATCCCTGATGTTTAATAGAACTTTTGATGCTCAGCTTCTTTATCCAGGAAAATCCACGAAATTTATCATAAAAAAGCCAACACAGTCTTTCGGCCATTTTCAGAGATGGCTTCCCAGGATTTCAGATGGGTCTTTCCAAGTTCTGCTTAGGGATATCTGGAACTGAATCTGGGCTCTCTTACCCAGATATGCTATGGTCCTTTAAGATGATGTCATATGATATGGCTTACCTTTCTACTCATAATATGGTCTTATTAAGTGCAATATCAGCTTCATAGCTTAGTCATGCACTCCTAGTGAGTTCTGTTAGCCAGTATGTGTGGAGACAAGAAGGAGATAATTCCTGAGAATAATCACATTTATATGAATGCATTCTAAAACTCATGGCATACATCTTCACTTTACTGTACTACATGTCCTACAGTCCATATGAACTGGGCTTGAGGTATACTCCATCGATATATAAAAGACAATACAATTGCTGAATATTAATTTATGTCATTACATGAAAGTTCTACATTTTTTGGATGATGAGTAATGTAGAGGACTCAGTATGCCAAATTTTGAATGAGATCAAGGAATGACGTTTGCCAGTAGGACTGGTGATTTTCCCAACTTCGTGATTCAGATATCCTGAAATTACAATTTTTATCAGATAAAAAAACATCCCCCATCTATCCTTTTCTCTCTGTGTCATTCTATTTCTTTCCACTTGTCCAGATATAGGTTGTTAAATTTTGAAGAGCAATACAATTTCTCTGCAGTTAACAAAGTGACCCTTCTATTTCCATCAGTGCAGTGAGAAAAAAAAATGTTGTCTTAAAACATTGAAATGTATTTGAGAATGGAATCCAAATGATTGTTGTAATAAACATGTTAGGAGGGTGTTTGCCTACAAGTCATTTTAACAAGTAAAGAATAAAAGAGCTGTTTTGTTACAAGGCTGCAAACTAATTTAGCTAGGGAAATTCTTTTCTGGGTTTCCTCTCAATTATTGCAGTAATATGAAACCACCATTTTAACAAAAGATAACCCTTGTGTTCCAATACTGTTGATGTTTTTTTCAATTATCAATATCAGACCTACTTATTTGGGATGTTAGAGGACTTCTAGAGGGATATAAGGATAATCTTCAATCTACAATTCACAGTTGGGATCAAAATCTTGGTCACTAAGTGATGTGGTCATTAAGTAAGACATAATCTGAGCACTTTGCTTAGCAACTGCAATCCTGGCACTCCCGGCTGCCATCATTAAGCAAAATTGGGGGCCATTAAGTAGAATTAGGATACCAAGCTATCCCTAGAAAGGTATGAATATGATAAAGTACTAGGATAGAAATGTGTTTTATGGGTGGAAAATACTAGTCTAGAGTGGATCAGTTTGGAAGACGGCAATTCCATAATAACTCTTGTTGATATTTAGGAGGAGCATTTCCTCTGATGGGAGTTCATTGAACTTCAGTACTGGAAACAATCACACCTAATGCAGAGATGAAGTAGAACTGACCGACGGTGTTGAAGTTGGCAGAAGACAAAATCAGGACAGGAAATCCAGCAGGCAGATTTTTTGGTTCAGTAGTGCTTGAGACAAGGCATCACTGTATTATCTTTTAGCAGTTGCTTGTCATGACGTACTTGAAGCACATAATCTATGATACAAATTATCTTGTATCATAATTTCTGTCAGATAATAAGAGATAGAGAAATACCATAATGTTTATTATCTCTCACAAATTATTTCGGTATTGAGTCTGAGGTTATTTGATTCACTATTTGTCAAACTGTCCAGCAAATTCATTGTTATGATTTGGGGTGGGGGGGTGGGTGAGGAATCAGAATTGTAAGCTTTGAGATCAAACATATGAATAGTTTATAAATGCTTTGTTTTTCTGATAAGGCTTTTTTAGACAAGAGTAATATCACAAGTGTGTAATTTGCAGCTTTAGGATCCCACATGGCTTTGCAGGTCCTGGAGTCTCTTCTGAGCACTATGATTAAAGTAGAGACAATATTTCTTAACATTTAAAATTTTCTCCCGAGATCAGGGATATCTAAACAAAAGCTAGACCCATCTACCTTACCTCATCATCCCAGCTTCTTTAGGTGATGGGGCCCTCCTAAACACTTAATATAACTCCAGTCCTCCAAAAGATTACCTAACCCATGCTATCTTTTTAAATGGTGGTTTTCTGTCCCTCTGGATTGAGGAAGCGTGTGAAAAGAGTTAGAGTTAGAAAAGTTCCAAGTGCAAAATTGTCAGGGGGATGTCAAGTGGCATCAAAGAAAATGCCAATGGTAATGTTCTGACCTCATCACGTGGCTCTCATGATTCTAATCTTTGGCTACAGCCTTCACTTATCATCCCAAACTCAGTCTCAAAACATGCTGAATAATTTAACAAGTGCAATATGTTCTAACCTAGCAGCTTGCGCAAGTTGTAGCCCCTATTTTTGTCTGGAGGAGTTCACCAAATGGTAGAAATGTCAACCCGTTTCCTTAAAGGGCATCTTTTCCTGGATTCCCTTGGTACGTGGCATTGATTTATTTTCTTCCTTCTTCCTTTCTTAAAGATGTTTTGCTTTTCTGATTTCCATCAGGGTGGGGTTGCCATGGCAATAAAGCCAGTGCCTTTGTGTATTTCACCTTTGCTGTCTTTTCTCATATGGCTCCGTTTCCTTCGAGCAAAGATGGCGGATGCCATGCACATACAGATGGCTAATTTCAGTTCTCTTCCTTGACGATTTTTGGCAGCTGGTCTCTGGAGATTCTGGAAACAACACATCACAAACTGGCATTCATCTTTCTTTTCTTAATGACCACCATCACATGTCTCAATTGCTTTATGAACTCTCTTTGAAGATGGGAAAAGCTTTTCATGAAAGGTTCCTTTTTCATACAAACAGGGGCACTTTGATTAAGTAAATCATCAGGCCATGTCCAGTTTCTCCTTGCTAAATGAATAATGAACTCATTAAAAAAACAGGGAGTAGGCACTCAGGGCATAAAAGGCAAGGACCATGAAAATATTGTCACAAAACCCTTCTGACTTGTATTGAAGATTGCATTTAAGGTCAGGGTTAAACTGATGCTTTCTGGTGTTATGAACCTGCATAAAGAAAGGTGAAGACTGGTTTCATAGAATTTCAAACTGATTAGATTGGAACTCATCAGAATGTCAAGCCCAGTTCTCCAATAACAGAAATTTACAAAGCTGAACCTCCATATTCTGTATCATCATAGTCAAGATCAAAAGCAAGAATGGACAATCAAAGGACATCTCTGGAGAAACTAATTTTTATGTAAAAGCTGGTATAATCTATAATATGTAACCTATGGGATATATATGTAGTTATAGACTTACACAGTTATTTCTTATAATTGACCTTTTAGCTATCAGAACACTGAATCTGCTGTCTACAGGTTACCATCAAAACCCATGTCCTAAATTTCCCTGGATGCAAATGTGCTCAGCTCAGATGAGATACAACCTCTTTTCTACAACATTGAATCTTTTAACATAAGATTCAAGTGATAATCAGTTGGTTTATGTGGATGAGGAACAGGATATTTTATATTAATATGCAATTTTAAGACTACTCTATTCCATTCCTAACCTATAAAGCTTCTCAGTTGAATAGTCCTTAAGCCTCAAATTATACCTAGATCTGCCAGAGCAATATTTCCCAATTCCTCACAAATTTAAATATTTTACATGTTTAAATATGACTTGAGGATATTTACATATCTCTTTAGAAACATTTTGCAGCAAAGTTGAAATCATTCTGGCCAGGGATGGGATCAGTCCGGTATAACTATCAGTTCTGTTGCTCTGTGTTGAACGTGCATAAGCGCAAGTCATGCAAGTCATGCAAGTCATGCAATATATGACCTGCTGAGATGCCCGGACAGCTGCGTGCAAATGCACAGAAGTTGGAAAAGCTCTTTTTCCTTCTTTTTCAACTGCAGCTGTGTCTCACAAAGCAGCTGCAGTTGAAAACGCAGGAAATAAAGGTCAGGTAAGAGCCCGGGAGGGCGGGTGGGCCAAAACAGCAGCAGACATAGAACTGGTTCTATGTATGCTCTCTGCCTCCTGCTCTTCAGAACTACCGGTTCTACAGAGGTGGGCAGAACCGGTACAATCCCACCCCTGATTCTGGCTATGACATTCACGTTATGCTTCAGATGGATCCCTGTGATGACCTGGGGTGTGGCACAAAGGCAACACAGTCAAATAAGCAAGAAGAGTCCCTTTATTATCTCCAACTTTGCCCCCAATGTCCAGGTTACCTTTGGCTGGAGAAAAATTTCCCAGGAATAACCTTTAAGTGGAGGAAATTCAATCCAAAAACAAAGTACATATAAACTGAAACTAAAAATTCAAACAAACCATGCTGCAGTAATTAACTTGACAGGACAGGAGAAGGAATTGCAAACATGGAAGCACAGTAAAACACACACAGTTGGAAAGACGCCAGGAATGCAGATAAGCCTCAACAATACCAGATAATTCATGATTTGCTCCCAACAAGTTGCTGTGTGCAGCTTCTCTTTTTAAACACTATGTTCCCAGGTGCAGCTAATGAAGGGAATTGGGGCTCTTTCCTCTCCCATAAGCCATGCAACTCCCTTTTCCATTCCTCCCTGCATGCCCTAGGATGAAGAAGGGGTGGGCCTGGGTCTTCCTCCAAATTCCCTCTCCCTTGCTCTACCTCTCCCCTGCTCTGGCCAACCAGATTGTGCCTTTCCTCAGTTTCTTCCACAGCCAACGGAGCCACACTGCCACTCCCTGTCAGCTGTTTGGCCTCCCATTCGGAATCAGATTCCAACAGGGGCATGACAGGTTCCACAGCACTTTATTATTTTCTTTCTGCATAAGATCAGCCTTTTTTTCCAAAGAAAAGCAAGTCAACAAATGAAATGTATTATGATGCACCAACTAGAAATGGCAAGCTAGTGTTGTCAAAATACTTCTGTAGAAAACTGAAATCGTACCTGTGGAATTACATATGTCTAGCAATACAAATCCCTATAACAGGGGGTTTCCAAGCTTGACAACTTTGGGATATGTGAATTCTCCAGCCCTGAGGAATTCTGGGAGTTGAAGTCCACATGTCCCAAAGTTGCCAAGTTTGGAGAGCCCTGCACTATACTGTTGATAAAATAGCCTCTTACCTGACAATAGAAGATAAAGAAACAAAGGATGTACACTTATTCAAAGTGGAATGAAACAAAAACAGGGTAATAATTGCACATGCTAAAAATATGCAGATACTGCTGTTGATGGACAATCTCATGACACCATGATCTCCTACCCTTTTATCTCCTTCTGAACCCTAGATTTAAATTCAAAAGTTCTTCAGTTAGAGGAAACCTTCAACCAGAGGACAAAACTGGGAAGAGAAAACAACTGTTGCTGATCTTTAAATCTCAGCATTTCACACCTTTGGCTGTGTTGAAGAACAAGTTCCTGAAACAGACATAGGACAAACAATTGACAAAACACCTTGCAGCTTGATCATGTTCTGCTAAAATCATGGGGGAGGGAGAGCCTTCTGGCATTACAAGTTTAGGCATTTTTCTTTTCATTGCCCTACACAGTTTACAGAAAGAAATGTAACTAGCCTTTAGTGTATCTTTTTTTTTCCTATTCCTCATATTGATTTTCTTTAACATTTTTTACATCTGAGCTCTTGGCAGCATTTCCCATAATACAGGAATAAGGATGCAGAGATCACTCCCAAGGGGTGATCAAGGGGTCTCTTGGACAATCTCAGTTACAGCATATGGTAGTGTATATAAAAAGATTTTCCTTTGCATTGAGTTCCCTCTGAAGTTTTCAGAAACTTAGTACAGGAGTCTGTGGGCTTGCTTTAGGTTGGAAAGTAATTTTACAGAATGCTAGCCAGATATCTATTAATTCCATGTTTGCTTACTCTCTTATGAGAGGCCCTTGAAGCACTGATCCATGTCCAGGGGGAAAACCCTAAATTTACCCATTCTGGATTTTCAAATGCTGACAGGTTGTTGTTTTTTTAGCAAACTAAAGTTTGGTTCAACATTAGGTTATCACCTTGAAATAAACCACATCTCTGTAGCCTTAGGCCTCAGTCCAGCAAAGCAGTTTAAAGCCATGCTTAACATTTCACTGTTCTGTTTGGGGCTATAGAGACTTTCAGCTGTGGAAATTTCAGCGCAATGTTATTGAAGTTTTTCAATGGATTGAAATGCAGGTTTCCACATCTAAAGAAAAGGGTAATGATACTCTCAGAGTAGAGCTTCGAATTAGATAAAAGAGGCAAGAGGACAACTTTTTTAGCAATACTCTTTAAGAAACTTGGACAGAAAGTAGCACAGGAATACAAATTAAATGTTCTGTGGATGGGGAAAAATATGCTGAAAGAAAAATCCATTAAAAATAGAGCTATGAGATCAATGCAGGAAAAAAAAACAGGTCTTCAAATAGTGCACTCATCACCACGATAACTTTGAGTCCATCCATCTTGCTGCTGGTTGTCCTCTTTTTCTTCCACTTTTCTCAGCATTAAAGTGTTCTCTAGAGAGCCACATCATTGCAAAACATGTCCAAAATATGAATGTGGTCACCTGTGGCTTGAGTGACGACACTGGTTTGATTTGTTTGATAATCCACATTTATTTTCTTGGCTGTCCACAGTATTCTCAGGAATCTCATCCAACACCAAAGTTCTAAAGCATCAAGCATCTTCCTGTCTTGTTTCTTCAAAGTCAAAGTTTTGTTTCCATGGAGTGTCCAAGGGTTGCACAATTAAGATCTTTGACATCAACACATTTCACACCTTGCAATATTTTTTCCAAGGCTTTCATAACTGCTCTACTGTGAAGCATATTTCTTGATAGCTTGGTCCTTTACTGTTAATTCTAACAGTATGTGATAGTAATCAACCATTCAGGTTTTCATACAGTTGGAGACTCTCAAATAATAAATAGGAGCTTTATTATAGAGCTTTTGCAAAAGGGAATTCTGTGCTCAGGGGCAGAGCCACAGAAGACATTTCTCCTGGGAAGGCTGGGGTTTATATACAGTTTCAAATATATACAGTCACTGCCCCTTTCCAGGTTCACAATCTATCCAGCTGCAGATAACCCTACTATTGTAGCATACTATCTGTTTCCTTGTCCTGTTTACCTGTTTCCATTTCCAGTAATCTTCATCATTAACATGATACTGGACAGCATAACCTGCCAAATATATGACCTTCATACAAAACAACACAGAGAATTTTTAGATAATATTCCAGTAATTGTCTTAGATTAACACAGAGGTTAAAAATGGCATTACCATTGCTTTATATTTTCACAGGTATAATTTTACATATCACACAGTAGAAACCTAAAAGGCAGAATCTTTCCATCACCTCATTATATTCATTGTCAGTTCTAAGGCTAATTGATAAAGTCCTATGCATGTCAAAAATTAAAGGGTTTTTAATTAGTTGTTTACTGTTACATTGGCTTTCTGCTAAATTTTCCCTTCCATATAACATTTTTCCAAGTGCATTGAAAAACTACCTTGCTTGTGTATATGTGTGAGTGTGCATGTATGTGATGGATTGAGATATCAGCTGATTCAACTGACTTTACTGTAACCTGCTGAGATGTAAAAGATCATTTCTTGGTTTTACTCAAATTACACACACTCACTCCCACACATAGCAATGGTGCGTATCATGGGGAGAAGCCATATCTCAATAGTATAACAAACTGTGGGAGGGTCTTAAATTAAATTCCAGCATTTCGAGTAAAATGGCGTTCTGGTTGAAAGAGACCTGGCTTGAGAAACTGAAAGATAGGTATTAGATGAATATCAGATGGAGCTAGCACAGTCAGTTGCATGACAAAAATATGGAAGTGTAATTTATTTAAAGAATATTTATTATGGTTACTGTCAATAGCCTTCTAACAACAGTACTCTGCTCAATTGTTCCCTAATTGAACTGGGGACCTGTAACTTTAATGCACTGCTTTGCTCCAGTGCTCTGAGATCTTTAAGAGAAGGCTGCTGTGAGGCCATGACCCTTATAGAACATCATCTATAGGGGTTGGGCCTTATCAGTCATTGCTTCCCTTCTCTGTAAGACATGGTTTCAAACTCAATTGCATCACGTGACATCACATGATGTATTGAAACATTTTTTGCCTTTGCAGAGCTGGAGTGGGCATGGCCTATGCATGATGCATCTGACCCATGGGGCACCAGTTTAACATCCCTGCAGCGTAAGAGCATCTGCTGGATTATCTAATAGGGTATCAAGTTTTTGCCTGTACTCAACTTTTGACCATGCATTATATCCATTATGTTCATTCCCATGCATGCAAGTAAAGTCTTTGAGTTGAGCTCAATTCCTGAAATTTAATGTAATTCTCCTGAGAAATTGTTTGTTATTGCCTTAATCTGGGATGATGGATGATTGATGATGATGATGATAGTGGTTTGTTTGTTATTACCTTAATCTGGGATGATGGATGATTGATGATGATGGATGATTGATGATGATGATGATGATGATGATAGTGATGATTTCTACTGTAGTTTACTACCCTGGTATTTCCTGCCATCCACATACTGATAAGATTTGGCCTTACTTTGCTTCCAAAGTTAATCTGGAATTAGTTAATCCATATTATTATCTCTAATTCATAGATATTGAGATATAGCTATATAAGAAAGATACACAATGTATTAAAACACAAATAACATGTAAAGAGCTTAGTATTTCTTCAACAATATGGACTTAAATGTTCATTACTTTTTAAAATAACTTACAAATGGAGAAAACATTGGAAAGCTCTATTTAACTACTTAAATTAATTGTTCTCATATTCTAGTAAATTAAATGAGTCATTCACTGTGACAAATGTAGACTATTTTAATTTCAGTAGTATTTAAAGTTGTCCCTGACTGCCAACTCGTGGGAACCATTTCAGGCATAGCTTTTTAAAAAGTTACTAATAGTTAAAAGGAGTGCCATATGCCATATGCTTTTGTACTTCTTGAAAGTATTTCCAATTTCATTTGATGTTCACAGAATAATAGGTAAAAATAGAAGAAAAGGGAAGAAAGAACATAATGTCTGCTTAGAAAGTCTCTTTTATTGAAGGAAGTTGTTTGAGTGTTTTCCTGAAGAATGGAAATCTAACCTGAGCAAGGACAAGTAAAAGTAATTTTTATATCTATGACAGAATGAAGATGTATTACTGGAAATAAATAGGGAAGAGGGGTGGAATAGGCAAAACCTAGCTTTCAGGTGACTACAAGCAGAAGGAAGGAAGGAAGGAAGGAAGGAAGGAAGGAAGGAAGGAAGGAAGGAAGGAAGGAAGGAAGGAAGGAAGGAAGGAAGGAAGGAAGGAGAGAGAAATAAGTAGTCTCTTTGATTAAATCTTGACACCCCTCCTTCCCCTTGTCACATTAGGTTCCAAAAATCAGTACAACTTCTAATATTTTTCAGATCAGCTGTGGCTTATTTCCAGATAAAAATACATAGGACAGGAATTTCAGTCATTAATTTGTTTTGAAAAGCTACCCAAAATATCTCAGGAAATTGTCCAATTTGTTTGGTGCTATAATAATCATTGAAGTGGGATCTTTTTTCCTCCATTGGACAACTCATGTTCATGTTTGAAGATATTTCCTCTACTTACTCCAGTATTTCAGTTCACAAGGAGCCAACTCAAATGATTCTGCAGTCATTAAGGAATTGAAATGCATGTCTGAACTAATCCAAGATCACTTGGATACAACAAGGTACATTCAATGTCATAGATTATTAAACTTTACCTATTATTGATCACTACACTCAAAAATGGAAGGTGAAGATTTACATTTTGGTTCATATTGCAGTTTAGATGTTCTTACTACTCTTTGTCTTTATTCCTTTAGGACATGTCAAAAGATACTGCTACTGGAAATTATCCTCTTTTCCATAATGCTAAAATATATTTGTAAATGTTTTAATCATTGTTGCTCATTTGACTGTGTACAATCAATATTTAGAATATGCATCAGATAAATTAAATAATGCACTATAAATTTCTTTCCACAGAAAGAACAGTCTCTAGTCATCAAACAGAGAGAAGAAACAAAACAAAATAATACATGAAATTCAGAATCTTACAAGTGGATTTTCTTGCAGAATGGGAATTTCTCTTCTATACCCATTTCTCTTCATCTCTGTCCCAGTCATGTTTATTCAAAACACATTTCAGAGGCTAAGGGGCTCCTTAATGTCAGGAGATTATGTGGGGATCATTGGGTTGCAATCAGTTACAGGAATTGAGTATGTTTAATCTATTGAAAAGATGGACTAAGGGTGACATGATAACAATGTTCCAATATTTGAGGGGCTACTACAAAAAAGAGGGGTCAATAAGAAGCAATGGATGGAAACTAATCATAGAGAGAAGTAACCTAGAATTAAGGAGAAATTTCCTGATAGTGAGAACAATTAACCAGTTGAATGGCTTGCCTTCAGAAGTTTTGGGTATTACATCACTAGGGGTTTTCAAGAAGAGATTGGACAGCCATTTTCTGAAATGGCATAGGGTCTTCTGCTTGAGCAAAGGTTTGGACTAGAAGACCTCCAGGGTCCCTTCCAACGCTCTTTCTTTGTTTGTTTGATGTTTACCTCCATCATTGGAAATAGACCATCAGATTTCATCCATTAATAAACCTGAAGTAAAACATTTGTTTCAAAGAAACAGCCCGCAATCTTAAGTACCAGCTTTTCAAATAGGCATGCTCACAAGAGGACCTGTGTGTGTCAAAATCAACAACATGGCACAAGCCCTGCCCCTCTGTTTTAGTCTGTCATTGTACACATTTATTCAAAGGAGCAGAGCTTGTGTCTTGATGCTATCCTGCTGGTTTTTTCCTCTCCATGTGGGCACTGCTGTGTGACAATTCACACATTTCTTTTGTATAACTTTAGCAGTAAAAGAACTGCATTAAATAATAATTAAAAAGTTTATTTATTTGAATGAATACATTCTAAACATTTTGGGATATATGGAAGTCAGAAGTATTAGCAACCATGTGATTCCCCTGTAGCAGAATTTAGCAGTAACTGGTTTCAAATAAGTAAGTGTTAAGTCATCAAATTGGCACTGGGGATTTTGAAAATTAATGGAATTTTTGTTAAGTTTACTAGGTTTAGAAAAGTTGCTCTGGACCTTTTCTGTTTAAAATAGTTCAGGTCATCTTACATGAGAATTGTCCATCAAACTATGACTTAGTAAACTTTAAAAAAGAACAATCTGTCCATATAATAAACACATATGTTTCTGCTTCCCAGAGACAATATACAACTAAAAAAGTAATGGAGGCAAAAGGGACGTCACCAGATCCAAGATCTGATAGTAGAGATATCTATGTAGATAATTATTGCTTTACTTTGCATACTTTCAATCAATTTCAACCATGGGTCCAGGGATGCCCATTGAGTGTGATTAGAGTCAAGATGGTAGCCACAATGATATAAATAAAGCATTGCCTGCTCTCTAAATACATTGCATGTGTGTTGCACCTAAAAATGAGTAGTTTTAATCACACCCCAGCCATCATCTTGACCCTTTTTTAATAGATCTAACAGACAATCTTGCATTGATAGCACGAATACTGATATACTGGAATCAGGTGTGGGAGGATGATTTTAGACAATGCAGGCGTTTAATATCTTTCCTCCCAACAGCCACATTGTTAGGAAATATGAACATGTACCTAGTGGTAGAAAGATGTGTTCTTACCCCAATAGATCCTGTTCTGGTGGACCCCAAAGTCAAAACACCTTTTAAGGTTAAAAAAAAAAACATTCCAGCCTTAGAACAGACAGGACAGGGTATTTCAAGGTTTTGACCTCAAAATGTTTTCCACACATCTATTAAAGACAGTAATAAGTAAAATAAGAAATATAGATGATTAAAATGAAAGACAACTGATATTACTAGGTAATGTTTGTTAAAAGAAATAGAAATGTAAATCATTGTTATTAATATTAATGGAAGAGCTATACTTGAATAGAATAATTATTCCATTTACTATTGTTATACATATATACACAGATATATATACATATATACTTTTTACTTTTAGGAATTTAGTGTGTATTTTTAAGGGAATTAGATTGAAAATAGGTATGTGTTATAAAATAGAGGTTAAAAAATGAATGTTATAACTGTAAAGGTGTAACTTAAATTTTTAAACAAGATTTGAAAAAAGATACAAAGGTGCTACACTCCACTCTAGTAATTATAGGGGAAAATTTGTTTTATGAGAAAAGATAATATGAAATTGTAAACAGGACAGACGAAAGTATAAAAACATTGATTAGAAAGATTTTAAAAATTAGAAAAAGATATGTAATTGAATTAAGAAAGGAATGAGATAATTTCAAATAAGGCTATAGGAAGTAAATAAATGGAAAAGCTATTGAAAAAATTGCAAAAATAGTTATAAGATATGGATTAGAATGTATAAGATAAATATGTATTGAGTTTATGTCTGTATGGAGAAGTGATAACCCGAAAAAAAAGATATTTTATGTGTATTTATATGTTTTGTGAAAACTTAAATAAAACTTTTATTAAAAAAAGAGGATAAGTGATCTCGTCTCTGTACTTCTAATCAAAGCTGAGACAATTTTTTTATTTTCCACTGTATTTTTTTAGCTTTTTGTTGTGATCCAAATTCACATTAATCCCAGAAATGCTATTCTCTAAACTACGACAAGTTCTGTTCCATCTGTATTTTTCCAACTCATCAACAAGCTGTCAAAAATATAGCATTTGCTAAATGGGATAGCAAGGGACAGTATTATTTGTCTTAACTAAATTCATTCTTCTTTCCTCTGCCCCAAATAGGAGCATTCTCTCTCTCAATCTGTCCCCAGCTTATTAAAGGAACATATAGAATTTTTAAGAGGAAAATTTAAATTTGAATTCATCTTTCTGAATTAAAAAGGCAAAGCATCAACATGATTGATGCCTGTTTTTTTTCTTTTTAAACTACAAAACTACTAAAAATTAATAAAATACACAGCTCTGTACCTGAAATTTATTTTTTAAAAGGAATTAAGGGAAGTATTACCTTGGGGAAAACTTGAAAACCTCCTAAGCTGCAAATTTAACATACCCACCAGTCTAATACATGTAAAAGGCCACCACCATGGGTTGAGTTTATTATAGATTCCAAACTGTCATTTGTCTCTTGGTGATTGCTTTTTCACTTCCTTATGTAGAAAGACAAGCAGAATACAAAGTGTGGTGAACTCACCAGGAGTTAAATTAGAAAGTGGCTTCACTGAGGGCTACAGCCCTTATTTATTTTTTAAAATATATGAATAAATAAGAAGAAGCTTGGCTGACTATTTCTCCCTCCTGCCTCTCTACAGTAAAAATCAGGGAATTTCAATGCAAGTGCTCCATTCTTTATTTAGCTTGGTAAATGTCCACCTTTTTATCCTTGGGCAGAATGCTTTTGTTACAATTTCCTTCATCTTCCCCACAAAGAAACGATGAGTCCTTTTTGATATACCAAAAGGAGCTACATGAAAGGCTCTACACAGCTCCCTAGTATTCTGGTAGCTCTAATGACGAGAATATATGCAGAAATAGCAAAGAGAATGTGTTGGTGGTGAGAGAGACATTGTTAAAAACCGTTCTTCTATATATTTAAGAGGAACAGATATAACAATGCAACCCTGGAGCAAAGTGACTCATTGTACAGCTTCACCAGGTAAAGTAGATTCTTAAGTTTTATTATTCTCTCTTTCTCTCTCTCTACCACCATCACCTCCCTCCCACATACACACTGTATTTTTATTCTTCGTCTGATTCATACTTCCTTTTCTTCAACAAAAGATGGCTTGGGATTTATGCAAGGTTTAAATCTTATCAGGTTTCTCGAGTTTAGTTAAACCAAGGCGGTCCTTTGTGGCATTCGTTGTCCTTCTGTGAAGAGCTCTAGAAATATACCTTCTGGCTAGATCTTGACCATGCCAATGTGAGGGATTCAGCAAGCAGCCATAGTGAAGTAACATGGCAAGAGAGCAATATCCCAGGACTGCCTAGGTTTGAAAATTGAATATCTGGTAAATGGCTGGGGTTCAGTGTTAAAATTATGGAGCTAGAGATGGAGAGATAAGAAGTTAACATGTGGCCTTGAGGGGCAATGCACCAACTTAAAGACCAAAGAATAAATGACATCTGGCAACCTTAAAATCATTGGGTTTTTCTGGTGCAATTAGACAAGAAAAAAAAACTGATTCCTCTTCAGCATGTTGGGCTCTTTCTATAGTGAAATAATAGAAATAATGATAGCCATAACACTTAGACTTATATACTACTTCAGAGTGCTTTTCAGCTCTCTCTAAGTAGTTTACAGAGTCAGCATATTGCTCCCAACAATTTGGGTCCTCATTTTACCAACCTTGGAAGGATGGAAGCGAAGGTGCTATTCAGCAGGTTCTTAACAGTTCTGGAGAACCGGTAGCAGAAATTTTGAGTAGTTCGGAGAACTGGCAAATACCACCTCTGACTGGAGATTTTATAGTATCCTTCCCCTGCCATGCCCACCAAGCCATGCCACAGAACTAATAGTAAAATGTTTGAATCCCACCACTGGATGGAAGGCTGAGTCAACCTTGAGCCAGTGAGAATCAAACTGCCCAAACTGTTAGCAGCAGGCAGTCAACAGAAATAGCCTGCAGTACTGTATTCTAACCACTGCGCCACCAGTGATCCAATTAAATAGCTGCCAGGATTCAAAACAAGCACAGGGCAAGTCTTTTTACATATGTCTTGCTCAATATTTAATTCCATATGGTGAAATGATGGCCCACCACTCTAAGGAGAGTTCACCTTTTCCCAATGGCACTGAAAACCTTCAAACATCTGAGGCAGTGTAAGAACACCTTGCTTAAATGCCCTAGTGCAGGAATCTGTGACCTGGTATGCTCTAGGTCAGGGCTGTCAAATTCCCGGCCGACAGCCTGGATGTGTCACATGCTGGTCATGCCCACACTTAGTTTAGCAAAAGGGGGGAAGCCCTGATATGTCACATGACGCCACCATGATGACATGAGTTTGACACCCCTGCTCTAAGTGATTTAACTACAAAAATCACTGGGCAATCTGATGATGCTTATGGCAGTCTAATCACCAGCTTACTTGCACCTTCGAACAGATGAACAACCAGTGCCTCATGGCAGCTCTGAAGCTCCTTTACGCAGTCCTCAGAAAGTATTCCTAAAAATCAGCACTGTAAATCTCCCTGCTTTTGATAGATACAATGGAGAATTTAAAAAGAAAGAACTGAGCCAAACCCAGGAAACCACCTGTCCATGTACTCAATGGAAAATACCTGTCCATGTACTCAGTGTAAATGTCTACTTTATATCACTGTCACACTCAGGTAGTCCTGCCCACTTCTCTCCCTCCCAGTTTTAAGGTTCACTTCCAGCCATCCAATGCCTTCCAATGCAACTACCGGTATCTAAAATGTTTCTGTTTTGTCTATTCGGCCTTTAGGTGACCATCTTACACAGATGTGGACCTCCAGAATACATTGCATGTATTTTATTCATTTATTCATCTATTTCAAATCCTTTGGGAACATTTGGAAGGGTTATGATCCTTCACAGAGACACTTATGTGTTAACAATGTCACAATGGCAAGTGCAAATGGATAAATAAAGCCCTACTTCCTTTTAATTTTGCACAATGCATAGGACACACAATTAAAAATAATGTTGTTTTGATTGCTCAGCCATAAGCACTAGTTATATTCTGAAGATGCCCCTGTACCTTTAGGATATTTCCAATAATAATTAAGTAGCAGTGACAGAAAACTACAAACTGAAACAACTAGTGGAAGCTGGAAATTATCCAGTAAATCAGAACGTTAATTTCCTATTCTCTTAGGATTTAACTTCCTCAAATTAAAGGAAACCCAATTCTTACAAATGTAACACTGAAAAGCCATTCTGGTTTGTTAGATAATTTGAGATTCTTGTATGAAATGAACAAATCCACCAGCTTTTATAAGTCTTATTTTCCCCCAATACTGACATTATTCAGAAATTATAGCATTCATGGTTTTCCATTGATCATACACATTGTCTATTAAGATAGATTCACAAAATTGTGATTGAAATATGACTGAATCAGAATTGTCGCAATCAACTTGGTGCTGTAATGCAACCTGGATAAAGCAGACCAACGTTGTTTTCATGGTCATTGCCAATGTTCAATAATCTCTTTGAAGTCCAGTCTTGGAATCTGAAATGAGGGCACAAAGGGAAGACGAATGACAACATACAATGATGACATCATCCCAAAAAAGTGCTTTGATGCACATACTTGCACCAGATGTTGGGTTATAAGAACATATTGTGACATCTCTGCATATATGTATCAATAATTTGACATCTTTGTGATTTGTTCTCTTACATATGATGTCACTTTAGATATGTAACATCAAAGGATTTCATAAAAGGACTTGAAGACTCCATTGGTTTCCACACATTCTCCTTTTAAACTGATTGGTTAAAATATAGTTCTTTTAGCCCTATTTTGGGGAGTGAGGTAGGGGATGGAGAAGAAGAATTAATGAACGTGGTTGTCCACATTTGGGCAGTGAAACTCTTACCATTTCAGTGCAACAAAAATGGGTATTTTTATTTTGTGATATTTTTAGACTGTTGAAATACAGGTAAAGAACGATTAAGCAGAAGGCATGAAATCAAGTTTTAAATGACATGTGACTTCATTTTTGCCTGAAGTGTTGCTGTATCTTTTTAGAATTCATAAAGAGAGTCCCCCAGGATATTTCACAGTATGGTAATATGCAGCATTCTTTCCTGACAGGTCATTATTGCAAATCTTGCTGGCGTCCAGTACCTGCCATATGAGGCACAGTCTCTGACTTAGTGTCACCTCTGTAAGAAGAAATCAAGGATTTTGCCTTGAAATCATAAAGATCTATAAGAACTCAGAAGTTGCCAGACAACTGATCTACACTTGAACTCTAATTTTTTTCACAAAAATATAATTCACCAAGCCGGTGTTATTCTTGATGAAACACAAATAATTGTATGGACTGCCATAAAATTAATCAGTTTCAACTCTTGTTTATACCCAGAAAGTTGTATTTCACCCTTTTCCATCACATATGCACATATAGGAAGAATTTCACTGTGAATTTTAAGGCGAGTCAGCAGTGATATTCTTGGGTTGGTGATACCATGGAGAAAAACTGCCTCTAAGCTTTTTTATTAGTGTATTATGCTAATGCCATGGCTCTTTTTGAGAACAATGGGTTTTAAGATCTGCTTTTCCACACAGAATTGTAGCACTGGGTTTTACTGTATCCCCTCCATTGTGAAAGCATATTGGAAAATATGATTGGCCCATTGTGCCATTAAAATTAGACACTATGATTAGAGGGTATAAATGTTTGAAACTTCCAACTACATTGTCAAATTTTAGCAGCAAAATAGCCAAACATTGATAGCAATGTTTATAGAATCAACATATCAATCCTAAAATAAAATAATAATATATAATTTTAGTGTTTCTAACAAAATTTAAAAAAATACACCACCAGAGTTAAATCAAATAGATGAAATCAAATACTAACATAATAAAGATAATATAACACTTAAAATTGTGGCATGCCTTGCTATAGTGGTGCATTAATTACCTGTGCAAGTGTAAATATAAAATATTACAGACTATGAAGTAAAATATATATCATCAAAAACAAGACAGCTAGTACGTGTCAAATCTAAAGTAATAATTAAAACAGAAGTGATTGTTTCTGTGACCAGTTATGCCTTATTTTCATCACAGCAACACAGAATTTGGCTACCACAGTGGTAATAAACCCTTCTTCTAGAAGTTGGTTCACATAGTAATTGCCAGGTCTTTCTAGAAATGTACATAGTGGGGACAGAATATAAGCAGATCAGAATTGGCCATGTAGTAAAATAGCTTCAATCTCCTTGTTACCAGAAGGGCAGGTATGCTTTCCTAATGGGGTTTTGGAGTATCTGCCTTGCAGCTGTCTAGATGGTAAGATGTTATGCCTGACTGAAAAATGTGATTCTCAGCTTGAGGAAATTTAGATTTTGTGGCTATCCAGCTGGGATTCTTTCTAACAATGTCAGGCAAAACACAATCGACATGTGGAACTTTGTTCAACTTAAAGGGCTCAAACTATCCCTTGCCGAGAGACAGGGAGCCCATTTTGAACTTGGTTGTGGTCAACTTCACTTTCATGTATATATTGCTAGCAAGGTCCACATATAACCCTCTAAAATTGAGCTTGAATTGGTACTAGATTGACTGGGGAGGCTAGCAATTTTCCTAGCCTTCTGGTAATATGCTAGAAGTTTCCTTCTTCCTGAGTGATTGAATTCGTTTGTGCCAATTCTCCTTCTTTACCAATATTTTCTTTCTTTTAAGAGGATGTTGTACTGAGCCTTTAAATTCTGTAGGGACAATACTTTCCTTCTTTCGATGATTGTATATGACCTTTTCAGCTGTGCAACAGTTCTGATCAAACCACTTTTTAAAAAATGTTTTACACAGCAGTTACTAGAGTGTTTTGGTTTTTGTTTGTTTGTTTGCTTTGACAAAAGCCAATTTCAGATAAAACTAACAGACCACAGAAGTCCAAACATGTCATTAAATAAAAGGTATGCACAAATTTCTAACTTTTCTGGGGCTACCTTTTGAAATATTTCATTCCATTAATTTCATACTTCTGTGTTACTAATTTCTAGCACTGGAGCATTGACTCATTTTTTTCCTTACTACTCTGACACTCCTCACTCTGTCAGGTGCTATCCTAAGTCACCATGTTGCTGTTTACTTCTATATTGCACTATTATCTTCTATATCAAGCCAGATGTTTTAAACAAACAGGAGGAGCAAAAATGCAAGATAAAAGAACCTATTTTGCATACAGGAAGTCTCAGTTTCAATCTAAGAATTCCAGACATGGCTTCTGCCTGAAATTTAAGAGAGCCGCACTGCAAATAAATGCTGAGCTTGGTGCAATAAGACCTATGCTTTTAATTTGGAGTTTTCACAATGCTTGCAAACATGGGAAAATGATATTTGCTTCTGTAGTCCATATACATAGCAAAAGTAAGCCTTTCCCCCCACTAATTTCGAAAAATAAAAATGCAGGAAACAACAAGCATTTGGATGGGTGGTCCAGTAGATGTTGGTTATATCCATTTAATGTGTAGTTTCATTACTTAAATTATTTTCAGTGATCACACAATGCACTGAGCCATAACCAACAAGTGGCTTGAGTTCGTGCAACAGAATAAGCCATTAAAAAAAACTAACCCAAATTAAAACAAGCCAGTTTTGCTTATTCTACAGATGAGGTAATTATAATATTGTAACCTGGTTCCAAATGTTGTGTCTCAGCCCCATCACAAGTCCTGCCATTTGCAAGACATTCCCATGTAAATTGGATCTAAATTCACATTACCTCCACGTTTTGCAATCACAACCTGCAGCTTAGGTGCTTTCTGTATGATGGAGCTTCTGTATGATGAAGCACCTTCAAGCAATATTCGAATATGAACTATGCCACTTGCTCAGTTTGCTTCCCTCTCAGATTTTCCATAAAATAATGAGAAGTTTTCTCTGCTAACAGCAGTGATTTTTATTAGCGTGATTTTGTCTCTAAGCTGGTTTGAAGAACATGAGAATAAAAATTAGGTTATGGTATACATAGTAGTCTCTCAAATGAAAGATCCAAAACATAGATGAAATACCTTGAAGGTCACATTCCAGCTAGCCCTGAGGTGAAGATGGGGGGAAATGCTGTTTCTCCAAGGGGAGGTAAGAATGCAGTCTACCACTTGCAATTGATTGTGGTAGATAATGGGCAGTAATTGAGTTCACAGCAGTGATGCAGTAAATTTGTTGTGTGGTAGCATTAAGTTGCAAGATTTATTTATTTATTTATTTATTTAAAAAGCCAAATCCAGAGACTTCTTTCTTCAGCTATCTTTAACACTTCTATTAGAATACCTATGAGCATAATTTACCTTAATATAGCTTATGCAGAATCACCACAAAAAGTGGTGTTTCCCTCCTGCTTTCTTCTCTGATGATGCTAGCTGTCTTCAGTACAACAACTAGAGCTGTTGTTCCTTCCTCAGTTCAACATGGTAGACTTTGCAAGTTATAGCACTTGCTCTTACATGGAAAGATCTTTGTTTTATTCTGGGTATGATCTATGAATGCTCACCATATAGCCATGGTGGTGCAGTGGTTAGAATGCAGTATTGCCAGGCTAATTCTGCCCACTGACAGCAGTTTGATTCTTACCGACTCAAAGTTGACTTCCATCCTTCCTTCCTTCTGAGGTTGGTAAAATGAGGACACAGATTGTTGGGGGAAATATGCTCTGTAAACTACCCAGAGAAAGCTTTAAAGCACTATGAAATGGTATATAAGTCTAAGTGCTATTGCTATTGCTATTAAATCATATGTATATGTACAAGAGAAATCAACATTTTATGTCTCACAGACAAAAGCTTCAGACAATCTGTGTAGAAGATGTCAAGAAGAAACCCAGGCCTATTTTTATCCCTGTGATCTATTAATATATAAAATGGAATCTGTTTAATTCCCAGTTCAGAGAATAAAAACGACTTTTGCTCTTTATTGAAGCTCTATGTGCAAACCTAAGTTTAAATTGTTTTTTTTTCCTTAAAAAAAAGAGAAGAAAAAGAAAGTTTGAGTAGAGCCACAGTCAACGGGCTGGAATAGGAATGTGACAAGCTGACATCATGTAAAATGAAAATGAGACAAAACTGGGATATCAGCCAAGCAGAACCTCCCACGTGGCAGACTAATGTTCTATATCTCTTTTGAGAGAGTGTACCTGTGCTAAGCATGTGAATGTTTTTCATCATCTTACATGGTTTAGAGGTGGGTGGATATAACTACCTATTGCACTCAGAATAGCTGTTGTTTTTCCCTGGGGTTTATTCACTAACCTGATACATTTACTCTTAAGAATGGTCTCTGTTTGATCACCAATCTAGCAAATTGAACTGATTCAGTATTAAGTTAAAGGTTATGCCCAAAATAATTCAATTCTAATACAGTAGGATAACAGAATCATAATGATGGAAAATATGAAATTCACACTTTGGAACAGAGCATTTAATCCTCTTTGGAGACATGTGGATAATGCCATACATCAGCCTCAAAATATTCTAAGCCTACCCTTGAAATGCAGAATGAATTGTCTATGAATTCATAAGTAAGTTGCCTTTTGAATGTTCTGAGAATATATTTAAACTTTTTAAAGGTTAAAAGGTAAGGTTTTTCTTCTTGTTGCTATTCCTCACGGGTATGTGATATAGAAAATTATATTAATGATTCTCTATATAAAATATGTAAAATGCTTTATTTAAAAACATAGATTTGCACTCAACTTATTCTTAAGAGATCAAGCTATAGCCATGTTTAAGAGAAAAAAAGAATGTACAGAGAAGATATTTAACATGGGTGCCAGATGTAGAAAGACAAGTTTGGACTCCAAGGCTGACTGAAGAATCAAATTAAATACATAATGAGGATCCATTCCTTGCACATCTTTCAGATTGATTCAAGATTTTAAATCCAACACTGTTTGGACATATACCAGGTGTAGTATTATCCTATCAGGCAGTCACAATTAGTAAGCTGCCCACTCTATCTTAAAATGGCTGGATTTTTTTCAAATTGCCTTCAAATACACCGCTTCATGTACCATCCATTGCCATATTTAATGTTACCAAAATGTGTATTATTTAATAGAAGAGGATTACAGTTAAGTGTATCGACGTAAACAGATTCTGGGATTCTACCAGTTCGCACCTATTTGCTAGAACCGGTTGTTAACATTCTAAGCAGTTCGGAGAACCGGTTGTTAGAAGAAATTACTGGCCTAATCCTGTAAGGAAGGCAGGAAGGAAACATTCTGGTGTTGCTTACAGAAACTGCCTCTCCGTTAACCCTTATTACATTCTTGGAGGGACTAGACTTCCTGTCTCAGGAACATCTCAGGAGTTTTTTCCCCCTCCTTTGCTGGTACTTTGCTTGTGTGGAGTGACCATTCAAAGTTACAGTGGCACTGAAAAAAGTGACTTATGACCCTTTTTCACACTTACGACTGTTGCAGCATCCCCACAGTCATGAGAGGCCAGGTGAGGAGATGCATGCCTTGATGTGAGTGATATTGAGTTGGCCACACCCAGCCAATAACATGACCACCAAGCCATGTCTACCCAGTCACACGACCACCAAGCCACACCCACCACCTAAGCCATGCCCACAGAACCGGTTGTTAAAAATTTGAATCCCACCCTGGATATAAATTGATAAAAAGAATCCTAGCATCTCCAAGGCCAGAAATGTCTCTGGAAACAATGCATGATGTGTCTACACACCTGTACACATTCCTGATCTTTCAAGGAGACATTATCCCAACCAAAAGAAGTGAAAGTTTGGATGTCATCGTGCCATTTGTCCTTCAAGTAGAAACTCCTCAAGCTTTATCATGAGTTCAAAGAGAGTCTGGATCTTTAAGCAGCATACAAATGCAACCTTCAGCCAATATCTGGAAGAGACACGAGAATTTAAATTATTTTACCTTTTTAAAGGATTATGCCGTGGAAAAATCAATACGTCAATAGTACACTCTTTCATACAATTTCAGAAGAACAAATGAGTTGAAAGCATTCTCGGGTCCCTCTCATGAATGTCGCCGATTTGCCTTCACCTCTTCCCCTTCTTTCTGTCTTGTAATAAACTTAGTCATCTTATTGATTTGTTTTGCCCCCAGTTGTTAAAGCAGCAAAAGTAGTTGTGACTCTCAATTTTACCAAGGTACATCATGCTGGCAGAATAGTGAAGCTTGAATCACAACACTCTGCTAAGTTTAAATGTCTCACACTACAAAGTAATCAGCAGGAATAACGGTACAAGGAGAAGTTGCAATTATCTTTGCAATATGTATTCACAAGGCAACAGGGCTGGCCTGTGGGATTTAAAACTGCCATTGTTATCCAAAATTTTAGCAGCTGCAGCCTTCACTGAATGTTACAGGTCTACAAATAGCATATTCTATTTTCACGGCTGTGAGTAAGTGTACCGCAGCTTTCTCATCTAGTGACAGCAATATTCCTTTGTATGCTTTTGAGGGCAGAAAGATGGGGCAGCTGGATTATAATAGCAGTGAGGCTGAAGGAGACATTAGTAGTACATCATAGACTATAATGCCTTCTGTTTGTGGAGATTCTCAGTCATCCAGGTCATGTCTTCTCTCTTCTCCCTACAATATCTTCTTTTTTCCACCAGGAGTTTTAGCAGTTTCCGTTGTCGGAGTCCTGGGACTTTTGAATGCTGTGGTTTGTTTGGTCTGAACCAAAAATTAAATCTGAATTAAATCTTTCTTTCTGTATGTGTGTGTGGGGGGGACACAAATTATTTTGTTTTGTTTTTATCCTTTCTACACTTTGTTTTTATCCTTTGTACACCAAGAGCTTCTACACCAGAGACAAATTCCTTGTGTGTCTAATCACAGTTGGCTAGATAAAGTATTCTGTTTTTTTTCCATTCTACTTCTTTGGGTTTTGGCCAATCCTACACCCTGAAAATATATGGCAGAATAGCAACTGCTTATTTCCTTAAAAAATGGGGGAAAGTTTTATTTTCACAGCTGTTTTAATGGTATAGAACATATCTCAACCCAAAACTTTGTGTTAGCAGGAGATCTCAATTCTCAGCAATGGAAGAAGAATTAAATTTAACCTTGTCAAATCTCTGGAAGTCTCACTGAAGTAGCATTCCTGTTAGGAGAAAATAAAAAGAATGCCATTGCCAGTATCATGCACATGTTTGTGTATAGAGTGACTTTGTAAGCACTGTTGACATCAGAGTTCCTGCTACAAACTCATCAACTGCTAACTTTAATTTTCTGCCTCTCCATTATTTCTCTTGAAATCATCTATGAAGCACCACTTCATCTATTATGAAGGTCTCACAAGGTGATTTTGGACCAATTGCCATCTTTCATCTCCCTGCTATTCTCATGGCCATAAGCTCCTTAGAATTGTTTAGATAGCGATAGGAACATGGTTATGCAAGATGTTTTTTTCTAGAGGCCAGGAATTTCCCAGTGAAAAGAACCCATCCATGCCATTCTTCAGACTTACATTCTGGATCTTGGCTAGCTGACTGGTGGTTAGTGGTGATGTCAGGAAAAAAAACTAGCAGCAGCAATACCCCACCTCTGATTCTGCTTCCCAAAACTGGGGTTTTATGGATGCTCTCACTTCCAAAGCATAGAAGGCAAGAACAGAAGTAGCCAGCAATATGTGTAGAGGCCTTGATCATGAGATGCTCCAGAAGTCAAAGGTCAAACTGTGCATAAACTGGCAAGACTTCCCCTGAAATGAAGTCCTAATAATATTATTCCTAATCCAGTTCAGGGCTTCCTAGTTTTAGAGGAAAATTTGAAGCAATGCATATTATTCAGGATCAGGAGTAGTGTACTCTGATTTTTTTTAAAAAAAAGAGTTTGAAACACTGCCTATTATTCTGACAGAGAAATGTCATTTTTGCACACTATCTATTATTCCAGAGCGGATCTTTTCTCATTTAGCTTGCAGCACTGAGTGTTACTCTTACAATATCTAATTCAGGTAATCCTCAATTTATGACCACTTACTTAGAAATCATTTGAAGTTCCGAGGGAGCTCTCCAGGGTTACTGATGACCTGGATTCAATTTTGATGATTGGGCACCTCTTTCCATAGTGACATGATCATATTTTAGATTCTTGTCAACCAGACTGCATTTGTGGCCATTTGCAGCATCCTGTGGTCATGTGGCTGTGATTTATTATGGGTTTTTTTTTTGCTGGAAACCAGCATTTACGTCCTGTATCTGGCAAAATAACATCCATTGCAAACAATAGATACACTTAAAGACAGCGTTAGCATTCCAAGTAACATACCCATAGAAAGCAGAATTCTGAGACAGGGAGATTCCTCAAAGAACAATTTATTGGATACATCATATTGGTGCAACTGGTGAAAGCTGACTCTTATGTTCCCATGGCTTTCACCCAATTAAAAAGTAAATGTTTTCCTTTTCCTCCAAGTCACTGGTCAGGCTGTCCAATCAAGGGGCTGAACAGTTGCTTGGTTACTTCACTCCTCCTCTGGGCAGCCACCTGTGAGAATGTCCTTGGTTTCCACAGGAAAACTTTATTGTTTTGGCTACAAAACCCCATCTAGTTATTTTCCCCCTCCCTCTGTTGTGTGGCAACCCTGAAGCCTCCAAGATGGCCTCAGCCACGTTCACTTCAGGGTTAACAGACAGTGCCAAAAATGATCTTGAAATTGGGCATGATCCTGTGGTGACTCCCTTAACAATGGGAAAGATTTACAAACATAATTCCTGGCTTAATTATAGTCATAAGTTGGGAGTGCCTGTAGCTACCAAAGAGAATGACCGTTCAGGAAAATTGCTCTCATCCAGAAAACAGAAGTCAACAGTTTTGAAATTATTACTTTTCATTGAGTTCATTAAACATATAATAAGAGATTCCTCAGAAATATTGAATGCTCCCTACTATTACCACCTGCAGGCAGAGGGGAACATGCTTCTTTGTCTCTGCTGTTGCAGGTTTTGTTTTGTTGTTTTAATAAAACAGTAACAACATCGCCTTGTAGAAAAGGAAGTATCTCAATTTGAAAGAGAAGGATGACTTTTTTGTGGGACAGGAGCTGTCTAGTTCATCAGTGAAGTCTCATCATTTCAAAAGATTCCAGGCAGCACTTTGGCAGGGCTGAGAAAATGCACCATCTCTGGAGAGGAAAGACTTCTGTTCAGAGCCACAAGTGAGTTCAGGATCATTTAATTCAAAATCTCCACATAATTTTCTTTTATTTAAACCATTATTAAGAGATATCCTTCAGCTTATCACATGTGAAGCACAAGCTTCCCTCGGCATTAACTTTGACACATACCCAGCACTTCAGGGATTATATTAATTTAGCCAGGAGTACCTGATAGCAAGCATTTGATTGCACAAGATGCAGACAGATTTACTCTTGTTATTGATTTGTTGGCAAATATACTGGGCAAAAATCCCCTGGTATCTCTAGAAACTCTGCCTTCTGCATATGATTGGATCCGAGAACTATTTTCGTCTGTGTTTAAACTTGGTGATAACTTTTTAAAAGAAAGAAGTGGCCAGGTGGAAGATGGAAAGGGAAGGCTTGCTGGGAGTTGTGGTGAAAAGGAAAGTTTTGTATGTTTTCAGTGAGTCCCATTTAAAAAGAGATTCCAGTAGTGGGAAGTTCCATTTCATGCCTGTGTATGTTCATGCATGTGCCTTCCTCCCTTGGGGACCAAAGGAGAAATGAGAACACTATTCTAATGAAGTAGGATGGGATAAAAGCTTCCTGCCCTGCAAACTTATTGCAAGTGTTTCTAATAACAACAAATTTAATCCGGATATTTTATTTTATTATATATATACACACATCCAATTCACTCACAGGGTCTCCAGTTACCCTACAGAAGTAAAACCTCAAATACAAAGCCCTATGAATCCCACCCTCTTGGTGACAACAACCAGGCAAACCACTTGATGGGCTTTGTATTATCTTGAGGTCTCCAGACCTGCTGACAAAACCATGTCTTTGGAGCCTTTTGAAAAAGTATCAATTATCTCTGTTGGGAGGATGTTGCACAGGAAGGGAGCCACCGTGGAGAAGGTCCTTCTTGGTTTTACTAAATGGATCTCCTTAAGGGGCTAATAACATAACTTGCCCCAGAGGTGGTATTCAGCAGGTCCCCACAAGTTCTGGAGAACTGGTAGCGGAATTTTTGAGTAGTTCGGAGAACCGGCAAATACCACCTCTGACTGGCCCTGCCCCCATCTATTCTCTTCCTCCTGAGTCCCAGCTGATCAGCTGGGTCTTCTTTTGTTGCCCTGCACAGGAGAACGGAGCTGGAAAGCAGGTTAGTGGCGTGGGGAAGGAATGGGATTTTGCAGTGTCCTTCCCCTGCCATGCCCACCAAGCCACACCCACCAAGCCAAGGCACACCCACAGAACTGGTAGTAAAAAAAATTGAATCCCAGCACTATATGTAAGGCTTTAAAGGTGGCAACCAGCACCTTGAATTGGACCCGGAGGCAAAGCAGCAACCAAAGCAGCTCCCACAAGAGAGGTGAAACCATGCAGGCCACCACATTTTGAACCAATTGAAGCTTCTGGATACTTTTCTAGGATAGCCCCATGTGGAGCTCACTGCAGTAGTTAAGATGTGAGATGAAGCATGAGTGAAGGTGAGCAGAACTTGCTGATCCAGGAAAGGATCTAAGTGATGCACAACCCACAGTGCAAAGGCCCTCCTGGCCACAACTGCCACTTGTTCCTCCGGTGGATGGACCTGTCCTAATGATGAGCCAACAAGAAAATGTGGTTATGCCCAGAGGTGGGCTTCAAATTTTTTAGCAAGGGACTTTCTGCCCTAACGACTGGCTGGGTGGGTCTGGCTGGGTGGTCATGTAACTGGATGGGTGTGGCCAACTCAACATAGCTTCTTTGCCCTAATTACCTAAAAAAAGATATATACCAAAAAGTTGTTTATTATTTCATGTATTTAATACTTAAATAAAAACTGGGTGAAACCAGGCTTAATAGCAGTGAATGTGAGAGGGATCTTGGAGTCTTAGTGGAGTTTCTGGTGAGTTATGAGATTCTTATATACTTAGGAATTAATCCCCTCGGAGGCTAGTGGCTATGTTACCTGCTTTTCTCAGTGGCGCTCCCTCGCAAGCACTGAGTGGATTGGTTATCTAGCTTGCAACATTTTTGTGAGTTGTGAAATGCTCATAATGCCCAGAAGTTAAATTTAGCCTATTAAGAGCTTTCCCTTGCTGCTTGTCTTTCTGAGGTTATTGGGGGCACTCCGAGTCCCACAGAATCTTAACAAGGGGCTCTCCTGAGCCCCTGCAAGTCCCCAGCAGCCCACCCCTGGTTATGCCCTTAATTTTTAATTCTTATATATGAGAGTGGGCAGGTTTTTTTATATCCAGAGCCTGAATGTTCAGATTATCCAGGGCTCATTTGAGATGGAATAATCCTGAAAACTGGAAGAGTCAAGACATTCTGGCAATTTGTCTCTCAGGGTTTCTAGAAGGAATTTAGGAATGTACTTTGTTTTTAAATATATGTCACAGTTACTTAACATAAAGAACAGGAAACCATCCACCATTTTCTACCAAATGTGCCTACAGATAGAGCTGAGATCTGAGGAAAATATGTTGCCTGAGGCCTCAAATTGCCCAATGTTGCGGTATATGAAAGCTGTCCTTATTATATACTAATCAATTTTCCTTAAGGGTTTTGGCTGGGATTTCAGGGATACAGAAACTGATTTTCTCCTCCAGGATAATATTTAATCTAATAAATGCACACATTCGTTCTAGCAAAAAGAAAGAGAGAGAGAGAGAAAGAGAGAGAGAGAGAGACAGAGAGAAGGGAGGGCAGGGAAGGGGGAGAAAAAGGGAGGGAGAGAGGGAGAGGGAGGGGGAAGAAAGAAAGAAAGAAAGGAAGGAAGGAAGGAAGGAAGGAAGGAAGGAAGGAAAGAAAGAAAGAAAGAAAGAAAGAAAGAAAGAAAGAAAGAAAGAAAGAAAGAAAGAAAGAAAGAAAGAAAGAAAGAAAGAAAGAAAGAAAGTTTGTATATCCGTGCAAGTGGATTTAGGCCAAAGAGTAAAACTAAAGGGAATAATTCATTAAAAGCAACTTTTTTGTCCACTAAAAATTGGTGTGTGAAGTAGAAAATGAAAATCTTTAGACCTGAGAGTAATTAAAAAGTAATGTTTGGTTTTTAAGAAAAAATAGTTCCCACCAATCTCTTGATTTTCCAATGCCTGAAATTGGCAGCCCGGCCGTTTTCCTTCCTCCCAGATGGTTTATATTTTTCTACTGCCATCTGTTTCTCATTTGTAGCACTTTTTTTACGCCTTAGTCATCTGAGCCTCAGTTGCCCTTTACCTGTTTAAGCTTAACCTGGATGATTCAATTACACATTCCTCCTGCTGTTTTAAAGCTGATTTCACTGTTTGGAAGAATTTGCCAGAACATGAGAAACTTAACTCAAAACTTAACTTGAGTTATTTGTCTCCTCTGTAGATCACTTTTTCCTAAAGTTGTTTGGCCTTGCCTTTACCTGTATCTGATGAATATGAACATGTTCTTGTATCTGCAACAAGGTGTTTCTATATTCCATGAAGAACGGGTCATTCAGTGTCTTTATGTGCCTTTGTTTTTATAAATTTGGCATCAATATACAGCATTATTGGCCAAGTACTGGGCCTCTTTATTCTGCTAGAGAGGAATATTTCTATAGCTGGACCTTTGGATACAGATATACTTCCCTGTAGCCTAAAGGAGGCCCGTTGTTTTATGCCATAGACATTATCTAAAATAAATTCAGAAGCAGTTCTGTTTTACCACATCCTTCCTCAAGTCCCTCTGGGGAGTGAGGATGCCAGCCATAACTGCAGTTTTGTCTGCAACACACTCTGACTGAAAGGAAAAATAAAAGGTGCAAGTGTTGCTGTCTGATAAGGAAAGAGAAAGAAAACTGAGAGGGTTTTGCAGAGTAGAAAAATGGAGGAGAACAAGATTAGGAGTTTCTGTCAGCCAGACCTGATGATGAAGGATACTATGGCCAACTCCTTACTATTCCCCACCACCCCATGCATTCATTTCATTCATCAGCAGCAAGGTAGATTTAGGAACCACCATTTTACTTTCCCAACACGTTCTGAGCATGTAATGTCAGAGATCTTTTTGGAAATAAAAAAAAAATGGCTGCTGCCAATGCTGCATTCATGTTGACTGCAGAAGAAGCAGGAGACCAATGTCAGAAGAATCTCTGAAGGGCACTTTGTCAAGGCCTTCTGCTAAGCTGCCCCTGACCTGGACTTAACTGTATGGAGCAAAGGTCAACAAAAAGAGTTGGAAACATGGATTCTGTGGCACTAACTCTTCAGCCCTCATGACCTACCTACTACATGAAGGCAGTGAGACATAGACAAACTTGGGGATTTATTCCATGCCCCTTCTTTGTTTATCATTTTACCTGTTCTTCTTTTTATGAGATTTGCAGGTGTAGCAAAATGCAGGCATTTCTTGTTCCTTTAGTGCAAATAACACCAAATAACACAACAAAGTCTGCCAAATGACAGTGATAACTTTCCTGAGTGCATCGGCCGTACTACAGCAAATTGATGCACTTGAAAACAGAATTGATGGACACCTGCTATATTTACATCGGACCCACCAAGTTATTCCAGAACTGAAACACTGAAGTGAGATAAGGGAACCCAGTTCCAAGACTACCAAACTAATGAGAGTAATGGATGTTGTTCTTCTTCAGTGATCTCTAGAACTTACCCTGGAATGTTTTCCTTCTTGTTAAGTCCAACAGTGCCCATTAAAGGCATTCCATGAAACTCTTTCTCTTTCCAGTTGCAGAGATTGCTAAAATGAGTCTTACTTGTATAAATGCAGAAAAATGCCCAAATTAAATTAAGAATGTAAGAAACTTACACTGAAAAAAACCAAGCTAAATGGCAAAATGGATTGATATAAATGGAGAGGAGAAACCCTTGACAGATGTTTGTAAAATAATAAGCAGTATGAAGAAAGTAAAATGATAGATTTATTTTATTTTATTGCCCTCTTTCATAAAAGCAGAACCTAGACGTCTGTTGACAAAGTCTGTTGACAGTAGATTCACGACTGACAGGAGAAAAGAAATGGCATTCAAGACCATCTGTGTGGTGATCACTGCAAGTTTAAAGGCCTTTAAAAGAGGATTAGGAGAATTAATGGAGGATAGATCTCTTGGTAGCTATCACCCAAAATAGATAAATGGATCCTTAAATGCTTAATACCAAAATACTTCTGGGCACAAGCCACCTGGCCAGCTACTTTGTGAAGGAAGATGCCACATTAGATGGACCATTGATTCAATTCAGCAGGTGCACCCTCAAGTTCCTAGGCTTCATTTCTTGCAATGAAGCTCAAGCTATACCGTATTACATTTTCAAGGCAGGTACCTAAAATAATACTTCTCAACCTTACAAACTTTAAAACACATGAACTTTAATGCCCAGAATTCTCCAGCTCCCATATCTCAATGTTCCTAAGGTTGAGAAATATTGGGTCTAAAACAGAAGTGGTATTCAGCAGGTTCTGACCAATTCTGGAGAACCGGTAACGGAAATTTTGAGTAGTTTGGAGAAGTGGCAAATACCACCTCTAACTGGAGATTTTACAGTATCCTTCCCCTGCCATGCCCACCAAGCCATGCCCACAGAACCAGTAGTAAAAAAAAAATTGAATCCCACCACTGGTCTAAAACATGTCAGAGATATAGTTGGCTCCTTTTTCTGACTTCAGCCTATTAAAATAAACCAGACTTTACAAGCTAAGTCAATTATCATTTAGGATCTCTGATAACTATTATCATTAAAAATTGTATATCTATTAATCAATCCATTATCCTCCACTTAGAGACAAACAACCTACTCTCTAATAAATAATTTGGTTTCAGAAAAAAACTATCCTGTAATCTGCAACTCTTACACTGCAAAAACATGGACTACACAACTCGATCAGGGCAAAACAATAGACACAATCTACATAGACTTTTGTAAAGCCTTTGATTCAGTGGTATATGACAAACTACTACTAAAACTAAAATCTTATGGTATCTCTGGACACCTACATAACTGGATAGAAGCATTCCTGTCAAACAGACAACAAATGGTCAAAATTGGGAGCGTTCTATCAAATTCTGTACTTGTCAACATTGGTGTCCCCCAAGGCAGTGTTTTAGGACCAACTTTCTTCATACTCTACATAAATGACCTCAGTGAACATATTAGGAGCAACTGCATTCTCTTCGCTGATTATGTAAAGCTATTCAATACCACAGACAATACTACTACCCTCCAAAAAGATCTTGACTATGTATCAGAATGGTCAATCAAATGGCAACTTCAAATCTCAGCAAATAAATGCTCTGTCTTACATATTGGCAGAAAAAATCAGAAAATAAAATTCAAGCTAAATAGTCAAGACCTTGTTGAGGATCCAAACTTTGTCAAGGACCTTGGAATACTCATCTCAAATGATCTAAGTGCAAGAGCCCACTGTAACTACATAGCCAAAAAGGCATTAAGAGTTGTTAATCTAATCCTATGTAGCCTCTTCTCTGTTAATATCACACTACTGATTAGAGCATACAAAACATTTGCTAGACCTATACTTGAATACAGCTCATCAGTCTGGAACCCATATCATGTATCTGATATTAACACAATTGAAAAAGTCCAAAAATATTTCACAAGAAGAGTTCTCCACTCTTCTACTCATTGCAGAATACCTTATGCCACCAGACTTGAAACTCTAGACCTAGAAAACCTAGAACTACGCTGCCTTCGGTCTGATCTAAATATAGTATATAAAATCATACATTGCATTGTCCTACCTGCAAATGAATACTTCAGCTTCAATCATAACAATACAAGAGCACACAATAAATACAAACTCAAGGTTAACTGCACCAAACTTGACTGCAGAAAATATTACTTCAGCAACAGAGTGGTCAATGTTTGGAATACTCTGCCTGACTCTGTGGTTTCTTCCCAAAACCCCAAAATCTTTAACCTTAGACTGTCCACTATTGACCTCACCAATTGTGCCTACTGTCCCTGTCCTATTGTTTTTTATTTTTCTTATAAGTATCTATCTCATGTATTCAAAACTATATTTATTCTTATACCTGTATCTTGTAAGCGATTGACAAATCAAATAAATACTAAAAAAATATTTGCAGATCATTGTAATGAATGAACAAAGCATTCTTATAGGTCATTGCTGTTGTTTTTAAGTGCAAGTCTTTGGGGAGAGTGATGCTGTAAAAATGTAATAAATAAAAAGACAAAGATTTGCTTTCATTAGTTATGTATGTTAATAAGCCACTATAATTTTGATCATATGTATGTGTAGTGGAATTGGCTCTGGATAATTTAATAACAATGAAGGTTCACATTTAGATTTTGGGTGATAGCCAGCTTGTAGCCAAAAGACAGGAGAGAAAAAAGGATTAACCCAGGAGAGCATCTACATATAATTTAATTTAAATGAATGAAATAAAGTTGATATGATTGCTCCACCTATTTTGAACAAGTTTTGCCTTTTGACATGTTAAAAAAATTACAATTCAACAAGTCATACTGAAGATTTTGGATGGCACAGATTGCATTCGCTTGCTTAAATGTATCATGGTACAGTGAGTTTTAAGATTCTCTATTTAAAAATCATTGCAAGCAGGCTCACTGATGTGTGAAACTAATATATCTGCTTGGAGATAGGTGTCTAACATTTATCTCAGGTATTATTTTGAATTTCAGATAACAACACATACATTAACCTATCTATTTCTGAGTGGAATAATGCTGTAGCAATTGCATGCATGTTGTGCAACATACAGCAATTTGAGATATTACAGAACAGAGGAAATGCATGTTTAAATTCCCTTTTGTATTCTCCAGGAGGTTGGCTTTTTTTTTTTTTCATTTTCTTAGTGTGTTTAAAGAACACAGTCAGACAAAGGTAAATGTTGTGGCCGACCAGCAGAGCTGGCAGCAGACTCAGACAGTGAGGAGGTTGGGGAGGAACGTGGGCCAGAACACTAACAAAGCCCTAATGCCTCTGCATATGTTTTCAAAAATATTAATTGGAAAAAACAATTAAAAGCAATACATTTTTGCACAAGCTACAATAAGTAGCCTTTAAAAGGATGTATGAAATAAGGAGCCCAGACTCTCACATCTAGGTTTTGAATGGGTCACTAAGGCATTAATTCATACCCAAATTACAATGCTCCATACTTCAAAACAAGACAATTGGAGTATCCAATGTAACATTTGGGTTGGCTAATCAAAAATTATTGCTATTGCAGTAATTCCTTAGTTCCATCAAGTGCATGATTTGATGAATAAATCTTTGATTTGCTTTAGAGAAATGGTGTCAAACTCATGGTGTCACATTGTCATCACATGATGTATTGCGACTTTTTCCCCTTTGCTAAACCAGGGGTGGGTGTGGCCAGCCCATGGCATGTCAGGCCCACCGGCCACAAGTTTGACACCCCTGCTGTAGAAGAACAAGTCGAGCCCTCTAGAAACTTAGAAAGCTGGCAAGTAAATCTCTCTAGAACAGTGATAATGGGACAAAAATATCCTATTGTTTCCAGGAGCTGGAAGTTACTCTTGGGAACAGCCTAACCAGAGGACATTTCCATCTCTGCCCTTCAATACTTTGCCTGAGATTTTGCTTCCTGGGGTAGCCATCTTAGTCCACATGCTATTAACCCCTGACCTGATAGGTAGATGCCAAATTACTGTTAGGAAGCTTATTGGACGGATTGTCAAAGACAGGAAGTCTGAGACAAACACAGTCTATGCTATAACAAAGTGTTCTTCTTGACTGAGGAAGATCCAGAACCTAAGACAAAGACATGAATCTTCCTCTCTTAGATAATTGTAATTATGTACAGAGAAAGGTGCCTGGTTCCCATTTGTACATCACAGCAGGGGAATCAAAGAAAGCAAGACGACCATCACAACTGTAACATTGAAGTGTTTCTTCTGTTCTTTGATTGTAACCAATATCTTCCCTTTTGTATTAATCACATCTGTTGGTGCTGCTACATATAATAGATCTGCAAGATCATAATATAATAGATCTTCATGAAAACCCATGAGAATAAAATCAGCAAGTAAGCAATATAGCCAATTGCCTCCATTCAATGTTTTTGACGTTGATTCCATTCTTGGTGTAACTGAATTCTGTTGTTGTTTTTTTAAATCAGCAAAACAGTTTAAGAATCACATTTGCTGGTCAGTGATGAAAATAAAATGATTGATTGAAGAATCAATTTGCAATGTTCAGGCACTGAAAATATAAGACTCTGGATCACGTAAATGCTGATAAACTACAACATATTTCAGCTATTGTGTGGAGACATCTTAAATGTATCACAAGGACAACCAGATAAAATTGGTTGCAGACATTTTACATTTTTAACAACAGGTAAAATGTAATGTCCAAAAATAAGTAAAAGCTTTTAATGAATCACTTCCTTTCTCTTTTCTTTTGGGAGCGGGCAAAAAAAAAAAGAAAAAAGATAAATGCAGCCCCAATTATAGCGAAAGGGAGACATCTGTGGATGTTCTTTTCTGCCAATGGACATTAAAACCTTATTCAAATTTAGCACTGTTTTTCTGGTATATGTTGTTAGAAGGAGGTTGGCATGAGGCAAGACAATAACATGCTCAATGCTTTGCAAGAAAAGTTTATTTATCGATTTATTTATTTATTTGATTTGTCAATCACTTACAAGATAATAGGTATAAGTATATACATAGTTATGAAGACATGAAATGGGTATATATATAAAAAATAAAAGAAACAATAGGACGGGGTAGGCACATTGGTGCACTTATGCACACCTCCTACAGACCTCTTAGGAAAGGGGTGAGGTCAATAGTAGACAGCCTAAGGTTAAAGTTTTTGGGGTTGGGGGAAGAAACCACAGAGTCAGGTAGAGTATTCCAGACATTGACCACTCTGTTGTGGAAGTTGTATTTCCTGCAATCAAGTTTGGTGTGGTTTACCTTGAGTTTGTATCTATTGTGTGCTCCTGTGTTGTTATGGTTGAAGCTGAAGTATTCATTGACAGGTAAGTCATTGCAATGTATGATTTTATATACCATACTTAGATCAAAAGTCTGGAGCATTGATAAATTATTTCCATGTATTCCATAAATTGTTTTGTGTTGTTTAAGAAATGGCCTGTTTTGAAAAGAAAAGGGAATTGTATGTAAAAAGATAGCACGAAAGTTGCTAATAAACCAAGGCTGCAAGCTGTAAATCTGTAATGGCTATTGGAAATGAGGAATCTGGCCTCAGTTCATTGGAACAAGCATTTTCTGGTCATAGCCTGAACTGCTTATACTGTTACAGACTGTTCATGAACATTTAAACACTGAAGGAAGAGATTCATTACTGGAAACAGAACAGATACCAGTACTGAACTGATAAACTTTTGAGTAACAGGCCACTCTGAGCACTCTTTCCAAAAAAAAGAAAGAAGAATAATTTTCTGATTCCCAGAAACTTTTGAAAGTTGAGATTGAACTGCCATTATGACCAAGACAGAAAGGAAACATAATTAATTTCTGAATTATGTTTAAATGGGCCTTGAAGCAAAGGAAAAGAGGTTGGTTTTGAAGCTACTCAATCGCTTGTCCCACCCTGGTTTTGCACTGTAGCCTCCAACAAATTTCTCAGGAGTGAGAAATGTTCACTCTAAGTCTATTATTAGGTTAGGATACAAAAAGATGATGATAAGAGAGTATTTTAAAATAGCATTTATGGGCAGCAATTTGGATTAGGGAGCGAAAATCAGAGGAGAAAAGTCATGATTTTTTCTCCATGATTTTTTAGGTTTATTGGTACAATGGTTCTACAGTTTCTCCCTCTTGTATGTGTGTACTTTTTCAATTGATATAAAAATCATGGGTATTTTTATCACTTAATTTGAAGCCCATGTTTGGTATAAAGACTTTTTTTTTAATCATAGAAAAGGTAGGTATGCATCATGTAAAGAAATAACATATTCTGATCTTTATTGTACTCTTTATTTTTTTAACCACAAGTCAGTTTTTAAAGGATTTGTTTTTCCATCCCAGGAATAATGAAAAATAACTCTTTGGAATCACTTAAACATTTTATATGACAACCATTTTTAACACTCCAAATCAGTGTTTCTCAACCTTGGCAACTTTAAGAGGTATGGACTTCAGCTTCCAGAATTTCCCAGTAGCATGTTCTAAACTAACATTTGTTAACATATATGGCATATTTTATCATCAATAGGGCAGGAGGAGAAATACCTAAATCAATAACAAAAGAACACGGAATGAGTTGTGTCATATGATCAGCCCTTCCATCCACAAATCTTTAAAATAGCCTGAATTTTAAGCCTCGGGTTTCCTTAATATTTGCACTTAAAATGCCATCAGGGCAAGGCCTCAAATTCCTAGCACAACCTGTGGCAGCCAAGTCTCATTCAGCCCAAATTAGCCAATAGCTAAACCCAAATTAGTATATTATCTTCAGTGCTTCCATTCTCTTTGGAACACACAGAGAAGCACCTTCTGTTCATCATAGGCTATTCCAGCAAGCCTGTGGAAAGTCCCATTCTGATAACAAATCACCCATATTCTAGGCTTTTTCTCAAGCTGAGCTGAGTTTAACAGGGAGGACAGCTGGAGAGAAATGAGATATATGTCCAGAGGTCTATACAGTGAAAAAGAAATCATTCCAAACACAGGATGAACACAAATGTTATCTGCAGCTGAATCATGGAAAGAAAATGAGAAAAGATAGCTTTTCATAGAATGACGAAGGACCCAAAATTTTAGGAAATCGCAGCATGTACCTGCTAATTTGCTGACAACATCATATCATAGACAAGGGCATATATAGGAGCCAAATTGGGGGGATGATATGTGCTTTAACGGCATCAACATAAAAAATAAAATTTAATCTTTGCTATATATTCCTTTAAAAGAAGAACATTTCTTTTATAAAAACAGAATCCTAGTTCATTAGGAAATAAGCATTTATGCTAACAATAGAGCAACAAGCTCCTGCAATAAATACAGTGTGTAATCACCAGAAACTTCAACTGAACAAATCCAATCCAATCCATGAACACAAAAGCTGGGATGTATCTTTCTGAACTATAAAATAAAGTTAGCCCTCCTCCAATGGTGGGATTCAAATAATTTAACAACCAGTTCACCCAGGCTCAGCATTCACACTTCTGGAGGCAGGTTGTTCCACTGATTAATTGTTCTAACTGTCAGGAAATTTCTCCTAAGTTCCATGTTGCTTTTCTCCTTTATTAGCTTCCCTCCATTGCTTCTTGTCCTGCCCTCAGGTGCTTTGGAGAATAGCTTGACTCCCTCTTCTTTGTGGCAGCCCCTGAGATACTGGAACACTGCTATCATGTCTCCCCTAGTCCTTCTTTTCATTTAAATAAACTTTCCCAGTTCCTGCAACCATTCTTCATATGTTTACTTAAAATAAATTTAAAATAAATTTAAAAAGAAATATAAGAATTTAAAAAGATAAATTTATAAAGAAGTTATTTAGTCTAAATAACTTCTTTGCATTCTCCATTTGCAAGTCTGAAACAATTCATGTATTGGCTATCTTCATGTGATATTCTTCTACATCTTGAATAATGTCTTAATTTGTCCAGAAAATCTTTCTGGTGTGAATTTTATTTTTTTTATTTAGCATTATAACATATTATTTTGTGGACAATACTGTACAGAAGATAATATATTAAAGTAAGATAAAACCATAATAAAATTACTATAATATGGAGCCATAGAATTGCAATGAAATACATGTTAGAATTCAATATCTAAAGAAGCTAATTATCTAGCTGCTTCTGGTGTGGCAGTAGTAAGATCATCCCAGGGGCCTTGAAATTTCCCAATGAGACATTCTTGAATTATATGTGTTATAGGTTGTTCCACTGCACCACAGATCTCATTGCAGGGTCTTGGCCATTCCCCACTTAAAAAGCTTTGCCTTAGTTCCAGCATGTCCTGTCCTGATTCTATTCAAGTGGCTTTATATTTTTCAGGGCAACTGCAATCCTGGAAATGGCTTTGTTGGATCTGCATGATCTGTTTGGTTGTGGTTATTAAAAGCCGCTCATCTTAATCACCATTCTTTACCTACATCGTAAGATTGTGGTATGTTCTCCCAAACTGGTTTCCTAGATTTAAGGCTGGTAAGAGGTAGTGAGTCTAATATTTTATGTATTGGAAGATCAATGGCATGCTTATCTTTTACCAGTGTTGGACTACCTGTGGTTATTGCCTGAGATCAGGAGGGTCAATGTTGGAATGAGCATGGAGCCATGAGAGTGGTGTGGATTTAATGGTTCCAGATATTATTCTCATTGTGTCATTAAGGTGAACATCAATCTTCTTCCAATACAGATGCACATATTCAACAACAGAATATACTCTGGTGTGACTACAAGCCTTTACATCACAGGTATCAAACTCGCCACATCACGTTGCTATCACATGACATTTTGCAACATTTTTCCCCTTTGCGGAGCTGAGGTGGGCATGGCCAGCACATGACTCATCTGGCCTGTGGGCCACCAGTTTAACACCCCTGCTTTATATACACTCCTTGTAAATATAGGGTTTTCAGTGGTAGAACTCTTTATTGGTATACTGGGGATAAATTAAAGATCAAATAGTGTGTAAAACTAGCAGTGTCTGAAGTCAGGCATTTGTCCTTAATTTAATGGGGAAAAATACATTGTTAAATTTCTTAGTGCATTTAAATAATGTGAGATCTAAGACTTCTGGGTCTTCAAAAATAGGACAGTTACTTCTATGTGGTTATGACAATGCTGACTCCCCATCTTTGATTTGCCTTAAGCAAAACTACATCAGTTTTCATTTGTCCCATTTGCTCCATATAAAAAAATTGTTGCTGTTTGTAATAATTTTATTAAAATTTACACTGTACAGATAAAACTAATACAAGATATAAAATTATATAAAAGAAGAAAAGGGAAAAATAAAGAATAGAAAAAATAAGAAGGAAGGAAGGAAGGAAGGAAGGAAGGAAGGAAGGAAGGAAGGAAGGAAGGAAGGAAGGAAGGAAGGAAGGAAGGAAGGAAGGAAACATCACCCTTTGTCCTTGCAACTAATCACCATCTCTTAAAATACAATAGTCTCTTCATTCCATATCTCACTTCATTCGCTATAACCATGATGGCAAACCTATTGCATGCATGCCACAGGTGGCAAACAGAGCCATTCATGCAGGCACATGAGGGCCAGGCAAACTTACCTCACTGCACATGCGCACACCTTCCAGATGATTTTTGGGCCTTTTTTGGCCTCCCAGAGGCCGGAGAGAAGCCTCTGTAGCCTTTGTAGGCTGAAAAACAGGCCTGTTTCATCGCTTCCTGTATTTCCGGAAATACCGGAAGTGAAGAAACTGGTCTATTTTTCAGCCTACAAAGGCTTCAGAGGTGTCCCTCCAGCCTCTGGGAGGCCAAAAAAGGCCCGAAAATCAGCTGGGAGGTGCGTGCATGTGCAGTGCAGGTAAGAGGCAATGAGGGGGGAGGATTGCATGCGTAGGGGGCATGTGGGGGGGCACGCCTACAATTTTCGGCACAGGAGCCCTAAAAGGTTAGCCATCACTACTCTATAAACAAACCTTTAAACCTCATCATCTAGCCTAATCAACAATGATTATCACTATCATCATCATTATTGTTGATTACAATGAGTTATCAGAAGTTACCATTCCATTATAAGCTTAATCTAACAGGCACATTTGAATTTCTTTCTTTTACATCTCTTAAAGAACCCTCCAAACCTCATCTTTCAAATCTGTACAGTAAAAGATGCATTAAAGATTATCCAAAATCATAATTGTTTTAACCTTAATCAGATAATTTAAAAGAAAGCAAAGTAGCAAACTGTTTCCCATATAACTCTTATCTATAAACATCATCATTCAGTCCTGGTTAAAAAAAAACATTCAAAATGTCCAGAAATTAACAAATCACTTTTGAAAATTCAATATAAAAAGGTTAATCAAAACTTTCTTTTGGTCTGTTATTTTTAGTTATCAAAATATCACCTATTTCATTTGTATACCCAATATTTCATCTTTTTCTATATCCTTTTTGTAATCTGTCATTTTTAAGGCCACATTTGAATAAGTGTCAGTGCTGTCTCAAATCGTTCTTCTTCCATAACATCATTTAGTTTATCAATAATAGCAAAAATCTTAAACTTTTAATTATTCACAAATACCTTTCCATGTAACCATTGATTTTAAAAAATTCCATGTCCTTCTGGTGCTCTCTTGTGTCCAACCTTCAAGGTCCCATCTTATCATTTTTCTTCCAAATACCTAAACATAAATAGTTTCAGACAGGAAGGATTTGTCTATTTAATTACCAAATATATTAATCTTCCTTTTGCTTTTGATTCCAAAAAGAAAACAATTATTTATTCCTTTAATTCATAAACTAAATGATTGAAGGAAACTCATCCACTGAATACCATGAACCAGAGGGGGTATTCAGCAGGTTCTGACCAATTCTGGAGAACCAGTAGCAGATATTTTGAGTAGTTCGGAAAATCAGCAAATACCACCTCTGACTGGCCCTGCCCCCATCTATGCTCTGCCTCCAGAGTCCCAGCTGATTAGCTGGGTCTTCTTCTGTTTCCCTGCACAGGAGAATGGAGCTGAAAAGCAGGTTAGTGGGATGGGGAAGGGATGGGGATTTTGCAGTAACCTTCCCCCAAGAGTGGGGTAGGAATGGAGATTTTACAGTATCCTTCCCCTGCCATTCCCACCAAGCCACGCCCACCAAACCATGTCACACCCACCAAGCCACACCCACAGAACGAGTAGTAAAAGAAATTGAATCCCACCTCTGCCATGAACCTTAATATTTGCAGGTTCTCAGTATTTAAGAAGCAGTACAAATAGATCTAAAGTGATTAAGAAACTAGGATTGGCTGAACCTTATGTCCTTACGTTACACCTATGAGCTTTGATGGAATCCCTGACTCCCAACCATTCAACCTACAAGCAGATCACAAAAAAAATCAGTTCCTGCCATCTACTTGCAAGGGGCAGCTGTTTGGAGGGCATGTGACTATCTCATGAACTCTCTTTACTCTAGAGTGATTTTGCTGGCCTGGATCCCACATCCAGCCCCATTTTGACCGTAATGTCTGTCTCTATTTCTACAGGGGCATCTTTAGTTTACCATGCCCTCACCAGAAGTCCCACACCATGAAATTTTGCTTGTTCATGTTCAACCTTCTACTTCTCTGTTCAAAATGTAAGGTAATTTAATTTAGGCCATAGGTTGATAAGAAACTATCCTCATGAGAATAACTATGTGTACTAGTTAAATCTGGTTTTGGACTAACGCTGTGGAGGTCTTATATCACTACCTAGCCATGAATTAATGCAGTTGACATGAGTAAATCTTAGTTTTGAGATAAATTATTGTATATATGGTGATTAATTGCTATTGCTTTTACTAATTAATCACCATATATACAATAATTTATCTCAAAGCTAAGATTTATTTCATGCCAATTGCATTAATTCATGGCTAGGTAGGGATATAAGCCTCAGCCTTAGTCCAAAACCATTTGGTATTGCATTTACTGGAGCAGTGCAGTGGCCTAGAGGTGAAGACCTTGTCTCTTACTTGGAAGATTGAGAGTTCAATCCTAGGCAGTGACAGATGTTTTTCTATCAGGGCTCAAAGAGAAAATATCTGCTTCAAAAACTGCATAGGCATCCGGAAGGACATCTGGCCAGTAAACACTTAGCTCTATTTAGTTGTCCCAACTCCACCCCAAATCAAGGGGTTACAGGGTCATAAAAAGTTGAAAAGTTATTCCTTTTACTGCTACTATTGGCATGGTGGGATGCTGTGGACAAAAAAATCCTTTATGGACAAAAGTAAGCTAATAAATAAATAAATAAATAAATAAATAAATCAATCAATCAATCAATCAAGCAAGCAAGCAAGCAAGCAAGCAAGCAAGCAGTATTACACCACAGTTGTGTCAACATCTCCTTTCCTACTTTACTGGAAATAAGGTTAAGCCAGACAATCAGGCTGCTTGATATTGAGGGTCTTGTTGGTTTGCTGAATGGAAGAAGACAGTTGTCAATCCACCTTTGTCTTGACAGGACTTTCACCAAAACTCAGGAATTCGACCTTTTCATTCTTTCTCATATTACCAGTTGGTCTGCTCTTTATACTTTTATGATTTTTTTTTAAAAAAACCTAGTATATAAAGAGAAATCTCTATTTATGCAATTATGCATTTTTTTTTCTAGGTCAATACAACTTTTAAAATATTACAAGATGCGTTTGGCGATTCTGAGAAGGAGGCGGAGGAAACTATGATTACATGACTTCTGCACACTTAGCAACAACACCAGGTAGAGCTTGTATTAATCTGGGGATTTCTGTCCAGGCTTTAGCTTAGAAAGGGACAGCTATTAAAAGGAGGAAAGTCACCGTCAAGTTGAATCCACCATTTTATAATGAATGTGAAGTGCTAAACCTCCAACACTGAAAGTTTTAAAAAAGAGATTGGACAACCATTTGTCTGAAATGGTATAGGATTTCCTGCCTAAGCAAAGGATTGCACTAGAAGACCTCCAAGGTCCCTTACAACTCTGTTATACTTTTTTTTGTAAAAGTTTTTTTTATTTTTTAAAGGCAAACACTAACAAACACAAACAGAAAACATCAACATACAACTTCCAAAATACAGTGTGTCAGCTGGTACATTTCTTTCGTGCAGTGTCATAATATCAACAGTCCACCTTCCAAACATGCATTCACATTACATAAGTCAACTATACATATTATATTATATTACATTGTACTATTATTATTATAACTTTATCAGACTCAACTATAAATTCACATAGTTCTCATCGAGCAAATCTGACAACTCTGTTATTCTATTCTAATGATTCCCCCCTTCTCTTGAACTATGTCCAATACATTCATTAAGGACTCATCTAGATGTAGAAAAATAGACTTATTATACAGAATTTTTCTCCTCAAAAGATTATCCCATCTAACACTTTTTTATTTGAAGTCTATAATTACAACACAAGATCTTCACCTATGGCATTAGATAAAGAAGGAGAGATAATTCTGAATGCACTACAGTATTTACTCATTCAGCAGATACACATTTGGATCAAATCTGACGTAAATTTAGTAGGATTATTGTTGGATTAAAAGTTTTCATGACCACAACCTGGGACTAGTGGTTACCAGTTATTATCAAAATATCACAAGCATTCTAGCAAAAATATCTGATGATAACAGATATGATTACTTTGGGCTTTCTCTTTAGAGAATACCTGGATTTTAAAAAAGTGTCTGACATGCACATTCTTGGCCAGAAGTGCCAATAATTATGACCTATTTACTAAATAGAGGTGATCATCATAACATTGCTGAAATGTGCTTCTTTGAATGATGATAATTAACTAACAATATGTTCGAGGCATACAGCCAAAGTCCTTTCTATTTTAATAGGAATTTTCTTTTTCCAAAAGAAATGTCCTCTTTCCCTAATCAACTTATTTTAAATCTTAGAAAACTTCCTTATATGTTTTTTTTTTTTAACTTTAGAGTTCAAACTAAATGAATCCTAGAATTTATTACAGCACAAAAATGGTCCCTTCCAAAGCCCGGTTGGAATGCCCTACTAGTTATTTGGTGAGAAAATAAGGAAAACTAAAGGCATCTCCACATTACCAAGCTGCTCCATCATGTGTACAAATCATTATTTCTGATGGCATGAGCACAGATTATATACCCTGTTGTGGTTCGAAGGAAAGGAGAGGCTTAGACCAGAACATGCAATAAACAGGCTTTATTCAAAGAACAAGGGTTGTCACGTCTGCCAGCTAACAGGCAGACTTGCCAGCGAACAACGACTGGCTCAGCCTGACAGCCGGCTTTTATGGCCGACTGTCAAACGGAGCCAACCAATGGGAGCTGCTGGTGCTCCCGCTTAAAGAACGGACCTGGTTGGAAACCCCAACCAGTCCTAAAGACATAACACCCCTTCCCCCTAGATGGGAACATGTATAGTCCTTGAGATACGCCGGTGGTCTGTGTTGGCGACCGGAGCGTCGTAGCTCAGGGGAGTCACTGGGTGGCCACAAGTTCGCGGAGCCCTGGCTAGAGGGCGTTGGGGAGTGGGCTTGGCTCGGCGCAGGATCATGGACCCGGGGAAAGTCCCTGCCTTTGGGCTGGCACGGAGAACAGTCTCTGCCCGAATGGCCGGTGACCACGCTGGGTGGTAGTGGTGGAGTCTCAGGCTGGCAGTCCCGGTCTACTGCCGGCTCCCTCTGCTCTGTGGGGAACTTGAAAACTGTCCAGTGGGCATGGCTCTGAGCTGGTCAGACTACTCCGTCATCTCCTCAATTGGTCCAGGTGCCTCCGCCACACACGACCGTCTTCGAGCTGGACCCGATAGGATCTCGGATCCGTGACAGCCACGATCTTTCCTGGCACCCACAGCGGATCCCCCACGAAGTTCCTAGCAAAGACTAGGTCCTGTAATGCAAAATCTCTGACCAGACTGTCAGACCCCAAAGGGGTGTCTGGGCAGTAGTGGGGGTGTAGCCTATCTAAAGTAATCCTCAGGCGTCTCCCCATTAACAGTTCGGCCAGGGACTTGTTCGTAGTTGTGCAAGGTGTAGTATGCTGGCTCAGGAGGAAACGAGATAGTCTAGAATGCCAGTCCTCTTGGTCGAACCTGGCCAGCGCCTCCTTAGCCGATCTGACTGCCCTCTCTGCCAACCCATTGCTAGCAGGGTGAAAGGGGGCCGTGAGGACGTGTCTGATGCCCAGATTGGTGACATACCTGCTAAACTTGCTCGAAGTGAACTGGGGGCCATTGTCGGAGACCAGTGTGTCAGGAAGTCCATGAGTCATGAAAAAACGAGTCAGGGCTTTAGCAACTGCCTGGGTGGTGGTTGTGGGAAGTAAGGCCACATCTATCCACTTTGAATATGAATCCACGACCACCAAGAAAGTCTTGCCATGCATTGGTCCGGCCAGGTCAATGTGAAGCCGTGACCACGGGGCATTGGCACTTTCCCACTTGGTGGGTGTGGCGGCTGGCGGGGCTGCCCTAGATTCCTGACAGGGTCGACATGAGCTTACCCACTTGGCGATCTGATCGTCCATCCCGGGCCACCAGACGTAACTGCGAGCCAACGCCTTCATCCGTACGATGCCCGGATGGCCCTCGTGCAGCACCTTCAGGATGGGTATGCGAAGGGTGGTTGGGATGATGACTCTGGTACCCCACAACAGGCATCCCTGCAACTTAGAAAGCTCCTGCTGGCGAGTTTTAAATGGGGTGAAATCAACTGAATAGTTAGGTTCCGGCCACCCCCTCCCTACCCAGTCCAGAACCTGGGCGATTGTTCTGTCCTTTTTTGAATGTGACGCGATGTTGTCCGCAGTCACTGGCAGCTTGAGCTCGTTGACCTCGAAAATAGCATGCACAGGAGCTGGGTCCTCGACTGGGGCTGGCAAGGGACAGCGGCTGAGGGCATCAGCATGGCTTAGATTTTTTCCGGGACGATAGACCAGTTTGTACGAGTAAGCCGCCAGGAATAAGGTCCATCTGGTCATCCTGGGTGACAATACTTGTGGGGTTTGTTTGTCCCCTGATAATAGTCCTAGAAGCGGCTTGTGATTGGTAATTAGTTCGAATTGGTGCCTGAATAGAAATTCGTGGAATTTTTTGACTGCTGCTACTGCAGCCAAGGCCTCCTTATCAATTTGGCTGTAATTACGTTCAGTCGCTGAGAAGGTTCTTGAAAAGAAGGCAATTGGTGCCTCGGAGCCATTGGGGAGTCTGTGACTTAAGACAGCTCCTATCCCAAAAGGGGATGCGTCTGTGGCTAGGACCAAGGGGAGGCGTTGGTCAAATTGTATTAAGACAGCCTCAGAGGTGAGTAGAGATTTGACTGCCTTAAACGCATGGTTTTCTTTGGGTCCCCAGTGCCATGGTGTGTTTTTGTCTAAGAGTCTGTGCAACGGTTCAGCGACTGACGCTTTGTGTGGGAGAAATGAAGCGTAGAAATTCAATAACCCCAGGAAGGCTTGTAACTCGGTTTTGTTGGTAGGCGTGGGTGCCTCGTGGATGGCCTTGACTTTAGATTCCACCGGGTGGATGCCTGAGGCGTCTAGCCTGTATCCTAGAAAGTCCACCTGTCTAGTGGCGATGGCACACTTCTCCTGTTTTAGTTTGAGGCCATGCTGCCTGAACTTCTCTAATACTGCCCTGACTCTCTGGATGAGTTGGGGTCTGTCCCTGGCTGAGACTAAAATGTCATCGAAATATGGCACTACGCCAGGGAGACCTTGGAGAATTCACTCCATCAGTGATTGAAAAATACCTGGGGCTACACTTACGCCAAACTGGAGACGCTTACATCTGAATGCCCCTCTGTGTGTAACTATGGTCTGTAAGTCAGCCATTTGATTATCCACAGGGAACTGTTGGTATGCCTGTGACATGTCCAGTTTGGCGAAAATGGTGCCAGGTTCGAATGTGTGTAACAGGTGCTGAATGACTGGAACAGGATATGCGCTAACCTGTAGATAACGGTTGATTGATGTCTTGTAATCAGCACAAATTCTTAAATTACTGTCTTTTTTTAGTGGGGTGACTATGGGGGTCTCCCACTTAGCGAAATCAGTGGGTTCAATCACCCCTTGTTTGAGGAGCTTGTCTAGTTCCGCGTCCAATTTGGGGTGGATGGCGAAAGGTACTCTACGTGGTTTTAAGCAAACGGGGACTGCCTGGGGGTCTACTGAGAAGGAGATGGGGGTGCCATTATAACAGCCTAACTCGCTACTAAAAACGTCGGAGTAGTCTGAGAATAAGGAGTCAACATCAGAAGTTGAGACAGCATGGAACCCTTTTATACTAAGGCCGAGAGAGGGGAACCAATCCAACCCCAAAAGACTAGGGTGGGCACCATTAACAACCACTAAAGGCAAATGGCCTTTGAAGGCTTGGAATTTAACGAGGAACTTGCCTTTTCCGAGGACGGGGATGTTCTTCCCTTGGTAGTCCCTCAAGGTGAGATGGCACTTTTGAAGCTGGTTCCTTGTCAGTCTGGGCTGGATCTTCTTAAGCGTGTCCCAGGAAATGATTAAGAGCGCTGACCCTGTGTCTACCTCCATGCGGCGGGGATTACCTTCTAAGAAGACAGACAGTGTAATTTTATTGGGGGTATAAAATGTGTGGTTAGCGTGGTAGCAAGTATAGCAGTTTTCTACTTGCCTTTGGGAACCAGGAGAAGAAGGAGATTTTTGTGGAAAAGCGCGCGCTGCCTGGCAGACTCTTGCAAGGTGACCTTTCTTGTGACAGTTGTGGCAGCTGGCGTTTCTGAACCTGCAAGATGCCCAGGAATGGGAACCTCCACAGGTTAGGCACAAAAGAGTTTGTTTTGGGCTACTGTTGTTTCTTTGCCTCGCCCCTACCTGCGGTTGTCTCATCGGCTTGAGACGATGAATGTCGGAGTATTCTGCAGGGTCGTCTTCGCCCACCACTTCTTCAGAGTGGACGGTGGAAGTGCTGGGCTTGGGTGCGGTGCCCTGGATCTCAGCTGCTGATTGGGCTGAGAGTTCAGCAGCTAAGGCTTCCTCAACGGCCTGGGGAAGATTTAAATCTTTTCTGGCCAACAAACGTCTTTGGAGCCTTAGATCTCTTACCCTACAGACGAGTTGATCGAGCAGCATATCGTCCAAATAGTTCTTAAACTCACAATGTAGAGCTGCTGTCCTCAGGGCTGCCATGTATTGGTTGATGGACTCCCCCTCGGCTTGCTTCCTCATTCTAAAGGCGAAACGTCTAGCGATCTGGGACGGTTTCGGTGAATAGTGGTTGGAAAGTGTTTCCAACAGCTCAGTCCATGGGACGTTCCTGATCTCTCGTGGGGCTAGAAGTGCTGTGGCGGTGTCGTAGACTGCAGCCCCACAGTAGCTGAGGAAGTAGGATTTCTTCCTCTGCTCCGTAGCATCAGCCAATCCGATGGCATCGATAAAGTGGTTGAAGCGGTTCTTATACGAATCCCATTTCTCCCCATCGGGTTTGAATGGTGGGAATGCTGAATTGACATTCATTCTGGATCCCACAGTCTCTTGGCAGACTGGTCTGTCTCACTGGGTGTTCGTGGCCCTGGATTAACGCTAACCGTGAGCGTTGGCGGCTGTGGCTACAGCGCCCTAAAACTCGCTCAGTGACTCCAGCCTTCGTGAAGGCAGTTTGTGTTTTCGTGCTCTTTGCGAGCGTTTGGCGGCTGTGGCTACAGCGCCGTAACTGACAGGAATTCAAATTTCGCGCCCTCAGGAGAGCGTTGGCGACTATGGCTAGTGCAGTAACTGACAGCAGTTCAAATTTTCGCGCTCCCTAGAGAGTGTTGGCACTGTGGCTACAGTGCCGAACTTTACTTGAGAGGCTGAATTCAGTCGACAGCGTTTTGAATTTCGCGCCCTTTTATTGCGAGCGCGGGTGGCTGCGGCTTCAGCGCCCGACTTTCACTGACCGTAGTGCTCTAACTCAAGCGGCTCTAATGCTCGCGACTTTCACTTACAGCGCCCGACTTTCACTAACCGCAGCGATTCTAGCTTGAGCGGCTCTAACACTCATAACTTTCACTTACAGACAGCAGCGGTCTGAGTCCGAGGCTCGGCGAGCGATACGGCTGCGGTTCAGCGCGGCGATTCTGTCAGTGTGGTTCTTGGCTCTTTGAATAAGTGCTTCTGGCTAGCCTTCTGATCCCATCCTCGTCGCCAGTGTTGTGGTTTGAAGGAAAGGAGAGGCTTAGACCAGAACATGCAATAAACAGGCTTTATTCAAAGAACAAGGGTTGTCGCGTCTGCCAGCTAACAGGCAGACTTGCCAGCGAACAACGACTGGCTCAGCCTGACAGCCGGCTTTTATGGCCGACTGTCAAACGGAGCCAACCAATGGGAGCTGCTGGTGCTCCCGCTTAAAGAACGGACCTGGTTGGAAACCCCAACCAGTCCTAAAGACATAACATACCCCAAACCAGGGGTGGGATTTTACTAGTTCGCACCGGTTCTTTAGAATTGGTTGATATAATTCTGTGCAGCACCCTACCCCCCGCTTTTTCCCTTCCTGGGCCCCAGAGAAGCCTTCTGGAAGCAAAAATGCCTCCAGGAGGCTTCCCTGAGGCCCAGAAGGCCCCAAAATGTATCATGGGGGGGCTGCTGCATGCCCCCTCCAGGCTCCATTTTTTTTCTTCCTGTGCCCCAGAGAAGCCTTCTGGGAGCAAAAACGTGCCCCCCCAGGAGGCTTCCCTGAGGCCCAGAAGGCCCAAAAAACTGGGGAGGGGGGTTGCTGCAAAAACAGAAGAAGAAGCCACACCCAATCACATGACCATGCCCCCAGCCATGCCCATGGAACTGGTTGTTAAAATATTTGAATCCCACCCCTATCCCAAATCCTCCACAAATACAATATCTGCCATATTTTCATTTTCTATTTTTAAATAATGTTTTTCTGGCTTCAACTCTCACCATATGCTTTGCTTGCTGATTTATTTCCTTCTAAACAATGTCCAGGAGCATGATGGCTCAATGATTAGAGATGCTAAGCTTGTTAGCTGGAAAGAGGATAGCCTGGGTTCAAAACCTGAGTGCTGCGTCACAGGGTAAGCTCCCGTTCTTGTCCCAGCTCCTGCCCACCTAGCAGTTCAAAAGCATGCAAATGCAAGTAGATTAATAGGTACCACTTCAGTGGGAAGGTAACAGCATTTCGTGCACATTTGGCATATAGCGATGACCACAGAAAGTATCTTTGGACAATGCTGGCTCCCTGGCCAAAAAATGAAGATGAGCACTGCATCCTAAAGTTGGACACAACTGGAAACCTTAGACAGCACCCTCTATTTTGTCTGGATACTTCATGCAATGGTAGATACACATGCACCCCTCCAAGATCATATACTCCCTATCACCTTACACCACTATCCTTACCATCTTCCTTGGACTTTCCCAGGATAGTCTCCTTCATCTCTGCTTGAAGCTACTGTTGAAGTAGATACCCCAATATTGCAGCAGTTATAATATTTTCCCAATATTAAGAGATCATCCAATTAAAACCCACCAATTTAAAAAAAACTATCAAAAGAATTACTGTTTTTCTGAAACTAATTCTTAAGAATATACTTTAGAGCCAGGATGCCAAACTCGATTTCATTGAGGGCCACATCTGGATTGTGTTTGACCTTGGGGGGGGGGGGCTTGGATGGGGTGTGCATGGCCAGGGTGGGTATGGCCACTTCAATATCACTCATGTCGGGGGCAACTGTGGTGGCTTGAGCACTCTGCCAGAGAAAACTGAAGTCCGTTTGCACTGGTAGAGGGTTACAGGAGGCTATTGCAGCCGGAAATGGAGCTTGGGGGGGTTATACATGGCCCTCCCAAGTTCCATTTTCACTGGCAGAGGGTTGCAGAAGGCTGTCGTGGCTGAAAATGGAGCTCAGGTGCCACAGGTGGTCCTCCTGAGCTCCGATTTCACTGGCAGAGTCACTGTGGGCTGGTCCTTCCACTCACGGGCCAGATCTAAGCACCATGGGCCTTGAGTTTGACACTCCTGCTTTAGAGCATTATTGGAGCTTTGACCTAAAGACTATAGTAAGCAAGCAAATTATTTTTCTACTATCCAATATGTGGTCCCAAAGAATAATTACAATGCAACTGTATGTAGCATTGCAAGGGAAACTTCCATTGGCACTAATAGGAATTTCTCTTTTGGAAGTAAGAGCAACTTCAGTAGAGAGTCAACTTCCATCTGGCACCTGCAGATGAAATTTTATTTTCAAATAAAATATCACATATTGCAAAGAATAATCAAGAATAATGAGTTATATGGACCTGATGAGCACATTGAGAATTGCTTCTGTACTACAGTATCATAACCACTGGTTAAATTAAGACAACTAATTCTTGATTGAAAATTATCAAAAATGATACTTGTATGATATATTGTATAAAATATAAAATTTAATCTTGGGCAGTTTAACTAACCTACTGGGTTAAAGACTAATAAAATACACTGAAAACAGAATGGCAACTTATTCTTGAATTTCTGGAAAATGTTAGTTAGAACATCATTACGTCTTGCACCAGCCAAGACAAACACTGTTGTTTTAATTTGATAGAGTAGAATAGAAAGTCCATCATAAAAATTAAACCATTTCCCCAAGTCCTTACTTAATTTTTACTTGACATATCTCAATGAATATTTTGTATGATTCAATCTTGTTTTTTGTGCTTCAGATCCTTTGATTTCAGTCTTTTGCAATTATTACTTGGCTGTAGTTAGTAGCTGGCATCAAGTTTTATTTAATAATTTATAGTTTTGATATTCAATGCTGCATATAATTTGGCTATGTTTATGAAGAGAAATCCAGTGGTTTTTTGCAGCTGATTTTTTTAGCATCTGCTGAAATAACAAAGAAGCATTTGACTACATGTTAGTGCTGAAGCACTCTCCACGTGTGAAGTTCCAAATTCAATATACATATTGCAAAATGCTATAAAATCTGAATGCATACATTTATTTCAGCTCTTAAAACAGTCCTAATAATTAAAAAGATAGAAACAACATCTAATACGAAGTATATCTTCCACCTTATGGAAGAAAGAACATACTCATGGAACACCAGGATAGTTCAGAATCATAAATAATAGGAGTGAATCAATAATACATTGCACATTTATACTTCCAAATTCTATGTCCATAGGCAACTGCGAGGTTGGTGGAAAGAGTTATGAAACATGTATTTCAATGCAAATGTTGTAAATTATGTACATTAAGTATCTGGAATGCAAGTATGAAAAGCCCAAGTTTGCCCATAATGCACATTTCATCATTTTTCATCTCTGTGATTTGTTATGGACATCTCTGTCTACATTGTAGCTCTTTACTATGAATTTAGGTTGCAAATATTTTTCTTCTGAAAAGAGAAAAGGGACCAGATATTTTCTAGCTGTACAATAGCTCTCTCTGAGTAAACTTCACAATGAATGACAGACTCTCATATGCTCCTTAACACAAATTGTAATGATTTTCTAGTTCATGCCTATGTATTGCAATAGAACAGAACAGAACAGAATAAAATAGAACAGAATAGAATTCTTCATTGGCCAAGTGTGATTGGACACACAAGGAATTTGTCTTGGTGCAAATGCTCTCAATGTACATGAAAGAAAAGATTCATCAAGAGTCAAGAATCATAAGTTACAACACTTAATGATAGTCATAGGGTACAATAAGCAATCAAATCATACTAAGAAACAGTCAATATAAATCATTAGGATGCAAGCGACAAAGTTACAGTCATACAGTTACAAGCGGGAGGGGATGGGTGATAAGGAGTGATGAGAAGATTAATAGTAATAGTAGTGCAGACTTTTTAAATAGCTGGACAGTGTTTTCGTGACATATTTTGTGACAATGAATTCCACATGAAAAGGAATGATGGCAACGAGGACCTACATCTGGTTGGCAAATCAGAAGCTGTGATTAATTACCTACAAAGATGACTTCCAAATGATTTACTCAAACTCAATCCTCTTGGATGAAGAGATAATATTTCACTCAAAGTATTGGAAATAAATCTATTTCAATGGAGACTTCCTTCTAGCAACCCTCTGATTTTTGGCTTAAGTTTGATATCTCAAGGAATTCAAGTAATATTTATACTAAAGCAGGATTTTAAAGTGCGGCTTCTGCGATCGGGTTGCTCCCAACTCTGTGGTCCTTTAGATTCACAGAATGGTAAGAGTTTTTTATGTCAGGTAGTAGACACACAGATTACTTTTTTTTCTTTTGTCATGAAATACGAATGTCTGTGGGGAAAAAAACTGAACTGTACTGAACATTTGTTGATTTAGAAAAAGCATATGATAAACTGAATAGGCTTGAATTATGGAATCTTTTGCCCAAAGGTGGAGTTGAAGATTTATGTCAGGGCTCCGATAGTTATCCCCATTTAAATGATGAGTCTCTAGCTGAACTTTCAAAACTTAAAGAAGATTTATTAGGAGTAAACATGCTGGTGCTGCCTGGGTGTAGCCAACTTGGAGACACTTAATCCATTGTCACCCTTGACCCTGGTTTTCCCCCACCCCCTGGGTGTATCATAATTCATATTCTCCAATGGGACACATCCATAGCCAAGAGTCATCAATCATATTCTCCAGTTAGAATTTTGCACGGCAGAAACTTCGGTCACCTAGGAAATATCTTTGAAAACATTTATGGAATGCAAGTTGCCCACTGCTCCCCCCTCCCTTTCTGTTGGCAACTCTAAAAAGACGATAGACATATTTTATGAGTTGACAATTTATTCTTGAATGTAATAAGAGTATTACCCATTAGAGCAAGGAGGCAGGGAATGTTGTGGGTTCCTCCCCTAAGGGAGATACACCTGGTGGGACCCAGAAGAAGGGCCTTCTCCGTGGTGGCTCCCTCTCTCTGAAATATCATTCCCCCAGAGATTAGAATGGCCCACACTCTAGCACTCTTCCAAAAGGCATTGAAGAGCTGGTTTTACCAGCGGGCCTGGGGAACCCAGAGAGGGATGGAGCCCATCAAATGACTCGTGTAATTTGCTGTCGTCGGGGTGGGGGGGGAGTTGGTTCCCCCGCCCAATTTTTTTTGTTCTATTGTACTTTACTAATTTATTTGATTCTTTTTGTTAGTTTTTATTGTTTTTTATTGTTTTTGTTTTAAATATGGTTTTACATTGTGTAAGCCGCCTGGAATCGTCATGGGTGAATAGACAGCAATATAAATTGGATAAATAAATAAATAAATAAATAAATAATACAGTGGATGAATGATGGATTGTTAAGAATAAATGTGAATGGTTGGTTCAACACTGAGGAAGGAAAAAATATTATTTCCCTTTTGCTTTTTAGAAATCTATTTTATGGAGTAGTCCTCAACTTACAACAGTTTGTTTTGTGAACAATGGCACTGAAAATAGAGACTTATGACAGTTTTTCATACCGATGACCATTGCAGCATCCCCGTGGTCATGTGATTTACATTCGGATGCTTGACAACTGGCTCTTATTTACGACAGTTGCAGCATCCTGGGGTCGTGAGATAGAACCTCTTCTGTGACCTTCTGACAAGCAGAATCAACCGGGTGACTAGAGTCACTTAACAACCGTGTCGCTAATTTAACAACTACAGTGATTCACTTAACAAAGGTAGCAAGAAAAGACGTAGAATGTGGCAAAACTCACTTAACAAATTTCTCGCTCACCAACGTAAATGTTGGGCTCAAAATGTGGTCATAAGTTGAGGACTGTACCTGTACCTAAGGAATATTTGTGATAATGTCAGAGATGTTTGGGAACAGAAATGGACATGTATTTTTGTATGGAGATGCTGCCGTGCTCTTAGCATGACTTAATTGTTGTTTACTAAAGAGATGTTTATTAAAAGAAACTCCAAATCTTCTTTTCGTTTGATTCTTTTTAATCATCTTCCTAAGGACTTAGTTGAAGTCCTTTCAAGGCGGTGAAAAGAAAAGATATCCATAATAAAGGAGCAAAACTTACAACCCAGGGGAAAAAAAAAACTACATGCTTCAACCAACCTGAAATGTCTAAGATGTCCGCTTGGACCTTTGTTTTGATGATGCAAGCAGGATTTCATAGTGTACATGTCACCCACAAGAGCAGAGAAAAATGCAAGGGTAGAACTCTTCAGCTCAACAAATGAAAAAAAAAATGACCTACTTACTAAATATAGCTCTGGTACTTTGTCTGTAACCTTCTTTCCTTCCAGATTCCACATTTTGAAAACTATTGGAATGGACTTATTTTCCATTATGGGGAGGAAGAAGGCAGGGAGGAAGGAAGGAGGGAAGGAAGGAAGGAAGGAAGGAAGGAAGGAAGGAAGGAAGGAAGGAAGGAAGGAAGGAAGGAAGGAAGGAAGGAAGGAAGGAAGGAAGGAAAACATTTTTATTAATTGACATAGTTACCATTTTGTGATTATGGAAAAAGATTTTTGAAAACTGAATCCCAATATATTGTGCTTAATTGGATTAGGAATTAAGTGAGGTCCATTAGAAGCAAACAAACTTTACTAAAGCAGCTTTTCAGGAGGAATCATTGGTGCTTTAAGGAGTCATTGAGGAGAAATTAGGTTTGCCGACCCTATCAGAAACCTACATAATATAATGGCAGATTATATTATTATAATGGCAGTAGCATGGAGTACCTACTTGTACAAAATTAACCTAATGAAGACGGATCATCTACAGATGATTTCACAGGTCAGCAAGCAGGGAATCGCTATCATAATTAAAGGAGCCTTTAGCCTAATTGCAGAAGTCTTGTGATTCATATATCTTACAGTATTATATGGCAATTCCATGGAGATCTTCCTTTCTTCCTTTTTCTCATTCTCTTGCTCTCTTTCTTTCATATCTTTACTACTCTTTCTCTAATGTAAGCTAAAGAGAAGGAAAACTATTACTGTAGTAGCAAAGTCCTCTGCAGGCTGATGATCAGACAAGTACAGGTAGTTCTCGACTTATGACTACAATTGAGCCCAAAATTTCTGTTGCTCACTGAGACAGTTGTAAAGTGAGTTTTGCCCCATTTTATGACCTTTCTTGTCACAGTTAGTAACACGTTTATTAATCTGGTTTCCCCATTGACTTTGCTTGTCCAAAGGTCACACAAAGAGAATCACATGACCCCAGGGACACTGCAATTGTCATAAATATGAGTCAGTTGCCAAGTGTCTGAATTTTGATTGCATGAGCACAAGAATGCTGTAATGATGGTAAGTGTGAAACATGGTCATCAGTCTCTTTTTTCAGTGCAATGGTTACTTCGAATGGTCACTAAATGAACTGATGTAAATCATGGATTACCTCTACAGATGGGAAGGGATCTGAAAGAGAAAGGGTACAATGGTATCTAGTAGTTCTAAACCAGGGGTGTCAAACTCATGTTGCCACGGCATCATCGCGTGACGTATCAGGACTTTTTCCCCCTTCACTAAACCATGCATGGACATGGCCAGCAAGCTTGACAGCCCTGCTGTCAAACCCTATCTCTATGCATTTGAGTTTCCAATGGCTCTTGTCAGTCTACTTCCTTCAAAAATGGAAGTAAATTAACATCGCCTGGTAGGATTGGTTGTGTTCTGACCCACGCCCTTTTCTAACAAATCAAACACAGTCCAAAGGGAACAGAAACCTTGTAATGCTTCTGCAAAATAATCAGCTGTGAGAAGCACAAGCCTTGCCAAATTGTGCAAGACTTGCCAAAAGATAACAGACAAGAAATAATTTGCAATACAAGACTCTTCAAATACAAACTCAGAATACTGGAATGTCCACAAGGCTGGAGTTTCAAAATGTCTTTGCCTTCTGCAAAGTACATTCGTTTCACAGCTGACTTTTATCTGCTTGAAGGAGGGGTCATTACCTTGCAGCCTTACTCCCGAGTTGCCCGTGCTGTTGTAGCTGCTCTTGCCTGCAAGCAATCCTGTGTGCACAAGCACTTGGCACAGGCTCCTCGGGAACCTCCTATTCACTGCTGCCAGCCCCCACAATCTCTGAAGGCAGCAGTCCACTCCCTAATGGTCCTGGCCCCTCATCTGAGTCCTTGCTCTCCTCAGCCGTCCGCACCTGCTGCCGGCTAACCACAACAAGTTTGAAACTTCCATCTAGGATTCAAAGCATATTCCAGTAAATTTACTTCTAATCTATCAGACCCATGTTTATTTTTGTAAAGGTAGAGTCAATGGCTTTGTTTTAAAACTGACCAGAAACAGGTTCAGTTAGTACTTGAATTAAAGATCATGACGAGGAACAGAACTGCAGCCTAGACTCAGCATAAACCTATGGAAAACCACTTCTGCATGGTTACCAAGAATGAAGTCATCAGAAGTACAAGCTCAATTTAAAGGTGACTTTATTTATTTTAGCAATATATGGTTGGAAAACCAACACTCTAGATTTCCAAGTGAATGATAAGTAAACTTCCAAGCAAATGCCTAATCCACAGGATTAAGGAATGCTTTCCTCTTTGTTTCAGATGGCATGTTTGTAAGTGTATCACAACTAGTATGGGATGGGCTTATCCAATGAAAGGCAATTCACAAAGACCATCATAGTTGGATTGACACTGCATGCCATCTTCAGAAGATGCCCCACACCACTCATCTCAAAAACAAAGGAACTTCTTAGCAGACAAGATATGGCTCTTGCCTCTGACAGGTTTGCAGATTTATTTCTAATATTGGGTTTCTCTTTTTCTTTAGCCTCCTCTTTAAATTTGGGGCAGCTGCCTTTGGATTAGCACTAACTTTTTCCCTATGATCCATGAAAGATCACATTTATAGCTAGTAAATAACAAAAAAAGGTAAACAGCCACACACATCTGTAGTAATTTTAGGGAAAACAACACAGGGAGCAAATGAAAGAAAATTTCTAAGGTGTCTGGAAAGAAATTTCTAGTGGCAGCTGCTCATATTCCTGTTGTGATGTCATGTCATTCATATTTTAGGACAGGAGTCTCCAAACTTGGTAACTTCAATATTTGTGGACTTCAACTCCCAGAAATCCTTAGCTAGCCTAGGGAATTCAGGGAATTGAAGTCCACAAGTCTTAAAGTTGCCAAGCTCTAGGAGAGGGGTGTCAAACTCTCAGCCCACGGGCCAGATGTACCACAGGCTAGCCACCCCCATTTTAGTGAAGGAGAAAAAGTTGTGATACATTATGTGATGACCCCCGGCTCTAGGGCGTGAAAAACAACAACAGGAAATTGTGAAAACACAAATAGTAGACCAGTCTTCCTGCTGATCTCCAGAAATCTCAACAAAACATGTTACTTAGCCACCGGGCTAATGCTCTGGTTTATTTTAATTTCTCTCCATTTTAAAAAGGTAACACAAAGCACAGCTCTTTTTCTAATCATATCAGGTTCATTTTCCCATCCCAACTCGCATATAAAAGGAAAGGATGGGTACCAATTCATAATGCTGAAAAGCCATGACCTCTGCTCTGCATTATTTCATCCTCAAATTACAGATTCATATTTGAAGCTGGGCATGAGCTCCTAACGTCATGCCATTTGGTGCAATAAATATGCCAAATAGACTCAGGAGCTCTTTCTCTTCAGAGTAAACTCGAAGCGCTGAAATTTTGGTTTCATTAAATCTGGCTGGTAAAACTGTCAGGTCAGATTTCTCCCATTCCATAAAATCCCAAGTAGTTATGATTAAGGCTGGTTTCAGTTTTTAATGTAAAAAAGAAAAGAAAAGCTTTTCGGATACATACACTTCTTTTAATCAGTTTTTAATGTAAAAAAGAAAAGAAAAGCTTTTTGGATATATGCACTTCTTTTAAACATTTTAGCTGAATTCTTGGAAATTAAAGAGCAACTGTTGGAGAGCTAAGTGATATATTGCCTGGATTTCTACAATGCCTTCTTTTTGGAGGGATACAGAGATCACAATATCTTAATCGGCCTTCCTTCTGCGATGCATATGAGAGTCACAATTTCCAGTAAGTTCAATATGGGATATCCAATCCAAGAATATCATCAGTTCAATAATGTTTAGGATTCACAAAAAAAACCTTTGGGAGAATTCATTTAGGTCAGAACTCTTTAATGATAATCAGAAAACAGAAATGAACATTCGAGGAACAAGACATTTTGAGTTCTAATTAGTACAATTTCTTGTAAAAGGGCTGAAAAGAACTCTACAGAATACTTTTGCTTTCAGACATGAACTTTAAAAGCAATTCAAAAATGATAGCATCTTATCTTCTTTCCTTCTTTCTTTCCTACTTTTGCAGATATGAACCTTAACAACAATTCAAAAGTATTGGCATCTTTCCTTCCTTCCTTCCTTCCTTCCTTCCTTCCTTCCTTCCTTCCTTCCTTCCTTCCTTCCTTTCTTCCTTCCTTCTTTCTTTCCTTCTTTCTTTCCTTCTTTCCTTTTCTCTTTCCTACTTTTGGTGAAACAGGGAAAATTTGTCTCACCTGCCTAGTCTGCCTCTAGATATTATTTGGAAAGCAACTACTGCAATATCAATGTGAGAATTCAATCTTACATATCAGAAGTTTGAAGCACAAAATGATGCTGTTGATAATGCAGAATTCAACTTCCTATTTTCTCTCTTCTGCTACAAGGGAGATGATGGAAACTATAACCAACTACTGTATTTGAGAATCAATCTTGATCCAAATGGACATTTAATCCAATTAGATATGTAATATAGCATAACTACAGATCCACTGATCTGCTGCATGAAGCAAGTGAATGGGCGGAAGGTCTTGGACCATAGGACATAAAAGCCCCATATGAATTCTTGGTTTCTTCAGGAGTACATGTCAACAATTTAAACATGCATGCACACACACAAAAATAAGGCAAATGTGCTCTATAAAAACTTGACACACTTAACTTGCTATTTAGAATCCCAACTCAAATATAAATACAAACCCAAACCCAAAGTAATAGTCAGAATAATTTGAAACCATTTCATAGGAACTATTAGTTTAGTTATGTGGTTATGTTGTCACCCTGGATTAAGAGCCATCTCAGATTTAAATCAAATTTCCAGAGTGCAGATTTCTTTCTCCAATTTAACAAAAGGATCTAGGCTAATTTAGACAGCATAGATTTCTATTTGCTGGCCACATCTCTGACAACTTCTTTTCCACATGCTTTGTGTTATGTCCCTGGACCTTGAAGAAGTTCCCACCCAGGTCCGTTCACGCTGCAGGGGCAGCTGCCCCTTCTCATTGGCTGGGTTTCCCCAGCAGCCTGCTATAAAAGCAGGCTGCTGGGTCCAGCCCTTTCGCTGTTCGCTGCGAGCCAGTTCCAGGCTGAGCAAGCACGTTCAGTCCTTGTAAATAAACCTTGTTGCACTAAGCCCTGGTTCAGCCTCTTATTTCCCATACTTAATACTGGCGACGAGGATGGGATGGCTACCAGAGGCAAGCTGCAACGCTGAATCACTAAAACGCTGATCCGCAGCCCAGAGAGAGAGCGATCAGCCAAAATAAGGGCAAACGCTGACCGCAACCCAGAGAGAGCGATCAGCCCGAAATGAGAACGAACGCTGAATCACTAAAACGCTGATCCGCAGCCCAGAGAGAAAGCGATCAGCCAAAATAAGGGCAAACGCTGATCGCAACCCAGAGAGAAAGCGATCAGCAAACAAGCTAGTGAAAGTGAGAAGCGCCTGTAGCCACTTGTTAGCATAAGCTACAGAGGAAGTGTAACGCTGCGAGCCGCAGCCGCTCGTGCCGTTTAGGCGCGAAATTCAAACAGCTGTCAGCTGAAGCACATTCAAATACAACACAGCGTTGTATTACGAAATCGCTAACGCCCACACAGGCGCGAATTTCAAAAGACGCTGCCAACGACCGTGCAGTCTAAACACCTTCTGATCCCCAGAGAGAGAGAAGGGAATTGCGAAATTTCCCCAGAGCTGAAGTCACTTGCCTAGCACAGGCACTAAACCTCTACTGCTACCCCAGAGAGAGAGAGCACTTGCCTAGCACAGGCACTAAACCTCTACTGCTACCCAGAGAGAGAGCATTTTCCCCAACAGGTTAACCAGTAGACCCACAACATGAACTCCAATCCAGCCTTCCCAGCGTTCAAGCCAGATGAGGAGAAGTGGGAATCATACAAGAATCGGTTTAATCATTACATCGACGCCATTGGATTGGCTGATGCAGGGGAACACCGAAAGAAAGCATATTTCCTGACCTACTGTGGAGCCATCGTCTTCGATACAGCCACAGCTCTTGTGGCTCCACGTGAGTTAAAGAATGTCCCCTGGACAGAACTGTTAGAAATCCTTACTAACCACTATTCTCCTAGACCTTCACAGATTGCCAGACGCTTCACCTTCAGAATGAGGAAGCAGGGGGACAAAGAGAGCATCAATCAGTACATGGCTGCTCTCAGGACTGCAGCACTCCATTGTGGGTTTGGCAGCTATCTTGATGACATGCTCCTAGACCAGCTGGTCTGCGGGGTCAAGGACCTGCACCTACAAAGACGGCTGCTCGCCAAAAAAGACCTTAACCTCGCTCAAGCCATCGAGGAAGCCCTGGCAGAGGAGCTGGCATCTCATTCAGCCACCGAGATCCAAGGTCCTGTCACCAAGCAAACAGCAGTTCCGTCCACTCAGAAGAGGTGGTCAACGAGGAAGACCCAAGTGACGAGGCCGACATTCACCGCCTCACAAACGCCAGGCGCCCGCAGGCAGGAACCAGACAAGATAACACCGGGCCATCCAAGCACATCACCCTGTGCCTTTCCTGTGGTGGACCTCACCTGAGGACCACATGCAAATTCAAAGGAGCCACTTGCAACAACTGCCATAAGAAGGGGCACATTGCAAGAGTATGCCAAGCCTCACACAACGTAGCACAAAGGGCATCTTCATTCGCATTTGCCGGGCCCCAAAGGCAAGTATTAAACTGTCGCACACACCTCTGTGCTAATCACACTTGCTATTCTATTAGTAAAATCTCTCTTTCTGTCTTATTAGAAGGTAAACCTTGCAACATGGAGGTTGACACGGGGTCAGCGCTCTCCATTATTTCCTGGAACACCCTCAAGGAGCTTCAACCCAGCCTATCAAGAAACCGACTCCAGAAGTGCCAGCTTAGCCTAAAGGACTACCAGGGGAAGACCATTCCTGTAATCGGCAGAGGCAAGTTTTTGTTAATTTTAAAACCTTTAAGGGCCACCTACCTCTAGTGGTAGTGAGCGCAACCTCCCTACACTTTTGGGACTTGATTGGTTTCCCCACCTCGGTTTAGGGCTAACAGGAGTCCATGCTACCTCAACCTCTGACACGGACTCCCTGTTTGCTGATTACTCAGACGTATTCAGTGATGAGTTAGGGTGTTATAACGGCACCCCTATCTCATTTTCAGTCGATCCCCAGGCAGTCCCAATTCGGTTAAAACCTCGCAGAGTTCCATTCGCCATTCGGCCTAAATTAGACCTTGAATTAGATAAATTACTAAAACAAGGGATCCTGGAGCCTACAGACTTCGCCAAATGGGAGACGCCCATCGTCACACCCCTCAAAAAGATGGTAGCCTGAGAATTTGCTCAGACTACAAGACCACAATCAATAAATTCTTGCAAGTTAGCGCTTATCCAGTACCCGTCATTCAGCATTTATTACATACTTTTGAACCTGGCACTATCTTTGCCAAATTGGACATGTCTCAAGCATATCAACAGTTCCCTGTTGATGACCAAACACAGAACTTCAGACCATTGTCACCCACAGGGGTGCCTTCCGTGCAAGCGTCTCCAGTTTGGCGTAAGTGTTGCCCCAGGCATTTTTCAATCCCTCATGGAGCGGATTTTACAGGGCCTTCCTGGAGTAGTACCCTACTTCGATGACATCTTAGTCTCGGCCAGGAACAGACCCCAACTCTTCCAGAGAGTTCGAGCAGTCCTAGAGAGGTTCAGGCAGCATGGCCTCAAGTTAAAAAAAGAAAAATGTGCCATTGCCACTAGACAGGTGGACTTTCTGGGTTATAAAATTGACGCCTCAGGCATTCACCCCCTGGAGTCCAAGGTTAAGGCAATACACGAGGCACCCACTCCAACCTCCAAAGCGGAACTGCAGGCCTTTTTGGGGCTCTTGAACTTTTACGCGCGTTGTTCCTGCCCCATAAAGCCTCTGTGGCAGAACCCTCCACAGACTTCTGGATTAAAAACGGTTTGGCATTGGGGACACAAAGAAGACTCCGCTTTCCGCACAGTCAAGTCGCTACTCACATCAGAGGCAGTGCTTATCCAGTTTGACCCCAACCTTCCATTAGTACTGGCAGCAGATGCATCTCCCTTCGAATTGGGGCAGTCTTAAGCCACAGGCTCCCCAATGGCTCCGAGGCCCCTATCGCTTTTTTTTCCAGGACGCTCTCTGCAACAGAGCGCAATTACAGTCAGATCGATAAAGAAGCCTTGGCAGCTGTTGCAGCGGTGAAGAAATTTCACGAATTTCTCTTTGGCCACTTTTTCGAGCTAGTCACGGACCACAAACCGCTCTTAGGGTTACTAGCAGGTGACAAGCAGACCCCTCAAATTCTGTCCCCCAGAATGACCAGATGGACCCTTTTCCTAGCAGCATACTCGTATAGACTCGTGCACCGCCCAGGTAAAACATTGTCCCACGCAGATGCCCTCAGCCACTGCCCCCTGCCTGCCCCAGCTGAAGACCCTGCCCCGGTCAACGCCATTTTTGAAGTCACCCAACTGGACCTCCCAATCACTGCCCTTGATATTGCCAATAAATCCAAAGCGGACAAAACGATCGCCCAGGTACTGGACTGGGTGAGGAGGGGTGGCCAGGCAGTGACATTGAAGCTAAATTCACTCCATTTAAGACCGCTTACAGGAACTGTCGAGCTTACAGGGCTGCCTGCTGTGGGGCACTCGGTGGTCATCCCGACATCTCTGCGTACCTGAGTGCTGGAGGCGTTGCACGAGGGCCACCCGGGCATCGTCAGAATGAAGGCGTTGGCGCGGCTACATTTGGTGGCCCGGCCTCGACTAGGACATCAACAAATGGGTAAGCTCCTGCCATCCCTGCCAGGTTTCCCGTCCATCCCTCCAATTGCCACCCCCACCAAGTGGGAGAGTGCCAACGCACCCTGGTCCAGGATTCACATCGATCTTGCGGGCCCATTGCATGGCAAAATGTTCCTCGTGGTCGTAGACTCTTACTCAAAGTGGATTGATGTGGCACAACTATCCACGACCACTTCACAAGCAGTCATCAAGGCATTGACTCTGCCTGTTCGTTCCGCACGGTCTACCAGACTCCATTGTTTCCGACAATGGTCCCCAATTCGCGTCAACCGAATTCAGTCATTTTACGGCCAACCTGGGCATTCGTCACATCTTCACAGCCCCTTTCATCCTGCCAGTAACGGGCTGGCAGAGAGAGCTGTTAGGACCACTAAAGAAGCCCTGGCCAGGTTCAACAAGGATGACTGGCACCACAAACTATCCTGTTTCCTGTTAAGCCAGCATTCAACCCCTTGCACGGTAACCAACAAGTCCCGGCCGAGCTTCTGATGGGCAGACGCCTGCGAACTGTATTGGACAGGCTTCACCCACATTACTGCCCTGACTCTCCTCTCGCTTCCACATCGGGAGTAGGCATTTTGTCTTGCAGGAACCCGTGTTCGCGAGAAACTTCGCTGGCGACCCATTGTGGATCCTGGGAGAAATCGTAGCCATCACAGGACCCAGATCATACCGGGTTAAGCTGGAAGATGGCCGGGTCTGGAGACGACATCTGGACCAGCTTGGAGACGCCAGGGCACCCTCGTCAGCCGCGACTGGTGGGCACAGACCGGTGAGAGTCCGCTGCAACTACCACACAGCAACATCTACCCCGATGACCTGCTAACACCTTCAGCCGGACCAGAGAATCCAAATGCTGACTGCGGCGACCTAGCGTCCAACCCATCCGAGCCAGACGGCGTGAGGACACTCCCAGCGTCCAGCCCTTCTAGCCCCGGACCTGCTCCGACCGAGGGTGGTACTCGGGACTCATCATCAAGCCAACAGTCACCGACGGACTCTGATCCACCAAACAGCACACCAGAGTTGCGCCGCTCTGGACGTCAGCACAAACCTCCCGTATACCTCAAGGACTATGCGTGTTCGCATCTGGGGGGAAGGGGTGTTATGTCCCTGAACCTTGAAGAAGTTCCCACCCAGGTCCATTCACGCTGCAGGGGCAGCTGCCCCTTCTCATTGGCTGGGTTTCCCCAGCAGCCTGCTATAAAAGCAGGCTGCTGGGTCCAGCCCTTTCGCTGTTCGCTGCGAGCCAGTTCCAGGCTGAGCAAGCACGTTCAGTCCTTGTAAATAAACCTTGTTGCACTAAGCCCTGGTTCAGCCTCTTATTTCCCATACTTAATACTTTGTTTCTCAAATTTTCTTTTTTCTTTTTTAAAAGATTTTTTTATTTTTAGACAAACATATACAAACAAAACATAAAAACATAAAGCCAATTACATACATACAAACAAAACACAAAAACATAAAGCCAATTACATACATACAGTATGTCGGTTGGTTACAATTTTTTTGTGCATCTTCTCCATAGTCCTCACTTACAATTGTTTGTATATATTTTCATATTATCAATCAAATATTTCTGAATGCATTATTATCATTGTTAATCATTCATTTGACTATACTATTATTCCTTCATGTTATGAGAGATGTTCCATATTTTTAAATTGATTTATATTATAACAATTCATATTATCATCCTAAATCCATCCAGTAATGATACATCTTTATATTATATTCTATATAATTCTATTCTCCTTATATTGTAAAATTCTACATATTTTATTACCATATTTTATTTTCTTACCATTGGTAAAATAGATCCCAAATTTTATAAAATTGTTTATCTTCTTGTTCTCTAATTTCAAATGTCAATTTACTCATTTCAGCACATTCCATTATTTTCTTAATAACTTCCTCCTGCATTGGTATTTTCTCATTTTCCCAATTTTTAGCAAATACAATCCTAGCCACTGTTAATACATTTACAATCAAATATTTCAATTCCCTACTGTATATTTCAGGTAAGATTCTCAATAAAAATATCTCTGGTTTCAAGTCTATATGTTTCTTTGTCATTTTTTCCAACCATGTGTGGATTTTAGTCCAATATCTTTTAGCTTCTGCACACGTCCACCACATATGGTAACATGAATCTGGTATCTGATGACATTTTTCAGATTTATTTTTGAACATTCTTGCTATTCTTGTTGGGGGTAAGTGCCACCTGTAAAACATCTTATACAAATTTTCTTTATATGATGTTGACATTGTCATTTTATAATTTTGAGACCGCAATTTTTGACATTTCTCTAAATCAATCCCATATCCAAAATTTCCCCCCCAAGCAATCATTGTTTCTTTAACTTGTTCTTCTTTTAGCTTAATTTCTAATAAATGTCCATATAGTTTTTTAATCACCTTTTTTCATCAGTACCTGTCAAAATTTTATCTATGTTTCTCCAATTTTCTAATCTTTAGCAAAGAGGTATGAAAATGTGTGCATGCCTTACATTTGCTCACATAAAAATGTGCAACATGCTCTGGTGTTTAAATTAAAAGCAGAAAGAAAAGAGTGGACATACTATGAGAATGAAAGCCATGAAGCTAGCATTCTCTGGTGCCGTTGATCCTGTATATATTCACTAGTTCGATGCCCGTGCTTCGCTACGAAACTATATGTGGATGGGCTTAGTTTTGGGGGAGGAAAATAAGGGGAAACAGTTCTGCCTCTGCCTACCAGCATCCATCGGTATTCATCTGGCTAGAGTTCTGTCAGTGTGCGTGAGAGTTAAGGGCTGTTTGGAAACTGAAGCAGTATTTGCTGTGTAAGCAAGCAGGAGACAGCAAGGAGCCTGGGCGTGGCTTAGCTCAACTGTTCTGTACTAAAGCTGCTTGGTGCTGTGAAACTACAACTGAAACTGAAAATCTTCTTTGGTTGTGTTTTGCATTTAGAACAGTTTTCTTTTCAGGTGGGGAGGGGGAATGGAACTTCTTAGCATCAGAGCATGTTAATAATAATATACAAAATACTAATGCTCTGATGGTCATTTTGAAAAATCCTTCCTTGGTGAGCACCTAGAAGTCAAGAGGAACATACATGCCAAATTTCAGGTTTGTCAGCTTTACAGTTCTGGAGATTTTGTGATGATGAATGAGTGATATTACACACACACACATACACACACACACACACACACAAAAACACACACACACACACACATATATATATTTGTTTTCGTATTTTCCCAGTCATTGTAGTTGTGCTTTTAAAGTTGTAGCAATGTTTCGGCAGAATCTCATCTGCCATCATCTGCCTACAGAAGCCTGATGATGGCAGATGAGATTCTGCCGAAATGTTGCTACAACTTTAAAAGCACAACTACAATGACGTGGGAAAATACCCGAACAAAGCTGAATGCCATATATACATACATACATACATACATACATACATACATACATACATACATATACATATACATATACATATACATATACATATACATATACATATACATACATACATACATACATACATACATACATACATACATATACACACACACATATAATTATATATGAGTTCTATATATAGGCATACACTCTGAAAAATCACACTTTATGCTAGAATATTTTAATGCAGGGCTCATCTCCAGAGATATCTGCAGAATCCGAAGCTTTTGTTAAAACGATAATGGCAACATCATACAGTGGCAACAAAATGGAACATTTCTGAATGTGTGTACAACAACAGGGATGAAGCTCACATCACAACACAGGCGTTTGACCTCCTGCTCTTGACTCTCCTAGAAATTGTCCATCAAGTTCTTTTTATTGGAAAATGTGAACTGGAGAATATTCCCTTTCCTTTGCTTTAACATATCTCACAGCTGGCACAAGATAGAGAGAGGGTATGGTAAGCCTGATGTTCTGACCTAGGCTTCGTTAGAAATCATAGAACACAACCTTAATCCCAGCAAAACCTCTTTTATTTCCACAGCTGTGAATTATGTTCATTCACAAGGCTTCACATACAGTCTTTCAGGGGAATGTTGATAAACACCCACTTTATCACACTTGGAATGCAGCCAGACGCAGGGCAAAGCCAAACTTGACACATAGACAAACAGGATTTTTCAAAGCTTGTGTTCTGAGCAAACAAACTAATTGCTTCCTGCAAAAGCTCACATCCTTTTTTATGTCCTATGGAAGGGGCCAATCATCTCCAAGGTTTGGCCTTACTCCTGAGTCGAACCTGCTTTCTCAATTGTTCTTGTCTCTTGCTAGCTTTGCACATGTGCAGGCTGGGAACCAGTTCCATAAGCTCCCCCACCTCACTGCTGTCTGAGTCTGAAGGCAGCTGCTGACTGTCAGCCTGCCCTGGCCTCATCTCTGCCTCTGATGAAGTAGCCTCCTCCGGATCTTCCTCAGCCTCCCGACCCCGACCAGGTTCCTCCCCAACCTCCTCACTACTGTCTGACTCTGCTGCCAGTTCCATCAGCTGCTGGCAGGCCACAACACCTATAGTCTTTGTATTACTCATCAATATTTTAATGGAACTACAGGTAATAATGCTTTTTTGTTGTTGGTCAGTCCATCAGTTGCTTCTGAGGCTTCAGGCCCTGGCTGATGTCATTTCACCATCATTTTCTGGTAATTGGAGTTTCTTTGAGTTCTTATAAGTTCACACTTGGATTTTCAGAAACATATTTTTAAAGGCTGCTACTCAAGGGCAGCAAAAGAGTGGCCAGATTTAAAAAACAAACAAACAGCCTTCTGGGTTGATTTTTGAAAAAATAATCAGTGTTATTGATACTCTATTTATTTACTTATTTATTAAACAGATTTATATGGTGGCCCAACTCTCACAGAAGGTGACTCCAGGTGGCTTAAAAGTAGCCTTATGTATTTCTATTGATATAACAATATGATGATATGGTAGCAATGTAATAATTATCTACTCATTTGCTAGTAAAAAAAAACTGGTTCCATAAAAATCCAAATTCTGGACACCATTACAAATTTTATAATCTTCTCGATCAAAATCTCCCAAGTTGCAAATAGAAACAGCTTCAGCACAGCCTTAGTGTGCTAAGTTTCATCCTATTTCAAGGCTGAAATATCTTACTTGGAGTATTTTGACCTACATCCACTCACTATAAATTTTCATTAAATTTAATGTTTTATATTTATTAATAAGTATCTTTTAGCTAAGTCTAAAATCCAAAGAACACAAATTTGGGCCAATTTAGAATATGTGTATATGTTTAAATGAGAGATGTAAAGATAGAGTAAAAAAATAAAAAGGACTGTATTTTACTCGGCTGGTCATTGCCAGCTATAAAAGGTGGTGCTCATCTCTTTTTCAAGGCCACTGAGCCAGCACTGTTTGTAGATATTTCCATGGTCAAGTGACCAGCATGTCATCATAGAGCACTGTTACCTTCCCACCAAAGTGGTACCTAGTTATCTACTTACATTTGTATGCTTTCAAACTTCTAGGTGACAAGAGCTGGGGTGAGGACTGGAGCTCACCCTGTCGTATATAGCTTGGGTTTCAAACCAGGGCTGTCGACTTTCCAGCCCACAAGCCCAGCATCTTAACCACTGAGCTACCATGCCATCTGTAAAGACATAAATGAGGGCTATCAAACTCACAGCCTTGGGCCAGATGTGTCACATGCTGACCACGCCTATCCCCAGTTTAGTGAAGGAGGAAAGTTGTGATACGTCATGTTATGACAATGTGACACTGTGAGTTTGACACCCCTGACATAGACATATATGCTGTTCACATACTCCAAAGCTCTAATAATCATTGGAACATTAAATGGTTGAATCAGGAACTATTAAATTATATTAAGAATTAAGTGTTCCCTGTTTAGGAGTTTGGACATAGATTGTCTCCCTGGTCCACGATTAGCAAAAGATAATATTTTAAACTATGCAGATTCAATTATTCAATTATAAAGCAGGTTACATTTATATGTATTTCCCAGAGACATTTGATAAGCTTATCTTCTCTAATTAGAATAGCTTCCAAGATGGGGAACTATTATTTCTTGTTAATCATTGTCCTTTTTTCAGTACTTTCATTTCATATTAGCGTTTAGACAAATAGTGGCCACCAACTTTTAACATTAAAGATTCTAATTTCTGAAAAATATGTTCACCAAACTTAATGTTTCCATTAAGAAAGTAACTCTGATGTCTGCATAGAGTTAGGATAATACAGTCAAAATACCTCAACAAATTTATGGCATGGTTACTGAATTCAAATGATGCATATTTCTTTAGATCAGCCATAACTGAGGGCAATTGTAAAAGAACTGGGTGATCTTTCCATTTTAATTAAAAATGTTCTGACGTTAGGAACTAATGTTTTTTAGATTGTGGAGCCAAAAGAGGCAAAAACTATTTAAAATATGGTAATTATGCTCCTAAGAGGAATATTATGCTAGGGAGAGGAAAGTAAGACAAGCATGCTGGCCAATCTGATTCTCCCTCTAACTAAAGTACTTTCTAAACTGGAAGTGGTATATTAGTTTATAATATATCACTTCCAGTTTATGAAGTACTTTTTACATTTGAAGAAAACAAAATAAAAATTTGGAGATGTAATCATTTCTGATTAATATTTTCTTAAATAAATCTATATTATTTTGGAAACTAGATCTTTTGGACTACCTTCTCATATCTTATATTGTTGTATTCTAGCAGATATTTGGAAGACCTTTCTTGGATTTGTATGTTTGGTGACTGGTTATTTGAGATATAGTGGTGATGTTGAGTTAATATTTACTAGTCTTACATAAAAGAACTGGAAGTCTATAAAATTACTGGCAAGATACCTTGGTAGTGTAAATCTATTATTTTATGCCTCCAGGCGCAATTTTTCCATTTCTAGTTCAATTGGCCACCTGATATGCAGGAATGGAAAACAGGAGTGGAGAAAGCCCATGTCTGTTTCTCTTTTCTGTATACCATAACACCCAGAGATGCTGCCTATGGAATGATGAGATAAGAGGAGGCATAGCCTGCAGCTGTATGATGGGCATAGAAAGAAAGTCAGAAAGGAACCTCTCTAATGTATCAGGCTGTCAGAAAAGAGGACCGGAGATTAGACTTGTAAGATTCTGTTATTGTAGTCTTACAAAAAAAGTAGAATTAGCTCATCTCATGTTTCCTGTCTGATCTGCCTGGGAAGGCTGACAATGGATCAACAGCATCAAATTGGTGGGCATGACCTAGTGTTGGAAAGCCCTAACTTTCTTCAACATGTGTTACATGTTTCACATGCAAATAAAAATATGTATTGTATAAACACATCAGCATTAAACTTTCTAAACTATAGATATTGCACTATTCCACAGAACAATTTCAGCAGAAGAGGCAATCTACAATGGAGAAAACAACCTGTCCCAAATACCTGGAGATCTAATGAAGATGTTTCATGAAACATTAATATGTTGCTGAATTTATTTGCTGGGGAAAAGTCACTACTATAATGTGATTATATGGTATGCTTCTACTCATACTTTGTGTTCAATGAAGCTCACTCCCAGAAAAAAAGTGCTTGAGGTACATTCCTATATCCATTTTCTTAGAAGCAAGCCTTTCGGAACACAATGAGATCTGCAGAAATCATTCATAGAATCATAGTCTTATTAGTGTATTTATGTAGCAATAGCAATAGCAGATTTATACATCACTTCATAGTGCTTTACAGCCCTAAGTAGTTTACAGAGTCAGCATATTGCCCCCAACAATCTGAAACCTCATTTTACCAACCTCGGAACGATGGGGAGTTGAGTCACCCTTGAGCCAGTGAGACTTGAATTGCCAAACTGCCAGCAGTTTGGCAGTCAGCAGAATTAGCCTGTAATACTGCCTTCTAACCATTGTACCACCATGATACCTTCTGAAACAACAGGGTTGACCTAAAAGGATAACTGGTTGATCAACTCTATTGTGTAACCTTTTGTATCTATTCGATCACTCCAGGCAGAGAGCTTAAAGCAGAGTTGAAGATAATAAATAAATAATAATAATTTAAAGAATCCTTACATCCCTTTGGAAATCACAGCCTTCAAATTCCTCTTAGAATATCCACCAATAAATATAAATCTAGGAGCAGATGCCTCTAAAGAGCTACAGACATAACTCTATAGTATTATCAGATTTTTGAAGGCCTAATAAGTTAACCGTTTTGATTTTTAGAATTTAGTCAGTGCTTACATTATGATGAAAATGTTAGATCTGCCTTATCGTTAGGCAAAATCTGATACTGACTAGTTAAGAGAAGGCAAGCTCATATTTCCGGTTTTAAATGGTTTAAAATTAAAAAAGATAAACTAAATATTGGCATGAATTGACTGCAAGCCTATTTTTGAAACTTCCTTTTTTAAAAAAATGCTCCCATTCACTCTCAAATTATAGTTGCTATACAAACTTCTTTCCAAATGCCCTAGCCTCAAATAGTGATGAATGCATCCAAACTGTGCTATTAAATTATCTCATGGATTTTCTTTGATAGTACAATCCCCAGCCTTACTCCATCTGGATACAACATACATTTGATTAAAATCCAAACCTAGATTTCAATCAGCAGTTTAATACTTGTAGTGATAGCCTGGATGTAAATTTGGTTCAATTATAGAACTGTTTTGCTGTCCAACTTTACCTATTCATTGTCTTGGCCAGGACAACTCCTGGCAGTTTCATTTGATATAACTCTCCAAAGGACAAGCCTTGACAAGCAATCTTTCCTGGAATGACAATACAACTTTAGGCAATCAGCAAATCCCAAAACAACAATCCCTTTTCCTGACCACTTTAATTCTGATGCTGAGTTTCAAGTTGCACATCAAATGTTTATAGGGAGGAAACTATGCCAATTTCTTGTGAAATCTTTATGAAGATGTACGTTCCCATTTCTAGGCAAAGGTATAGGAAAGAAGACAAATTACAATCTCTCTCTCTCTCTCTCTCTCTCTCCCCCTCTCTCTCTCTCTCTCTCTCTTTCTCTCTGTGTATGTGTGTGTGTGTGTGTGTGTGTGTGTGTGTGTGTGTGTGTGTGTGTGATACCACTTCCAGAACTGGAACTCTCATGTATTTTCCTTAACCAGCTTCTGTTTGGCTTCTCTTTCCTAAAATTGTAATCTTCGTGTAAAATTACTCAAGAGTCTGCAATAGCCAAATAACAATGAACATTCTTAATTTTGTTTTTGGAGGTTATGCTTAACCTTTTTATAATGAATTAACATTAATTATTAAGACGAAAGAATGACACTGCTTATAATTAAGAAGACCATATTTCATTTATCCATTCTTATTAGTGCTTTTACACGACTCAGTTATATTCCCAAGGCAGTTTATTACAAGACAGATCAATTAATATGTTAATACAAAACAAATTATAAGCCCCAACATGCAAAATTATAATAACCATACAAACTGACAGAAAGAGGGGAAAGATGCATGTAAAAATTGTATCAGAAGAGTAGATGTAGAGGAAACCCTTTCTGGAAATATTTTTCTTACTGTTGGACCATTTAGGACTTTTCATATCCATCCTCCTGGGAAGGGATCACCACAGAAAATGTTCCCAATTCATTATTCAATGTACATGTAGTTGTAAATAAATAGAACAGGCTTCCGTTGTGTTGGTCCTAAACTATCAAACCTGTAAAAGGAGTCTCAATTAGACTGAAAAGATCCTGGAAACCAAGATTAGCAGATAGCACTGCATAGTTTTTCTTCAGTTAAAACAGTCTGATTGAACTAATTCATTAACTAGGAGCAATCTGAAAAATCTCAAAGGCATCCTTCATGTTCACATGAAAGATATTACAGTTATCCAATGACATAATATTCCAGTTGAAATGAAATAAAGAGTTAATTGGTCGGTTTACAGCACATGCATTAATTTAAGGCAAGGGTGTCAAACCTGCAGGCCATGGACCAGATGCATCACACACTGGCCACACCCACCCTCTTTTTAGTGAAGAGTGAAAGAATCAGGATGCATCCCGCGAGTGTGACACCCCTGACTTAAAGGTTTATCTAATTTTCCCATTTGACTTAAAGTGGAAAGAGATTACCAAAGGTAGCACATCCAGAGTGATAACAGAAAATAGAAGAATAACAGTGTTGGAAGGGACCTTGGGGGTCCTGTAATCCAGAGATCCCCAACCTTTTGGACCTCAGGGACCACCAAATTCATAATTTTAAATTCCATGGACCACTAATATGAATCCAGCATTCCGCTCACTGAAGCACCTGGACTCCCCTTCAGGCACTTAGTTTGGCTGCCTATTTCTGCAACCTTAAGTACTCAAAGAGTCATTTGGACCCATTTCCCACAGAAAACAAAACACTGGGATCTCTCATCTCTCTTTCTCTCTCATCTCTCTCATTCTCTCTTTCTCCCTTTCTCCCTCTTTCTCTTTCTCTCTCTCTCTCTTTCCCTTCCTCCCCCTCTCTGTCTTTCTTTCTTTCTCCCTTCCCTCCCTCTCTTTTTCCCTTTCCCCCCTCTTTCTCTCTCTCTCTTTCCATCCCCCCCCTCCCTCTCTCTCCTTTCTCCTTTTCTCTTTCTCTCTTTCCCCCTTTCTTTCTTTCTTTCTTTCTTTCTTTCTTTCTTTCTTTCTTTCTCTCTTTCTCCCTCTCTCTCTTTCTCTCTCTTTCTCTTTCTCTCTCTCTTTCCTCTCTCCTCCCTCTTTCCCTCCCTCCTTTTCTCCCTCTTTCTCTTTCTCTCTCTCACTTCCTCCTTCTCTCTTCCTCCCGTTCTCTGTCTCTCTTTCTGCCTTTCTCCCTCTTTCTCTCTCTTTCTGTCTTTCTCCCTCTTTCTTTCTTTCTCTCCCTCTTTCTGCCTTTCTCCCCCTTTCTCTTTCTTTCCCTCTCTCTCTCTTCCTCCCCCTCTCTCTGTCCATGGAGGTGGAGATGCAGAAAAAGGAATTTCTGAACTGGTGTTGGGTGGTAAGAATCTGATGTCCAGAGGCCGATGAGCCATGTGCTGAAGCCCAAATGGCTGGCGGGGAGGTAGGGCAACAGTGGTGATACGGGCAGTGGATGGACTTGTACTCATAGGAGATTGCAACATTAGAGCCCTTCCTGGATGTACACTGGCCTGTGGGGGGTGGGGTTGGGGGGAAAGGAGCTGGTGTTACCTCCTGCCTCCACGTATAGAGGAGGTCGAGCGGCTGCTAGCAATGCCCTCAGGTGAAGATTTGTGAGGGGGAGGCTCAACTCCCTCCTCTCAGGAGCGTCTCTTTTTCCTTGCAAGGAGGAGGCTCAAAGAGGGGGGGGGGTCGATCTTCCCCCACACAACATCTTCACCTGAGGGCATCACTGGCAGCCGCTTCCTGCCACTCAGGAGGTCCATGCTCTTCTCACTGCTGCTCGGCCTTCTCAATGGGCTGAGGCAGGATGCAGCAGCCCCGACACGGGTTTGCTAGGGAGACTGCAGGATTGTCCCACCTCCCCGCCAGCCATCTGGTCTTCAGCACACTGTGGCCCACCAAAAATTTTCTCACGGATCACCAGTGGGCCGCGGCCCACCAGTTGGCAAACACTGCTCTAATCCAATCCCCTGCTCAAGCAAATTCCATTGCAACCAAATTATTCAGCCCTTCTTTTTGAGTATATATTTTTTCCTTTTGAGGAAGGACAAGTCATGAAGATAATAAAATGCCTCCTTGAGGCACTAATAATGTTTGTTTGGCCTCTGAAAATGGGGGCTGAATTTTGCTCATGCTGGCTAGGAAATTTTGGGAGATGACGTCCACACATGTTAAAATTTCCAGGGTAGAAAAATACTGCTTTAGAGCTATATGATAGAAAAGGAAGAAAAATGGAAAAATATAATTACAAAACACTGTGGCAAGGGGAAAGTCTCATGAGAAAAAGGACCTAGAAGGGAAGTGCGCTTTCAGCCACATGAGAAGTATTTAGAGAAGTATTCCTGTGAAACAGTCTTCAAACAACTGGTAGAAGTAAATATCCTAAACCTCTGAAACTACAGAAGATGAATTTAGCAACTTAAAATATTATTGGAGATATCCATTCTAAGTGGTAATTAAAAAACCATATTTAAAAAAAAACTACATACACACATATTTCCTCATTGTGAAATATTTCCTTTTAAGATAAGCAACTTAAAGTGAGGAATTAAGAGAAAGGAAGAGGAATTATGAGCAAATGAATTTTAAGGAGGAGAAGAGAAAAGAAAGAAAGAAAGAAAGAAAGAAAGAAAGAAAGAAAGAAAGAAAGAAAGAAAGAAAGAAAGAAAGAAAGAAAGAAAGAAAGGAAGGAAGGAAGGTCGGGGATCCAAATGTCACTTACACAACCACTGTTCAATATATACTTTTTTTGCCTTGGAAACAGTATTTGCTTCAATAGTGCTAAACATAGATTTATACAGTGGCTTTTGCTCTTCAACTTTTCACCTCTCGATTTCAGGATGTCATCAACTCCATCCAACCACAACATTAGTCTGCCCCTTTCTCTCAACCCATTCACTCCTTTATGCTACTCTAGTTACAGTGGCTTACATAGCTTTTTACCATAAGAAAGTAGAAAAAGAAAAAGTAAATCATAGCATCAAAAAGGAAGGAAGGAAGGAAGGAAGGAAGGAAGGAAGGAAGGAAGGAAGGAAGGAAGGAAGGAAGGAAGGACCTTCACTCCTGAGAAACAGCTAAACACAAAATACATTCCCAGAACACAGAGAATCTCCATTCACAACAAGTCTCTTCCCAAGCCCACATAATTCTACAGTATCCATCAACTAAAGCTAATATGCTGGACCACTGGCTCCAAAATTGGTTGATCAAATTTTAATGAGATGAAAACAATAGTATATCAGGAAAAATACCAAAGAAAATAAGAATGATTAGTGAAAGAAAAAAATAGAAAGAAAAGAAAAAAGAAGGAAGGAAGGAAGGAAGGAAGGAAGGAAGGAAGGAAAGGAAGGAAGGAAGGAAGGAAGGAAGGAGGGAGGGAGGGAGGGAGGGAGGGAGGGAGGGAGGGAGGGTGAAGATTATAAAGAAGCAGCTTCCAATCGTTTGGACAGCAACCTGAAATATGTTTATATTTTACCATCTCTTTCTAAAGTTGTATCATAATTTCTTTCTTTCCATAAGCTACCCTTTCTATTCCTCAGACCCATAAAGCATGTTATTTTCTTCTTTTTTAAGCAAAAAGTTTCCTGTTATTAATAAATGTAGTTGTTGATCTTTCTCGAATCAAACAAGTTAATTTTGCCATCTCTGCCAGTTCTGTCATCTTCACTAACCATTGTGGGTATTTCAGAATCTTTCATTTTTATGCATATAATAGTTTCATAGTAGTAATTACATCTAAAAATAATCTTCCATGACTCTTTTTTAATTGATTGTCCATTGATCCCAGCAAGAAAAGTTCTTCTTTCAGTTGAACGTTGGTCTTAATTTTTTAAGAAAAAATCTTTGTATCATTATATGTATTTGAACGCAGATACTTGAGCCAATCACAATAAAATGGGCCTTCACGTTGTCCATTTTTTCACACTATTCCATCAGTATAGTGTATCCACAGTTCTTAGCCCATTTTATCACGTAGTTTTTTTACTTGTTTTTCTTTCATGCCAAATTTCAATAAAAATTTATACTTTTCAGCAATTACGTATTCATTTGTACTTCGTTCAAATTCTGTCTTCCGTTGATACCAAGTATTTCACTTTTTTCTCAATCTTAAATCCATTTTTTTCCACCAATTTCTATTGTTCATAAGCTTTGACACCTTTTCCCCTCAATTTATCTGACAACCATTTTTCTGGTTTGTTTGAAAATTCAGCATTTTTTTTTTGTTTCACCTAGTTCTTTTTTTTTTCTAACCTCCATTTCCCTTGCTCTACTTTCTCCTTAAGGGTAAGAATCAGGAGAAATTTGCTAACCCCTATCTGGTTTTCTCCTTCATCTGTTCAGGGTCATACCAGAATCATGCTATCTATGCCAGCCTGTTTCTGCTGTCTCTGCTGACTAGCCAAAATAGATTACTTCCAGCAAGCTATAAACCTGACCCATCTAGGTTCCACCTGGAAGAGGCCAAACTTTTTGCAACAACCCTGTGCAAGCTAATTCCACAAAACCCAGGCACTAGAAGCAGCAACTACAACATCTTTATAAGGAAAGTTAATGGCCATTCCCGATTATTCTGTCAAGCCTTGCACACCAGAAAAGCAAGTGGAAAAATAAAATGCAAACTTATTTTTTCAAAGCTTTGCCATTTTTTTTAAATTGGTATAGGGCATATGTTGGTTCAATTCTTTGCTGGGCATTTTGGAAGCTCTGGAGCTGTACTTTCCTCAATACAGACGCTGCCTTAGAAGAGGTATAAGGGAAATATTTTTTAAAAATATATTGCAGATATCTGACTGAAGATTGACATCTCAAATCTCTCAACCTGCTCTTTTCTTGTTATTTTGGTGGGTTCTGCCAAGCAAATAAAGCAGTTGCAAGTGTTTTTAATGCTTCCCCCTAAGAGTTTATGATCAATCTTTTGTTTAATTGAATATCAAATTGGCTCAAATCAAATTACTTTGACTGCAAAGCTCAAATTGCAAACTCAATAAAATCATGCCCTTTTCCTATTTTGATGATCCTGTTCAGATTGAATCAAGCCTGATTTGCGCTGGCCTGTACCCAAATTCAAGATCCAAACTCAAAACCTGTGAGAGCAATGAAGCAACCTGCCTCCTGGATTCATGGGTACTCCATTACTTGAAATTTCTAAACAAAAATTGGACAACTGTCTGGGATGGTGTGAGAATTTCTATCCTGTGGAGGGGGGTGGATGGACTAGGAAAAACTCTGAAATGCCCTCCAACCTTGTGATTCTATGATCTACATTTGATCTCCCCTTTTAAAAAAACGGCTATATCTTACTCGGTGTAATTGGTATCCTGTGATTGATCTGCATTTTGTAATTAACACTAGGAAGAGAGTCTTGCCAGCTCTTACAATTTACTTTCACAAGCTGTAGAATAACAAACACCCCCACTCTAATCTCAGTCAGATCATTGTTTCCCACTTTTTCTTAACAGGAGCCCAATACCTATAGACCGATATTTTTTCAACCTCAGCAACTTTAAAATGTGTGGTTGGAGAATTCTGGAAGTTGAAGTCACACTTAACAAAGATCATTCTTAATATGTAAACTTTTCTTGCTTATTTGTAAATAAAACAATTTGGGGTGGGGGGAGAGATTGAACATATATAAAATGTATCCAATGAACATGTTGGAAGAAATATCCTTCTGGGTTCAGTTCCAAGTGTGGAAAAAGACACTGGATTCATAGAAGTTACTTGGAAGGAAGGTTTAATGGTGGACAGGACCACATGCCTTGGAGCTCCTGGGCAAAAAGGGAAGAGATACTGAGAATCCCCTGGTTTCATACCCTCTGTTGGACCCCACCTTAGTGTTTCCTGTTCCTGTGTAAGAAATGTATCCCATTGGCTGTCAGACTCCCAGAGGTGGGTGTCTTTGCTAACTTTGTAGACTTTGTCTGGACTACCTGGCTTCATCTGAGTGCTGGCTGGTGCGATCTTTCCAGGTGCCATGTGGTGAGATGGGTAATCCTATCATTTCCTGAGGGCCAGGTCTTAATCCCATCACCCTGGAGCTGAAGTGGAGAGGGGGGGACAGGGAGCTGCAGGAAGCTGCTTTGTCTTTAAAACATGCCTCTCCTTTTCTTCATCCAGGGAAATATAATATTCTGCCTTTTAAATATTTCCTAGAATATTTCATTCTTCTAAGAGAGGGGTGGGTACTAACTTTCTACAAACGCAACCTTTGTGAGTTGAGTCCATGGAATTCCTTCCTCACCAATACCCACTCCAGTTGGGATAGGAGCTCTCTGACACCTAAACTCTCTGATATTGGGAGTTTATTAATAATTTTTTTATTAATTGCAATATTCCTGAAATCTTCCCTATGTACCACCTCTTCCATATGCAACCTGTTGGCGAGAGTTGATAGTGTGGATGGATGGATGAATATAACATTATAACTGCAATAATTTGATACAAAATGGCTCTTTCATTAATATACACACTCACATGTTAACACACATGCTTCTGTTTGATTTGATGTTACATTCATGAAGGATGGAAGCACATGTATGAATTTAATTTGAATGAATATATCTTCTTTGGAATGGTAATCTCCTAGGGAATAAAATTGTAATATTTTATTTATTTATTTATTGGATTTATGTGTAAAGCTTTATCAATTCCATGTTAATGGGACATTGTCTAACTGCAAAGCATGATGATGCAAACAGGTTTTTATTAATACTATAGACAACTTTTCCCATGCAGTTTTATAATGATGTGGGTAGAAATATACATGCATGCAATACACATAAATGCATGCATGTGTATATATCTAAAGGCTGACCTTATATTTAAAGACCGTTTTTTCTTCTGATTTGGAGGTCATCTAGCTATTGAACAGTGAATTAAAAGGCTGCCATATATCCCATCTTGCTTCTTATTGCAAAAATCCTTCGTTCTGGAAGGCTTCATTTTTAATTTAGCAGACAAAAATAATGAATAATGCAGATGAACAACTAGTGCTCCAGCACTGAGTATGACAGAAAGCTGATGTTTACACAGGAGAATGAAATATCATTTCATTAAACTGCGTGGAGTGGTGCTGTGTGTGCATTGCACTGGTTTGGTGGTGGTATTTTTTTAAATTGGATATTCTATCCTGCAATCATCAATATTTCTATATTAAGCTGCTGCTTTGTGTGTTTAGTCCTTGTCTATTTCTTTCAAGTGATAGCAATTATTAACATGATAGCTAACCAACAGAGGTGGTTATCTGACACCATTTAATGACAGTAGATAGTAGTAGATAGCTGTCAGTTACAACTTTGAATAAAAAGGACTTACAAGAAGGTAAACCTGAGAGGGAGATGGCCATAATCTACCTACCTTCCTTCCTTCCCTCCCTCCCTCCCTTCCCTCCCACTAAATATAAATTTGAAATTCATTAGCATTTTTAGGAAGGGAAGATCAGCACTAAATGTGATTAAGTGCATTATATGTCATAATAGGGAATAAAGCTATCCTTACAGTAAATACTAGATTAGAGATCATTGCAAGCTCTTGATTTGTAATACTATATATATAAAATAAAAACGTTAGATAATGCACTGGTCACAGTGTTTGGGTCACACTTAAAGAAATAAAAATCTAGTTTAGATAATATTGTTATATTTTAATCTTTATTGCCATCTTGTGGCTAAATCAAATTCCATTTTAAGGGCATTGGCTGCAAATGCTTCAGCATAGTAAGCTGTATACATGTAAAACTGCTATACTGAGCAGGAAACTCTAAGGGTCTGGGGTTCTGGCATTTTTTGAGGGGATTGGTGTGGGAATAGCTCTTAAAGCATATATAATTTTCTCATCTTCCTCCAGAATATCATTTTTATTATTCCTAGAGTTTTAATTAAGCCTTCAATGTTAATATACATTTTAGGAGAATTTCAAGAGTCTGACATTTAAGGGGTTCCTTGTCCATTGTGTTGTTTTAGTCATTGACACTAATTGCCTTATCCCAGTGCCAAAGTACCCAGATTGCTGTGTTAAGAATAAGGATCCATCTTATCTATGCATGAATATAAACTAACATCTGCCAAATTCTATCTGATTATTTTAATTCTCTTTTCCTCTCATGCCCCAAACAAAGATGACCATCTGTTCTGTCATCAGCACTGATCTTGCTCTAAAAATTAAATCTAAATATCACCTGCCTTAGATGCATTGTTCTCACTTAAACACAGACAAAACTTTTGACGGCTTCCATCTATTGCTTAGGAATGCTAACATTAAATATTTTCTTAGTCACAACAGCCATAGATCCAGATGGGTGGGGCATGACAATTAAACATTTTTCTTCTGAACAAAATAAAAGGGATGTGATCTATTCAAAGAAGTCTGAGATAGTAAATGTTGTGGAGTGGCGGAGGAACGAGGCTGAGCCAGAGTGAAACGTAAAAGGCTTTATTGCAATGAATAAAGGGTTGCCGCGTCTGCCTCCTAACTAGGCAGGTTAGCTGGCGGCAACAGGGCTGGCACTGCTCGACAGCCACCTTTTATGGCCGGCTGTCAAACGGTGCCAGCCAATGGGAGCGGCTGGTGCTCCCGCTCAAACAGCGGACCTGGTTGGGGACTCCAACCAGTCCCAAAGACATAACACTCCTTTCCCCCAGCTGGGAGCATGCGTAGTCCTTCAGGTAAGTTGGTTGTCTGCGCTGGCGGCAAGAACGTCGCAAACCGGGCAAGCTGCTGGCTGGCGTCAAGTCCTTGCCCCCAGGAATCGTCTCAGAGGTTGTTGGGGAGTGGGCTCGGTCCGGTGTGGTGCTCTGTGAATTAGGTAAGTCCCCCTGTTCGGGCTGACCTTGGCGAGTCGCTTGGTCCGGCCGGCAGACAGGTTCGCTTGGCTGCTGGTTTGGTGTCCCTTGTTGGTAGCTCGGGCCCTCCAGCAAACTCTCTTGGTCGATGGGGTAGATCGGATCCTGCAGGGAGCTTCCGTCTGGGTAGGCTGGTACCGGCAGGGAGTCCTCGGTGCTAGGAGGTTGGGCTGGGTTGGTATCAGTTGTGCTTCTCCATCGCCTTCTGAGCTGGTCCACGTGTCTACGCCACAGGCGTCCATCTTCCAGGAGGACCCTGTAGGATCTAGGACCTGTGACTGACACAACTTGACCTGGTACCCACAGAGGATCCCCTGCATAATTCCTGGCGTACACCAGGTCATGCAGGGCAAAGTCCCTGACCAAACTGTCAGATCCTAAAGGGGTGTCTGGGCAGTAGTGGGGGTGCAACCTGTCCAGGGTGGTCCTAAGCCGTCTCCCCATCAAGAGCTCGGCAGGGGATTTATTTGTAGCGGTGCATGGCGTCGTATGTTGGCTCAGGAGGTAATGTGACAGTTTGGAGTGCCAGTTTTCCTGGCCAAACCTGGCAAGTGCCTCTTTTGCTGACCTGACTGCCCTCTCAGCCATCCCGTTGCTAGTGGGGTGAAAGGGGGCTGTAAGGATGTGTCTGATGCCCAAGTTGGCAACGTACATACTAAACTCACAAGACGTGAACTGGGGGCCATTGTCAGACACCAGCATGTCAGGGAGCCCATGGGTAACGAAGAGGCGGGTCAGAGCCTTAACGATTGCTTGAGTGGTTGTCGAGGGTAGTAGGGCCAAGTCTATCCATTTGGAGTAAGAGTCTACTACAACCAAGAAGGTCCTGCCATGTACTGGTCCAGCCAGGTCGATGTGCAGGCGAGACCAAGGACCACTAGCACTCTCCCACTTGGTAGGCGTAGCTGCTGGTGGGGCAGCCCTGGTTTCTTGGCAAGGTTGGCATGAGCTTACCCAGCTGGAGATTTGGGCATCCATGCCGGGCCACCAAACGTAGCTGTGGGCCAGAGCCTTCATCCTAACGATGCCCGGGTGGCCCTCGTGAAGTACCTTCAGGATGGGTACACAAAGAGTGGCTGGGATGACTACCCTTGTCCCCCACAACAGACATCCTTGTAGTTTCGACAATTCCTGCTTACGGGTTTTGAAAGGAGCAAAGTCAGCAGTGTATTGCGTTTCCGGCCACCCCCTTCCCACCCAGTCCATAACTTGGGCAATTATTCTGTCTTTTTTTGAGTGCGCAGCAATGTCCTCGGCTGTGACCGGCAATTTAAGTTCATTAACTTCAAAAATGGCATGAACAGGTGCTGGGTCTTCGACTGGGACTGGTAGGGGCAGCGACTAAGGGCATCGGCGTGACTCAAGTTTTTCCAGGGCGATGCACCAACTTGAATGAATAAGCGGCCAGGAACAAAGTCCACCTGGTCATTCTAGGTGATAGTACCTGCGGGGTTTGCTTATCCCCTGATAACAGCCCCAGGAGTGGTTTATGGTCAGTTATAAGTTCAAAATGGTGCCCAAACAAAATTCATGAAACTTTTTTACTGCAGCTACTGCAGCCAAGGCCTCCTTATCTATTTGGCTGTAGTTCCTTTCTGTAGTAGAGAAGGTCCTAGAGAAGAAAGCAATTGGTGCCTCGGAACCGTTGGGAAGCCTGTGGCTCAGAACAGCCCCAATCCCAAAGGGGATGCATCAGCAGCTAGGACCAGGGAAGTCGTTGATCATATTGGATTAAAACTGCATCAGATGTGAGTAAGGATTTGACTGCCTTGAAGGCATGGGCTTCTTTGGGTCCCCAATGCCAGGGGATTCTTTGTCTAACAGTCTGTGTAAGGGTTCAGCAATAGATGCTTTGTGCGGGAGAAATGAAGCGTAAAGTTTAGTAGCCCCAGAAAGGCTTGGAGCTCCGTCTTGTTAGTTGGAGTAGGCACCTCATGGATAGCCTTTACTTTGGATTCGATTGGGTGAATGCCAGAGGCATCTATCCTATATCCCAGAAAGTCCACTTGCCTAGTGGCGATGGCGCACTTCTCCCTTTTAAGTTTGAGGCCATGCTGCCTAAACTTCTCTAGGACTGCTCTGACCCTTTGTATGAGCTGAGGTCTGTCAACTGCTGAGACTAAGATGTCATCGAAATAAGGGACAACCCCTGGGAGACCTTGGAGAATCCTTTCCATGAGTGATTGGAATATACCCGGGGCTACACTCACACCGAATTGGAGGCGTTTGCACTTGAATGCCCCTCTATGTGTGACTATGGTTTGTAATTCAGCTGTCTGATCATCAACAGGGAACTGTTGGTATGCCTGGGACATGTCTAATTTGGCAAAAATGGTGCCGGGTTCGAAGGTGTGTAACAGGTGTTGAATAACAGGGACCGGGTAGGCACTGACCTGCAGATAACGGTTGAGGGTGGTTTTATAGTCTGCGCAGATTCTTAAACTGCCATCTTTCTTGAGTGGGGTGACTATGGGGGTCTCCCATTTGGCAAAGTCAGTTGGTTCTAACACCCCTTGCTTAAGTAACTTATCTAATTCTAAATCTAACTTGGGACGGATGGCGAAAGGCACTCTGCGTGGCTTAAGGCGAAGAGGAATTGCCTGGGGGTCCACAGAGAAGGAGATGGGGGTGCCAGAATAACAGCCCAGCTCGCTGCTAAAAACATCAGAGTAATCTGAGAATAGGGCGTCTACGTCAGAAGTTGAGACAGCATGGATCCCAGTTACACTAAGGCCGAGGGAGGGGAACCAATCTAGCCCCAACAGACTGGGGAGGGCACCATTAACAACCACCAAAGGCAAATGGCCTTTAAAGGCTTGGAACTGAACTAAAAACTTGCCTTTCCCGAGGACAGGGATGTTCTTGCCCTGGTAGTCCCGCAGTGTCAGGTGGCATCTCTGCAGCTTCTTCTTCGCAAATCTGGGATGAATCTTCTTTAGGGTTTCCCAGGAGATGATTGAAAGTGCAGATCCCATGTCTACTTCCATCTTGCAGGGCTTACCTTCTAAAGAAACAGAAATACTGATTTTATTAGGAGTCTGGGAAGTTTGGTTAGCGTGGTAGCAGGTATAGCAGTCCTCCACTTGCCTTTGAAAATTAGTAGGTGGTGGAGGTCTTTGAGGAAAGGTTCGCCCTGCTTGGCAGATTCTAGCGAGGTGGCCTTTCTTTTGACAATTCAGGCAGATGGCGTTCTTAAACCTGCAGGATGCCCTAGAGTGGGAGCCCCGCAAGCTAGGCAAATGGGAGGTTGCTTGGGGCGAGTTGTTTCTCTGCCCTGCTCCTACCTGTGAAGGCTTTTGTTGCTTAAGGCGGTTAATGTCTGTTGAGTCTATGGGGTCTTCTTCAAGGGAAACTTCCTCTGAATGAATAGTGGAACTGCAGGGTTTTAAAGGAGTTCCTTGAATTTCAGCTGCTGATTGGGCAGAGAGCTCAGCAGCTTGGGCTTCCTCCACGGCTAAAGCTAGGTTTAAGTCCTTTTTGCTAGCAAACGTCTTTGAAGCCTAAGGTCTCTAACCCCACAGACGATCTGGTCTAATAACATGTCTTCTAGGTAGTCTCTGAAACCACACTGTAAGGCAGCTGTCCTCAGAGCTGCCATATACTCATTAATTGACTCTCCCTCAGCCTGCCTTCTAGTTCTGAAAGCATATCTCCTGGCTATCTGGGATGGTTTAGGTGAGTAGTGGTTGGAGAGGATCTCTTGGAGTTCATCCCAAGGTATGCTCCTGATAGCGCGAGGGGCGACTAGTGCTGTAGCGGTGTCAAAAACCGCAGCCCCACAGTAGCTGAGGAAGTAGGATTTTTTCCTGTGTCCAGCAGCATCTGCTAAACCGATGGCATCGAGGAAGTAGCTGAAATGGTTTTTGTATGAGTCCCACGTTTCCTCGGCTGGCTTGAATGGTGGGAATGTCGGATTGGCATTCATTTTTTTGAAGCGGCAGGGTTCGTCCCCTTCAGTCGTGATTCAAAATTCGCACTCTTAGAAGAGCGCTAGCGGCTGCGCTTATCAGGCAGTGTCTGTCTCTCTGGCTACGGAGGCTTTTGAATTTCGCGCCCTTTGTGGCGCCGGCGGCTGTGGCTTCAGCGCCCGTGGCTTCGCTCTTAGTGACTACAGCTCAAAAGGTACAGAGGCTTTTTTGAATTTCGCGCTCTTTGTGAGCATCGGCGGCTGCAGCTTCAGCGCCCATGGTTTCGCTCTCAGTGACCACAGCTCCTCTGAATTGCACGTCTGGCAGCCTTGATCGCATCCCGCCCTCGTCGCCAGTGTTGTGGGCGGCGGAGGAGCGAGGCTGAGCCAGAGTGAAACGTAAAGGCTTTATTGCAATGAATAAAGGGTTGCCGCGTCTGCCTCCTAACTAGGCAGGTTAGCTGGCGGCAACAGGGCTGGCACTGCTCGACAGCCACCTTTTATGGCCGGCTGTCAAACGGTGCCAGCCAATGGGAGCGGCTGGTGCTCCCGCTCAAACAGCGGACCTGGTTGGGGACTCCAACCAGTCCCAAAGACATAACACTCCTTTCCCCCAGCTGGGAGCATGCGTAGTCCTTCAGGTAAGTTGGTTGTCTGCGCTGGCGGCAAGAACGTCGCAAACCGGGCAAGCTGCTGGCTGGCGTCAAGTCCTTGCCCCTAGGAATCGTCTCGGAGGTTGTTGGGGAGTGGGCTCGGTCTGGTGTGGTGCTCTGTGAATTAGGTAAGTCCCCCTGTTCGGGCTGACCTTGGCGAGTTGCTTGGTCCGGCCGGCAGACAGGTTCGCTTGGCTGCTGGTTTGGTGTCCCTTGTTGGTAGCTCGGGCCCTCCAGCAAACTCTCTTGGTCGATGGGGTAGATCGGATCCTGCAGGGAGCTTCCGTCTGGGTAGGCTGGTACCGGCAGGGAGTCCTCGGTGCTAGGAGGTTGGGCTGGGTTGGTATCAGTTGTGCTTCTCCATCGCCTTCTGAGCTGGTCCACGTGTCTACGCCACAGGCGTCCATCTTCCAGGAGGACCCTGTAGGATCTAGGACCTGTGACTGACACAACTTGACCTGGTACCCACAGAGGATCCCCTGCATAATTCCTGGCGTACACCAGGTCATGCAGGGCAAAGTCCCTGACCAAACTGTCAGATCCTAAAGGGGTGTCTGGGCAGTAGTGGGGGTGCAACCTGTCCAGTAGTGGGGGTCCAACCAGTCCCAAAGACATAACAGTAAAAGGCTAGGAAGACTTTCAGCATGTAATCTGATTTTATATAGCTTCCCCTGAGAAACAAAACTTTTGAAATTATGTCAGTGATGTTAAGTCACAATTCCATGGTAGTTGAAATCAAGGATGAACAATTCAAGAAAGCCATTCTTAGCCACAGACTCCCAATTCTGCTTCATATACAAGAGTCTGAGCAAGTTGCTTAGTCAGACTTGCTCTGCAATACAAGATTTTAAGTCTGCCAAATTTAGCCCGTGCTGAAACTTTTCAGTATAACTCAGCCTGAATATTGTAATGTTTATTTAAGACGTTTATAGCACATCTCTTTTATGCTGTAATTTCAGATTTTTTTTTCTTCTGGGTTTGCTAATTACAATTACCTCTCTCCATAAACAGTTTGACTCTTGGCAGTTGTAATAAATGTTGAGAGATTATAGAACTAGAAAACTCTGGGTATAAAACAATGGGTTTCTGTTTTGGGAGTTTGGCTCCAACTTTGTGTTACATTCAGTTTGGAAGGAACATTAATCTTAGCCTCACCAGCTTATTCTTCGGTTAAATGTTTTGTTATTGAGTTTTGTTACTTTGTTACTAAGCCTTTCGCTGAAAATCTTTTTTCATAGTACTCATAATATTTTCTCAATAATCCAAATATGCCATCCCATCCAAAGACTGGAGGTCAGAATCTACAGGGCAGCTGAAAGTGTGGGGCTGTTGTTTTTCTGATTATACTGATTTGCTAATCAGGACATAGTAACCTTATTTTACATTTGAACACACTTCTATTTCTAAGTAAAAGAGGAAAGAAGGTAATTTAAAGAACAGGTGTTTAGGTCAGAGAAGCAATATAGTAACTCGGTGGTAAAGTGTGGAACTCTGGCAACTCAGAGTTGCAATATTTCAGTAAAGGTATTGTCAAATTATGGACATAGTTTTATTCTGCAGCATTTCACTCATCTAGGCACATACTGGGAAAACCAAAGGCAGTTTAACAAGAATCTTGAAGATTAATTTTGCTATGTCCTTGAGAGGTTTCTTTCTGTAAACTTTTAGAATAATGAAACCAATAAGATAAACTAAACAAATCTAAAAGACTAAGATTCTAGAACAGCATGTATTAGGTTTTTGTTCTCAACTCAAACTAGCATATTCTGATCAGGGGTGCTTTCAACTGATGTAATAGCTAGTTCTGTGAGCATGCGCTTTGCTTCGCGTGCACGCAGAGCATTTGCTACTGACTTGCTCCAGCAATCCCTGTGTGTTAAACAGCTGACATGCAGCAACCCACTGTGCCATGCGAATCAGCTGAGCTTGAAAAACAGGATATAAAGCACAGCCTACAGGCCGGGCAGGCAGGTCAGCCCAACAGCTGATTGTCAGAGCAAACTGAACCGGTTAACTCCTGGATGATCCTTGGAGCTACCAGTTCACTCAAACTGGGCCAAACCAGTAGAATCTTACCCCTGATTCTTATCCATTTCTCAAGTAACATAGAAGTAAGGCATATTCAAAAGAGCACTTGTTCTCAGGGGTGGGATTCAACCGGTGATACTATCGGTTCAGTGATTAAATTTTGCATGCACATGTGCGCCTGATGCGTGCTGTGCACGCATATAAAAAACCATAAGCTGTGCCACCCAGACATCTGAAAAATGCTACACGCAGGTGCGCAATGTTTGAAAAGCCTCTTCTTCCCTGCTTTTTTAACTTCAGCTGTGCCGCACAAAGCAGCTGAGAATTGAAAAAGCAGGAAATAAAGGCGAGGTAAGAGCCTGGGTGGGTCGGTGGGCCAAACAGCAGCAAACACAGAGGCGGTTTGATGTCTTCTGCTCTTCAGAGCTACTGGTTCTATAGAGCCGGCAGAACTGGTAGCATCCCACCCCTGCTTGTTCTCAACTCAAGCATGAATATTCTTGTCTATTTCTTAGGTAACATAGAAGTAAGACATCATATTGGGCTTTTACCTTGATACTTGTTGTATTAACCTTAAAAGAGGAACTTTATTCTTTAGGGCAGAAATTAACTTTTGGTATAAAATTGTGCCATCACTTTTTAGCACCAGCACTTCCTGTTCTGTAATCCTTGAATTTGGCTCCCTATGACTGAGTCTGGACTGAACTATATAATTTACCAGTTTTGTTAGGTAATTAGCATTTCCTGTTATTAGCTTGAAGGAGATTTGAGCGTTGACATATTTTTCTTAAAGCAAAAATCTAGAGAATTATTTATTGCGCCTAGTGCTTGACTTTAATCTATTTCCTGTTACTGATTTCCCACTGATATGATCCCATCTGAACCATAACATCATTTCTTTTCATCTTCCTAAAAACTTGTCTCCATGTGCCATTATGTCATTAAGTTTATGTCACACAGTTAGAGCACTCATGTTTGGAAGACACCATCTGAGCAATCCAAGTTGTACTGTTATTACCAGCTTATCATTTCTTCTAATCTTTTAAGTATCTCATTTTTCACTCCGGAAATGCACTGTTGATGCCTGGGTAACTTTTCTGCTTTGAAAAACTATTCTGGTAATATACCTAAAAAAAAACATTTTTTTTTTAAAAAATGCACATTGAATTTACAATGACTATAATCCTCATTAATCTTCCCTTATTTTATCATTTTCCTGTTATTATTTGAGCAAACATGTGTATTGTGTTTATAAAAAACATAGTTCTTGAGGAGATAAGAGAATGGTTTTAGAGTGGATTAAAATAAGCATCCTTTCTCAGCAACGATGGAATGCACATTGTGGCTCTATTTGGCTTTATTCAGAAATGGGACCATTAAAGGACAAGCTTGACACTAACAAGTACAATAGACCTGGCACCATTTGCGTAATTTAAAAGTATGATTTTTCTGTAAATCCTACTCCATTTCCTAATTGGGATTTCCCATTTATATTAGGATAAAGGCTCTCAGAGTTTTGGGGCACAATAGTCATTGGTCAAAAGTATAGAAGAGGTTCCATAGATCTTTTTTAAACTTCTGGTGGAATTACCATCAGATCAGAGATGGTATTCAGCAGGTTCTGACCAGTTCTGGAGAACCAGTAGCAGAAATTTTGAGTAGTTCGGAGAACCAGCAAATATCACCTCTGACTGGCCCCAAACCCATCTATTTTCTGCCTCCTGAGTCCCAACTGGGTTGTTGCCCTGCACAGGAGAATGAAACTGGAAAGCAGGTTACTGGGGTGGGGAGGAAATGGGGATTTTGCAGTATCCTTCCCCCAGGAGAGGGGTGGGAATGGAGATTTTGCAATATCCTTCCCCTGCCATGCCCACCAAGCCACACCCACAGAACCAGTAATAAAAAAAACAATGAATCCCGCCACTGTATCAGATCCTGTTTCTGAGATGGCATAATTTTACAGGAGGGACACATTTTCTGCTTTTAAAGAACTTCTATATGGGGGAACAATTATAGCCAAGTTACATTTACAGATGGGAGAGAATCTGCTGACTTTTCTTCCTTGTTTTTCTCTGATGCCAGAAAGAGTTTAGAAACACAGACTAACTAGGCAAAACAGTTTGACCACATATGGATATAATATTTGTGGATATAACAGATATAAATGCAGGTAGTCCTCAACTTACAACAGTTTGTTTAGTTATAATTGGAAGTTACAATGGCACTGAAACATGTGACTTATGACCATTTTTCATAGTTATGACCTTTGCAGCATCCCCATGTTCATGTGATCAAAATTCAGATGCTTGGCAAATGGTTCATATTTATGGCCTTTGCTATGTCCCAAGGTCATGTGTGACCTTCTGATAACCAAAGTCAACGGTGAATTCAGATTTACTTAACCAATGGGTTACTAATTTATCAACTGCAGTGATTCACTTAACATCTGTGAAAAGTAAACAAGAGTAAAGCCATTTCATGCCATTTTTGATCAGAATATTACTTTATGATCAGACCTCATTTTGTAAGCTGTGTTTCAAAAGTATATTCCAGTAAACTTTCTAGAGGAAGTAGTTTTCCAAGGAGGGATTGTGACAGTTATTGAAACACCTTTAACCACAAAGAAGCAACTGTATCCTGTTTTAAGATGGATCATTGTAACGTTAGTTCCTTGTAAAATAGGATAAAAAGATGAGTGTAACTGTGTTCGAGGTTCCATCTTTTGCCTTGGATGTGAACCCAATTCTGCAGAATTGTGAAATAAAAGCAATCTGAATGAAGATCCGTGTCGTGTTGATATTTGTGTGAAGGCAATCTGACAATCTGGCGAGCCAGGGGAGGCTTCACGGCGATCCTCGGCGTTTGGGGACAGGTGAGTTGTGGCCACTCAGTCTCCTTTAGAGACAACCCTTCTCCCGATCGCTGAGAGGTCCCAGGAGCCTCGAATCCAATACCCAGAGAGAAAATGTGGCTGACCGGACTTCGAGAGATAGAGTGATAGAGTGGCGGTACCGTCAGGAGAAATGGTCTGGGACCATATAGAAGCCTGAGTCGGGACGCCCGCACATCCGCAAACCCGAGGAGGGTCCCAGAGTGATCAGGTAAATTTGTTCCTTTTCAATAGAAGTAGAATTGAAGGCACGTCCTTAAATTTTCTTCTGGGAAGAAAGTCCAGCGCCTGCTGGAGGATTGGGGCTAGGAAGAGGGTCCTTAAACTCTCTGGGAGAATCCAGCGCTTGCTGGAGGACTGGGACTGGTGAGTCAAGGCTCTGGGAGCCTGAAAGAATAGAAATGGGGAAAGGACAAAGTGAGGGTCTTGGAGACCTGGGAGAAGCCTGTCCGGGACAGGGAAGATTTGACAAAAGGCAGCAAACCTATTCCGGTGGATTCGCCTTTGGGACAACTGTTGCAACAATGGTTCTCCCGAATCTCAAACATTTTACCCGAATCTTGAGAAGAAGCACATGATTTATTTGTGCAAATATAGGTGGCCAAAATATCCTCTGATTGATTCTAAATTTCCATATCACTGGAGTCCTGAGTGGGAAACCAGTACCTATTGGATGACCAAATTGTGAGACTATATTCTCCAACACAAAATGACCACCCAAATTGCATAGAGATGTTCAAAATTTTCCCTTCAGCCAAAAACCTGAAGTGGATGCATTTCCTCTTAGGGAAGTCCCTAATGGGATCAATGCTGCAGGCAATCCGGTGACAGTCTTTGTGGCTGTCCCCATAAAACCAGCCGAGTTGCGAGAATTGAAGAAGACTCTTCCAAAGCTTCATGAAAATGCTCATGAGGTGGCCGAACAGTTAGAGCTATGGTTGGGTCTGAATGATTACACTCATCAGGAGCTGATGTACATTTTGGGACATCTATTTACTCCTGAGGAGCGGAATCTCATCCAGACCTCAGCCTGGAGAGTGTGGAATGAAAGAGTGAATGGAAACAAGGGGCAGTGGCAAGAGATCAAAAAATTCCCCATAGAAAATTCAGAAAATGGAATTGGGAGCTGTGGGAATGGTTGATCTCCTGAAAGCAGCCCAACAAGTTTTTTGTGAACAGAGACACTGTAAAAACCAGACAGAAATCACAAATGATGGTTGCAGCTGTATAGGCTACAACAAAGAGCGAAGTAAAGAAAAGTAGGAATTTTGAATTTTGGGAAGGGTCCAATTGGAGAAAGAAGAGAGAATTTTTGGGGATACAAGCAGGGAAGTTTTCAAGATAGAGGAAGAGGTTCCAGAGGAAGAGGCATGGGAATGAGACAGCCTGGAATGGATAGGAGTTGCTTCAGGTGTGGGAAGGAAGGTCACTTTGCGCGCGAGTGTCCTACCAACCAAGAAGAGCGAAGTTATGCATTGTATGATGATTAGGGCTGTTCTGGCTCCTTTAAGAGGACCTGCGGGGAGCCATTGGTAAACATTTTAGTGGGTCCTAACCATCAGGAGCAGCTGTTCCTGATAGACACCGGCGCAAGCCAGACTTCTGTGTGTGACCTGGTAGAAGGTGCACATAGATCAAGGAAAGTGATAAAAGTAGTTGGGGTGAGTGGAAAATCTCAGGATGTGAGTGTGTTTGAACAAATTAGACTAGAAATGAATGAAGTGGTGACTGAAGCTGAAGTGTTGTATATTCCTGATTCTGGAGTGAATTTGCTGGGGAGAGATTTGTTGCCTGTGTTCAGTATCCAGCTGTGGGATACCGGGAAGGAAATAAGGATGATTAGTTAATGATTTGAGAAGGATCTCCTGATCCCTATACTATCTTGGAACGAATTCCTCCCAAAGACTGTGATAGATCTGAAGGATGCCTTCTGGGCATGCCCCTTGAGGAGGGAAGTAGAGACCTGTTTTGCATTTGAATGGAATGATCCTGAGACTGGGAGAAAACAGCAGTTAAGGTGGACATTACTTCCCCAGGGCTATACTGAGAGCTCTTTTGTTGTTTGGACAGGCTTTGGAAGAAAAGTTAGTGTCTTTTTGAGAAAGGAAAGGGATAGTGTTGATTCAGCATGTGGATGACTTGTTGTTGACTGGGGAGAAGAGAAAGAGGTTAGAGCAGCATCTGTGGCTTTGTTAAATTGGCTGAAAGAGCAAGGATTGACAGTTTCAAGGAAAGATTCAGTTTGTTGAAAAAAAGGTGAAGTATTTAGGACATGTTATTCAAGAGGGGTGAGGTCCTAGATCCTGAGCAGGTAAAGGGACTGATGAGTTTGGCACCCCCAAGAAATAAGACAGAGTTTAGGAATGATTAATTATTGCAGGGCTTGGTTGGATGGACATGCTAGCATGGTGAACTTTCTGAATCCAGAAATTGCAGGGGAAAAAATGAAGGGATAGAGTGGAGTACAGAGGATGAGGAAAGGTGGGAAAAGATAAAGGAAGCATTAGCAACAGTACCAGTGTTAGCCCTTCCGAATTTAAGGTTACCTTTTCATTTGTACGTGTCAGCTAAGGAAGGGGTGGCAGTAGGAGTGCTTGCTCAGAAAAGAGGGGGGGGCGATTTCAACCCATCACCTTCCTGAGCAAGACTTTGGAGCCTGTGGTGAGAGGATGGCTAGTATGTGTACTAAGGTGAGGCAGGACTTAGAGGAAGTTCCCTGGATGAGGGAGAACGATGGTTTGTAGATGGTTCTAGTAGAGTGGAAGGAGGTGTAAAGAAAGGCTGGGTATGCCATTGTTACTCAGTCTGGGAGGTGATTGATGATCAGCTCAGAAATGTGAACTTTTTGCATTAAAGAGGGCTCTGGAATTGGTTGAGGGGTTGGATGTCACTGTATGGACAGATTCAAAGTATGCTTGGGGTGTGGTTCATACGTTTAGGGAAAATTTGGCAAGAGAAAGAGGATTCATCAAGGCTGATGGGAAACAGATAGAACAATTGGGATTAGTGGAAGGCGTGCTGAAAGCTTTGATACTTCCTCATAAGGTAGCAGTGGTACACGTAAATGCACACCAGAAAGGAACAGAAGTTGAAGTAGTGGGAAATAGATGGGCAGACAAATGGGCAAAAGAAGCAGCTGGGGAGGTAATCCTGCAGATGGTATCAGTACCCATGTTGCAAGAAGAGCCAGAAAGAAGCTTGGGAGCCAGATGAAAAGACTAGGGAAAAGTTGAAGAAAGAGGGTGTCATAAAGCTGAGAAAGGATGGGTAACAACAGATGGGGTTAGAGTGTTGTCTGAAACCCAAATGAGAAATGTTATGCAGTACTTACATGAGGAAGTCATTGGGGAACTGAAGCTTTAGTTCAGGCAGTCATGCCCACATATTGGAGTTTGAATATGTGGACTACTGCACATGCTATTTGTTGGAAATGTTTAATATGTCTTAAAGTAAATAAGTCATTGGCACAGAAAAACAGAAAGGGGGTAGACCCTTGTGCCACCTAGTGGGAGTTGGAAATATTTACTGGTTATTAAAGATCATTTGACTGGATGGATGGAGGCCTACCCTGTCAGGCAGGCAACAGCTGCCACAGTGACTAAGATTCTGCTGGAACAAATCATACCCAGATATGGCATGCCAGAGGTAGTAGATTCAGACAGAGGCACACATTTTACACAAAGATATTACAAGAAGTCATGAGGGCTGTGGGGTGAAATGGAATTTACACACACCATGGCGTCCCCAATCTTCTGGGAAAACAGAACGTGGGAATGCCGAATTGAAGAAACATTTGACCAAATTACAATTGGAAAATGGGTTTCCATGGACAAAGAAGTTATCCTTGGCACTACTCAGAATCAGAACATGTCCCTGGAAAGAAACTGGGGTCTCTCCATTTGAGATGCTAATGGGGTGGCCCTACTTGGCAAAAATAGGGAATCCAATTCCTGAATTCAAAGATTTGTTCTTGAGAAAATATTTGCAGACACTGTCCAGGTCTTTGCTTTCTCTTCATAAACAGGGATTGTTGGTGCAACAACCACCTCTTGCTGGCAGCCAACATCCCCATGAAGTTGGAGACTGGATCCTGATAAAAACTTGGAGGACTGAGAAATTGCAACCTAGCTGGGAAGGACCGTATCAAGTGCTTCTTACCACGGAATCTGCTGTCTGGATGAAAGAAAGTGGATGGACTCACTGCAGTCGATGTGAAAGCTGCATCAGAACCTGAGAAGCCGTGGAAAAGCCACCCAGTGGAAGGACAACCTTTGAAATTGACTCTGAGGAAATAATTGGGACTGAGAAATATGTTTCTGTATATTTCAACTGCACTTGTGAGTGTTTTTGTCTTACAACAGGTTGGAAGAGCAGGAACCGAACAGACTGAACATGTGCAAAGAGCTGGAGACTTGGGAGATGACTTGTGGACAGAGAATTCGTATATTAAGGACATCAGGAAGACCGCACAAACCTAGAATCTGACAAATTGTTGGTTGTGTATGCATATGCCTGGAACAGGGAAAGGAGGGTTATATTGCATGGAATACCACTAACACGACAGATGATGGTGCCAGATGGGACAATTGAGACTGGACCTGTGGGTGGGGCTGTAACAAACAAGGTATTCATTCAATTAAGGGAGACAGCCTATGTTTGCTTTAAAAGAAGTGTTAAGGAGGACCATTCCTTGGAGATTGGGAAAAGTGTAATAAGACTTTTGAAATGCCTGCAACATGTTTCAATCATAGTATAGTTAATGCTTATGAATGTAAGAAAGAATATCTGCCATTCTGGAAAAATTATTGTCAAATGTGTGTTTACTTTGAGGACATGATTAACTGGACTAGAGTGTCAAACTTAACTTGGACTATGAGAAGGAATAAATGGTTGCTGTGTGGGAAGTACGCTTATAGAGAAGTACCAAAATTATGGTCAGGCACTTGCACTATGGGGTATGTGTTACCTGCAGTTTACAAGTTGGACGAACTACCCAACACTCGAATCCGGAATAAAAGAGAGATTGACTCTGGGATACATCATAGGTCTTGGTATGAGGGATTAGCAAGAGCCCTAATATTCCCTCTTGGGGTAGGCATGAACTATAGGGATATGACTCGAATGAACAACTTTACTATTGCCATGTTTAATGACACCGTTAGAAGTATTAAGATGATTAATCAGGAATTATCTGAAGTCAGGCAAGTGACCCTGCAGAATAGATATGCTTTGGACATAGTCCTTGCAGCAAAGGGAGGAGTATGTGCTCTAGTACATTCCCACTGTTGCACATATATCCATGACTATGAGCCCAATATCACTAGAACTGTAAGAGATATGGAAGATCGAATTCATGAATATCAGAAGGAATGGGATGAATCAGGGATTGCAGGATCATTGTGGGATGCCCTATGGTCCTGGTTACCTGATGGTTCCTGGTGGAAATCTATTTTGACCACTGTTATAGCCATAGTAGTTATGTTAATATGTTTATGCTGCTGTATACAATGTATTCCAAACTTGCTAAACATGTGGGTGCAAAATTGGGGAAAGATTAAGTTCACTAAGGGACGAATCAGAGAAATTGTTATACAGCATTTCAGGGGATGTGCTACAAAAGTGAGTCGGGATTTATGTGCTTTTGAAACAGAAATGATCCAGAAAAGGGGGAATTGTGAAAAGTAAACAAGAGTAAAGCCATTTCATGCCATTTTTGATCAGAATATTACTTTATGATCAGACCTCATTTTGTAAGCTGTGTTTCAAAAGTATATTCCAGTAAACTTTCTAGAGGAAGTAGTTTTCCAAGGAGGGATTGTGACAGTTATTGAAACACCTTTAACCACAAAGAAGCAACTGTATCCTGTTTTAAGATGGATCATTGTAACGTTAGTTCCTTGTAAAATAGGATAAAAAGATGAGTGTAACTGTGTTCGAGGTTCCATCTTTTGCCTTGGATGTGAACCCAATTCTGCAGAATTGTGAAATAAAAGCAATCTGAATGAAGATCCGTGTCGTGTTGATATTTGTGTGAAGGCAATCTGACACATCTGAGGCAAGCAAAGTCATAAAATGGGACAAAACTCACTTAACAGAAAGCTTGGGCTCAGTGGTGGCCATAAGTCATATATATTGCACCGGTGACTTGGTAGCTGATTTCTGGAGGAACCGTTTTCAGCAGGTTAATAGAATCTAAACTTTGCAGGACTGGAAGATTAGCTTCTTGAGGTTTGATCAAAAGCAGAGGTGAGCTGCTGGGGGTTTGCAGGGGTTTGGGAGAGCCCCTAGGTAAGATTCTGTGCAGTTTGGAGAACCCCCCAAATCCCACTCCTGGCTGGGCCCACCCACCCACCCCTCCCCTCATCTCCCCTCATCTTCCAGGAGTCCCCAAGTGGCCCGTTTTGGATGCAGGTAAGTGCAGGGCACACAGGGAGGCTGGGGGTAGATGAAAAACGGGCCTTCCGGAAGTCCAGGAAGGCCGGAAATGGGCCTGTTTCCAGATTCTGGAGCCCAGGGAGGCTATTCTCACCCTCTCGGCTCAAGGAAAGTCTCCGGAGCCCAGAGAGGGCAAAAACTCACTCCCTCCTCCCCGCCGTGGTACAGGAGGCCAACTAGGCCATGCCCACCATGGCTATGCCCACCCAGCAACTGGGCAGAGAACCCTTTCCTAAAATTTTTGAAGCCCACCCCTGATCAAAAGTAACCCCTTCATGTTTTAATACTTTTATTGTGATACATGTCTCTTTCTGCATGAATTCTAGGAAGGGTGTGCTATGTGATCAACAGTGGAAAGATTTGTGGTTGGCTCTCATGCACAATATTAATTTCAATTTTTCACTAATATATATTATATATATATTCTCATATATTATATATCTTGCAAAAGAGCCACTTTCTGAATTCAGTTTCAGAGGTTTCAGTCAAGGGACAACTGGTTTGTAGAAGGTGGTCAGACACATTGTACAACTTTGCCAAAATCCCTTCATACCACCTGGAAGGAATTTTCCCATTCTCCTCTTTCCTCTCAGGAAGGATTTTACTCATATTTCTCTTATTTTACCATTATGCAGGGATTACTCTTCTCCATTAAATCAGAATTTTGAGCCACCAAAAACCCGAAAAAATAATCTGGACCTGCAGATCACAATGGTAAGATGGAAAAACAAATTAATATTGCCACCATGAACATGGTTCACTTGCTTGTCCATGTTTCTACTGTTGTAGCATGTTAGTCTTTGACTATAGCTGGGATAGGTACACCAAGAACATAAATATGGTTGCCTTGAGCCCTGTTGTGTTTTAAGGACAATCCTGTGCACAGGGCTCTCTAAAAACCATGCAGAAAGAATCTTGCTGAGCAGATGGAGATTAAATCTGTGACAACATTTTACTATCAATTCAAGTCACCATTTTCCTCATTTATCAAACAGGAAATTTCCTAATTCAAAATTTCCCTTTGACAAAATCAACAGGAGACACTCATCCTTCAGAATCACTCCCCTGGTGATTGATTGCATTATTACCATTCTTATCACAGCAGGCATTTGGGAAAGGTTATTCTTCCATTCTTGGCAAAACCATCTTACTCCACCTTCCAGCAAGGATGCCTTTGGCATAGTTGCCATCCGGAGCCAAACCTTTGTTCTTGCATCCTGGTAGGAATACAAATGAAAAACATTCTGAGAAACCTGAATATGGATGACACCTGCAAAATTTAGGAAAATTAATGGTTCTATTTCTTCAGGGTATTGAAAAACACCAGGAAGAGAAGCTGAACATTCATCCACATGTGGTGTTATTGTTGGCATCATTCCTGCATTTTGGCTCATGCCCAACAGGATAATTTTGAAGAGCACAGGCTCAGGACCTCCATTTACTTCAAAGGTTTCTCTAGTTAGCCTGCTTCTTGAAAATTCTGGTAATTGGTTTTGACAAAGACTTATGGCTTATATAATCCTCCCGCAACTAATATTATTGCTGGAGCATAGAAATACAATCATCCTCTCGCTGCACTCAAGCAATTACGATGAATTTGATAAATGCACAGAGCGGGGGAAATTGTCTTTTGGAGAATAAAAACAGAAAAGAAAAGTGAGATCACTTTAGTGGGATGTCAGTTCTTGAATTCTGTACTTGCTCAGGAGTTTCTCATCGAAAAGTAACACTTATGCCAGATACCTTTTGGGGGCACTGACTAATTGATCTATGTCTACAAAACACAAGTGCTTGGACAGGACTTTGAGACAGCTTTCTAAGCTTAATTTCAGCAAAGTCGAAAGAAGAACTGACAGTGGAATTTATTGCTGGTTGGACTGCTTGACATCACCTTTCGTTGAACTATTGCTGTGTTCCTCATCCAAGTGTTTTCTCTTCCTCCCCCGCCCCCTAAATGATTAGATGCAAAAGGAGAAATACATAATAGCGGTGGGAAATTTGTGGCTTTCCAGATGGTTCTGCACAGTAGCCTAGGATCTCACAGTAAACAGGATATGGAGTTGCATTTCAGCAACATCAGAAATGTCACCGTTTCCCCATTCTGATGTTGAGGCATCCTTTCCCTCACAGCTTTTGCAGGCTGGGGAATGATTAGGTCTTCCATGCAAGGCAGAAGGATTTGAAATACTTCCCCCATGATGTGAATTCTGTTGCTGCATAAGATTGCTAAAGGTATGTTCAAAAATAGCCTGAGCAGGTATCAGGAAATACTACTCTGTCCTTGTCTAGTGCTGCAAGGGAATAGCCAAATGGCAACCAGTGATTAAGGTCTAATCTCAGGGCAGCCATATTGGAAAGGTCTCACTGAGAACACGTCATTCTGATTGCCCAGCTCATAAGAACAGCAATCATCAGCCAAAACACCTAGTGCCACTAAAGCAAGAATAAAGTGGGCAAAAGGGCACCATGACCCCAAGTAATAAAAATGACAAGCCTTATAGCCTTTGGAAACTTCTTACTGTCAGAAGCAGATGGAAATGTGCAATATTCTCTTTTCCAGCTTTAGATAACCCTTTGGTGGAGCACATTAGATTAGCATTTCTTACAGAGAGCCTTCTGAACCGTCTTTAATAGAAAGTTTGATAAAAATTGACACATGCTTTTAAGTCAGCCTTGCAAAGTAGCTCAGACAGAAAGCAAACACAAATGAACTTTATTGTAAATTAACAGTATCTTGCAAGCCTGAAACGTATTTTTTTTTACAGCCCAAGAAACCAAGGAGGGTTCTTGCTGAGAAATTTGCTTTATCCATATTCCTGCAGAGGATCAAGCAAGGCCTTGCCTGTGGCTCTTTTCCCTGCCTTCCAAGGTCATTTCTACATACCATTACAGCTATGGGAAGTGATGGTCAGGCATTATAGGGCAAATGTTACACATGCTCCAAGTTTGGCATATGAATTATCCACCATACTTGGTAATTTTCATCCAGTATCCCACCTGCTTTTCCTGAGAAAGGCAGTAGACAAGATGGGCACACAACAGCTTCAGAGGGTGGAAGCAGATTACCTGAACCTTTTTCAGTCAGGATTCAAACTTGGGTAATGGCATTGGTCATGTTTTTTGGATGATCTCTGGAGTGGGTGGGATGGAGCAATTGCATTCATCTTTATCTGACTTGACCTCTTGGTGGTTTTTGATACCTTCAACCATGGTATCTCTTTGGACCAGCTCAAAGGATTGGACATTGGTGGGACCGTGTGCTATTTTGCCTCCTTCCTTTGAGATCAATTCCAGTTTGTGATGATTGGGAAGAGAGGTCCTGCCTTTGGCGCCTACATTGTAGGGTACCACAGGGTCCAGTGCTTACTCCTCCTTCATCCCCTTGATTTCAGTATTATAAGAAATAACAGAGGGCACAGTTTGGGCCACATCTGGCCATAAAATGCAATGGTGTGGGTCTGTGAATTGACAGTTTAGAAAAACATCTGGATAGCATTGGCCCTGTCAAGAAAAAGCAAGGTCTAATTGGAAAAACATAGAGCAGAAAGGATCCTTTAGCCATTTAATCCAATATCATGCATTCTGATCCACTGTATTTAGGCTATCATCTCCAATCTCTTCCTGCAGGGATCCAAATTAAAAACAACAACAAAAGCCAGACAAATGGAACTCTAACCCTTGACTGAATATATCCAAGAACAGCCTACCACCTCTCTGGTTATTGGTTCCATTGTTGAAGCATCCTTATCATTGGGATATTTTTAAAATACAACTTTCCTTTCTGCACTCTATGTTTTTGCATCCTGTAATTTTCCACACTCCATACCTGGAATGAGCATTTGAAGAGAGGGCTATCATAACTGCTTGGCCTTCTTGTCTCAAGGCTAAACAGCTCTTCCAGTTCTCTTTGTAATGTTTAGTGTTTAATCTTCTGATCACCTTCTTTATCTTTCTCTGAATCTGTCCTTTGTCACATTTTGCCTTCTTGCACCTGGTGTGTTACTTTTACTTTTATTTTGAGCATTACCAGAGCAGTGGTGGGATTCAAATTTTTTTTATTACCGGTGCTGTGGGCATGGCTTGATGGGCGTGGTGGGTGTGGTGGGCATGGTGAGTGTGGCTTGGTGGGTGTGGCAGGGGAAGGATACTGTAAAATCTCCATTCCTACCCCACTCCAGGGTAAGGATACTGTAAAATCTTCATTCCCTCCCCACTCCTGGGGGAAGGTTACTGCAAAATCCCATTCCCTCCCCACCCTACTAACCTGCTTTCCAGCTCCGTTCTCCTGTGCAGGACAACAAATGAAGACCCAGTCAATCAGCTGAGGAGGCAGATAATAGATGGGGGTGGGCCAGTCAGAGGTGGTATTTGCTGGTTCTCCGAACTACTCAAAATTTCCACTACTAGTTCTCCAGAATTGATCAGAACCTACAGAATACCACCTCTGATCTAGAGAAGCTATTTTTTTTCATTCTTATCATCCTTTGCTAGAATAGAATAGAATAGAATAGAATAGAATAGAATAGAATAGAATAGAATAGAATAGAATACTTTATTGGCCAAGTGTGATTGGACACACAAGGAATTTGTCTTGGTGTAAATACTCTCGGTATACATAAAGGAAAAGATACATTCGCCAAGAGTCGAGAATCATAAGGTACGACATTTAATGATAGTCATAGGGTACAATAAGCAATCAAATCATACTAGGAAACAGTCAATATAAATCGTAAGTATACAAGTGACAAAGTTACAGTCCTACAATCACAAGTGGGAGGGGATGGGTGATAAGGAGTGATGAGAAGATTAACAGTAATAGTAGTGCAGATTTTGTAATAGTTGAACAGGGTTGAGGGAATTATTTGTTTAGCAGAGTGATGGCTTTCAGGAAAAAACTGTTCTTGTGTCTAATTGTTCTAGTGTGCAGTGCTCTATAGCGTCGTTTTGAAGGAAGGAGTTGAAACAGTTTATGTCTGGGATGTGAGGGGTCTGTAAATATTTTAACAGCCCTCTTTTTGATTCATCCTTTGCTAGCCTCCACTCATTTTGACCTTCTACTTTCTTGAAACCAGCTTTACAATTCTTCCTGTCTATCTTTTTTCTTTGTAAGCCAGCCCCCTTTCCTTTTTCTCCCTGTGTCCTTTTTTTCTGGTTCAGATCTTCAGTTATTTTGGTGTGTGTGTGTGTGTGTGTGTGTGTGTGTGTGTGTGTGTGTGTGTTTGTTTGTACTGTAAAACTTAATTGGCTCCTTTTGCTCTCCTCCACTTCCAATTGTGCTTTAAACTTTTTCTTCCTTAGAAACTTCCACCAGTCCTGAGAGGTCCTTTTCCAATTACCGTCTCCTGCCATTGAATGTTGCTTCTCGTTTCTCTAAGTTTATAATCAGCTCCTTTAGAATCCAAGGCATGTATGTGACTACAGTTTTTATTTTCCCTTTAAATCAAGAACTCCAGCATGACATCACTGTATGTTCCCTAGGTTTCTGCTATTTCCACTTCTTTATCTAAATTTGCCCTATTATTAATCAGAATAACAGAATTTGGAGTTCTTCAGAAGCAAGAAGACCTTATATACCATTTCAGACAAATGGCTGCCCGATCTCTTCTTAAATATCTCCAGTGTTGGAGCATCCACAACATCTGAAGGAAAGCCATTCCACAGGTTAATTATGCTCACAGCCAAGAACTTTCTCCTTGGTTCAAAGAGAACTAAATTCTCCTTGAAGGACGCCTTCAAGGAAAAACAAAGTCCAGTTGCCTTTTGAAAAAAAAGCACCTTTGGGACAACCATGACTTGGATGACTGCAAATCTCCATAAAGATTTGAACTTGATCCTTTTTAAGGATCCTTGACCTTTTTGCACTTTCTTCCAACCTCTGAAAGAGACATTTTTCAATAAGCTAACCCAGGAACTCCCAATAGAAGTCAGTTAATTAAACTTCCCATCATTGTGACGCCTTATATATTCGAAACAGCTTCAATCGGCTTTCAAAAAGCATCATGTGCGCATCTTCCCCTTAACTGAGAGGATGATAGCAAACACCAACAGCAGCCCTGCTTTTCTTTGTTCTTCACACGCACGCACACACACACACACACACACACACATTCTCTCTCTCTCTCTCTCTCTCTCTCTCTCTCCCACCACCCTCTTTTTAACAGAGATGTCTTCTTCAGCATTGCAAATTCATTCATTTGGATTTCTGAGCATAAACTGATATTTTTAGCATTTCTAGTTAATTTGGCTGCATTTGAAGGCCTTCGTCAAGAGAAGGTCACCGTCCCCTGTGGAAGTTCCAATGATATCTCATGATGTTCCAATGATATCTATTATGGCTAGGCATGCCTCAGAAATGATTCAGAAGAAGTGCTTCAGAGTTCACATAAGAATAGCACACCTCTGTTATTCTTTACAGTACTCTTTTTCTACATGAGCCTGGGGAATTCATTAATGATCTGAAAAAAATCCTAAAAATAGTCAGAGAATAGCAATAACACTTAGTCTTATATACTGCTTCACGGTGCTTTACAGTCCTCTCTAAGCGATCTACAGAGTCAACCTATTGCCCCCACAGAAATCTGGGTCCTCATTTTACTGACCTCAGAAAGATGGAAAGTTAAGTCAACCTTCAGCCAGTGAGGATCAAACTCCTGGCAGTCAGCCAAATTTGCCTGCAATACTGCGTTCTAACCACTGCGCCACCAGAATCACGAAGCAATGCTATAGAGAGCCACAGAAAGGACCTTGGAGAAACTGTGCAGAAATGGTTACAGAAAAATAAAAGCTTGGAAATAGAGAAAGTATGAGAAGAAGATCAGAATGACTCCATTCTCATTCATAGGTATAGGAGGCAGGGGAGGAAAGGCAAGCTTTCAAGATGTTATTACTAGAACCTAATTCAACACATCCATTCAAATGTATGGAGTCCGTTCCTGATCTGGACCTCCTCAAAGAATTAGTAGGTATTTACTTTGCTTGGGGTTTGTAAATATTTCTTCCAATTCCAAATCACCTTTTAAAATACTACAGGCCTAAAACATCTACCTGCTTGTAATTTAATCCCATTCCATTAAAAACTATTATCTTCAGTGGAACAAAGCAAGAAATTTTAGCTTCCATGTCAAAATTCTTCTGCTATTTGCAAATACAACTTTAAAAATGTTTCCTTAGATTATTTGTTTTCTATCACCCAACCATATTTGATGATGATGATGATGATGATGGCAGATGTGCCAGCCTTATTATAAACAAGGAGAAAGTACTAAAGATTGAAGGAATCAAGATATCCTATAGAAATGGCATTAAGAGTCCAAATGAAGAAGGTAACTACAAATTTCTATGTCTTTCAAGCTGACAGCTTCAAGCACACTGAAGTCAAGACAAATGTTAGAAATCATATAAATCATATAAAAAGAAGATTTTAAAGCTCAAATTTAGTGGAGGAAATACTATCAAGGCAATTAACAGCTAGGCAATTCCAGTTATTAGATGAACTGGATTAGTAGACTGGATTCCAGCTGAATTTAAAACCCTTGATACAGGTAGGAAGAAGCAGAAAAAAATGACAATGAATCATGTTCTACATCAGGGGTGTCCAACCTTTCACCTTCCCTGGGCCACATTAGAAGATGAAAATTTGGTTTGGGCCGCACATAAAATAAAATAACAGTAACGATACCCGATCATCCCAAAAAACCATAGAAAACATAGTTAACATATTAAATTTATTTGGAAATAAAGTTAGTGAGATGTTTTTATTATTTATTATTTATTTAAAATTATTTATTTTTTATCACGGTTTTTTATCGCAGTTTTTTATCACAGTTTATTTTCCGGCCAAATTTTGTGGGGGGGGGGGAGAAAGCTCGACTGCCTCACGCCTACCTCCTCCTGCAAATAGCCCGGCTGGATGAGGCAGGACTGGAAGGCAGAAGCAGCAGCGGCGGGGGCAGAAGCAGCGGCGGGGAAGGCTTCTGCCCCGCCGCTGCTGCTGCTGCTGCTGCTGCAGCGGCGGGGGAAGACTTCTGCCCCCGCCACCGCCGCTTCTTCCCGCCACCGCTGCTGCTTCTGCCGCCGCCGTTTCTGCCCCTGCTTCTGCTGCCGCCGCCGCTTCTTCCCCCGCCACCGCTGCTGCTTCTGCTGCCGCCATTTCTGCCGCCGCCACCACCCCCGCCGCCGCTGCCGCTTCTTCCCCGCCACCGCCGCCGCTTCTTCCCCCACTGCAGGGGCAGCGGCGGCGGGGCAGATGCAGCAGCGGTGGCGGGCAAGCGGTGGCGGCGGGGCAGAAGCGGCAGGGTTGGCGGCGGAGAAGAAGCAGCGGCGGCGGGGGCAGCAGCAGCGATGGGGGCAGAAGCAGCAGCAGTGGCAGGGCAGAAGCGGCGGGGGTGGCGGCGGGGCAGAAGCGGCGGGGGTGGCGGTGGGGCAGAAGCGGCGGCAGTGGGGGCAGAAGCAGCGGCGGGGGAAGGCTTCTGCCCCGCCGCTGCTGCTGCTGCTGCTGCTGCAGCGGCGGGGAAGACTTCTGCCCCGCCACCGCCGCTTCTTCCCCGCCACCACTGCTGCTTCTGCCGCCGCCATTTCTGCCCTTGCTTCTGCTGCCGCCGCCGCTTCTTCCCCGCCACCGCTGCTGCTTCTGCTGCCGCCATTTCTGCCGCCCCCACCACCCCCGCCGCCGCTGCCGCTTCTTCCCCGCCACCGCCGCCGCTTCTTCCCCACTGCAGGGGCAGCGGCGGCGGGGGCAGATGCAGCAGTGGTGGCGGGAGAAGAAGCGGTGGCGGCGGGGGCAGAAGCGGCGGGGGTGACGGTGGGAGAAGAAGCGGGAGAAGAAGTGGCGGCAGCGGGGGCAGAAGCGGCGGGGTTGGCGGCGGGAGAAGAAGCAGCGGCGGCGGGGGCAGCAGCAGCGATGGGGGCAGAAGCAGCAGCAGTGGCAGGGCAGAAGCGGCGGGGTGGCGGCGGGGGCAGAAGCGGCGGGGGTGGCGGCGGGGCAGAAGCGGCGGCAGTGGGGGCAGAAGCAGCAGCGGTGGCAGGGGCAGAAGCGGCGGCGGTAACAGCAGGAGGTGGCGCTCTGACGGCGCCCGCCTTTTCTCTTGCTGCTTGACCTGGAGCTCGCCTCGCCCCGCCTCGCGCCTGCCTCTCCTCCTCCTTCTTGCTGGCTGTGGCACGATGGTTGGGGTGGGCATTGGGCCGCATTACGAGGCGACCTGGGCCGCATGCGGCCCGTGGGCTGTGGGTTGGACAAGCCTGTTCTACATCCATACAGCAATGTTGACAGATTCTACTTACTAAAAAACATGGGTGAGTGTGGAATGTTGTAGGTGTCAGTTGAGGGAATAAAAAGAACATCTGAAAAATATCTGAAGGACAGTAAAGAAGACGCACTGAATCTAGTACTCCATGAATATTGAAAAGACCAAACTGGCCTACAAGTAAAACCAAATAAAGAATTGAAAAGAGACATGTCTAGGTATAGCATTACATGGCCAATATATAAAACCTAGCAGGCAAAGCAGATAGCAACAAGGCCTGTCAATGACTAAGAACAGGAAAGTTGAAGAAAGGGGTGAGGGCTAATTATGGTTTTACAAGACCAAGTCTTAAAAACAAATGCATACAAAGTCAGAATTGGGAAGACAGCAAATAGTGCAGGAAGAAACAGTGGATCACCCAATTAGCTGCTACAAAATCATTCAGACTGACTGCAAACAAGTGCGTGACTAAGTAGCAACAATGGTGCATTAGAATATCTGCAAAAAATACCCCTTGCCTGTAAGCAATAACTGGTGGACCACAAAATAGAAAACAGTAAAAAGTGAAGTGTTCAGGGACCTTAAAATCCAAAACAGACAGGCATTTGCCACATAATACCCAGATGTAAACCTGTTGTTAAGAAAGACAAAAAAGTCTGAATAGTAGACATTCGATGGAATAGAGGAGAAAGAAATGGAGAACATCACAAAATCTAAAGACCTGCAAATAGAAATAGAATGACAGGAGCACTTGGAATACTGCATCCACTTTTGGTAACTACAATGTAAAAAAGATGTTGAGACTCTAGAACAGGCTTGTCCAACCATCCACCTTTCCTGGGCCACATTAGAAGATGAAAATTTGGTTTGGGCTGCACATAAAATAAAATAACAGTAACGATACCTGATCATCCAAAAAAAAACCATAGAAAACATTTTTTTCATAAGATATCATAAAAAATAGTCAACCAGGGAGAAAGGAATGCGGGGAGGGGGGAAGAAAGCTTTCCCGCCTTGTGCCTACCTCTCTTCTTGTAAATGGCCAGGCTGGATGCGGCAGGACTGGAAGGCGAGGACCGGGAGGCTCGGTGCATCAGCAGCAGCAGCGGCGGGGGCGGCGGGGGCAGAAGCAGCTACAACAGGTTTGGCGGCAGCAGCGGTGGCGGCAGCGGTGGCGGTAGCAGCAGAAGCCACTACAACAGGTCCGGCGGCAGCAGCAGCGGCGGCGGCGGGGGCAGAAGCCACTACAACAGCTCCGGTGGCAGCAGCAGCGGCAACAGCAGGAGGTGGCGGAGCGGGACTCTTGGGCTGCGGCTGCCTCGGCACGAGGAGTGCTCTGACGGCGCCCACCTTTTCTGTTGTTGCTTGGCGTGGCGCTGGCCTCACCCCGCCTCGAGCCTGCCTCTCCTCTTCCTCCTCGCTGGCTTGTCCTCTTGCACGAAGGTTGGGGTGGGCACTGGGCCGCATTACGAGCCGACCTGGGCTGCATGCGGCCCGCAGGCCACGGGTTGGACAAGCCTGCTCTAGAAAAAGTGTAAAAAATTATGATTAAGGGACTGGAGGCTAAAACCTATAAAGAATGGTTGCTGGAATTGGGTATGTCTAGTTTAATGAAAAGAAGGACTAGGGGAGACATGATAGCAGTGTTCCAATATCTCAGGGGCTGCCACAAAGAAGAGGGAGTCAAGCTATTCTCCAAAGCACCTGAGGGCAGGACAAGAAGCAATCGGTGGAAACTAATCAAGGAGAGAAAAAACTTAGAACTAAGGAGGAATTTCCTGACAGAACAATTAATCAGCAGAACAACTTGCCTCTAGAAGTTGTGAATGCTCCAACAATGGACGTTTTAAAGAAGAGATTGGGTAACCATTTGTCTGAAATGGTAGTAGGTATCCTACCTAAGCATTGGGTTGGACTAGAAGACCTCCAAGGTCCCTTCCAACTCTGTTATTCTAAATCTAGAGACCCTCCTTCTAAAAATGAGCAAAGATAGAAACTAATGGTAAAGGGCATCTTTACTTGGAACAGTTTATATATCCTCCAATGATACTTTTACCACCGTCAAACAACATCTGCCATCCCAGATCCTTGGGAAGGACTCTATAAGTCAGGGGTCCCCAACTACCGGTCCCCGGACCAGTACCGGTCCATGGATCATTTTTTACTGGACTGGAAAGCTTGGGCACCGCGAGGGGGAGAGAGGGAGAAAAGAGCGCTACGGTATGCCCCAGTGCTAGTCTCCCTTTTCCTATCCTTCTCCTTCTCCCCCATCAACCATGCACATGCACGCGCGCAGATAAAGCTGTTGCTGTTGCACCATGACCCGGAGGAACAGATTGAGCACAAGCGCTGAAGGAGTGCCATGGCATTCGTCACCAGAGCGCAAAGAAGCAGTAGTGGCTGCGGCGGCGGCTGCGCCTCCAACTTTCCTGGGGAAGGTCATTCCCTGACCAGTCCCGCTTCCCGGCCCACGCTTGCGCCCCTCAACCCCCCCCCATCACCCACTTCCTCGCAGGCGGAGGTGGGAAGCTGCGAGGAATTTGGGCATGCTTTCTAGCCGGCTGTGCCAAGTCTTTTTTTTTTTTGCCCGAGGCTGGAAAGAAGAAGGGTGACAGGTCACTGAGGAAGGTGAGAGAGACTGAGAAGAGAGAGAGAAGCCCGGCTAAAGCAGCTCCGTGCTGCTTTAGGGACTAGTAATAGAAGGTACCGGTCCGTGGAAGAATAAATAATCGTAAAACCGGTCCCTGGTTCAAAAAAGGTTGGGGGCCACTGCTATAGGTGGATAGAAATGGCCAAATCCATCTAAACATCTGGTTGACTGTGCAATCAATTAAAATAATAGATTAAACTTGTATGTGTCTGACATCCCGCCACACACAACTCTCACAACAATCAATTCGAAGAAATTCCAATAAAACCAACAAAAGGGAAAAAGATAAAAGATGGCAAGAACAGCAGATCAGATGAAATGAAGCAAAATGTCTCACTTTCCCTTGCCAAAGGACTCAATAAAAAGCCAGGTCTCCACAGTTCTTCAAAACATCAGCAGATTTAAATCTCAGAGGAATCTTGTTCCAGAGGGTAGATGCTTTTCTACAGAGAAAGTGAAACTCTGAGATCATGAAGGGGTGAACTATGAATTTCAATAAGATGAACAGAGGTGGTACTCAGCCAATTCAGACAGGTTCTGGCATACTGGGAGTGGAAATTTAGAGTAGTTTGAAGAACTGACAAATACCATCTCTGGCTGGGCCCGGCCTGCCCCCACCCACTGGCTCTCTGCTCATCCTTGCCCGCCCACTTGCTGCTTGCTGCACCTACCCACTTGCCCCATCCAACTACACCCTACCCTATATATCTCGCCTTTGCCACATGGCCCAGCTAAACTCCACACCTCACCTGCTCGGCTAACCAAAGGTAAGCATGCCACCTGCTCACTCTTCATCTAGGGTCAGGGCCCAGGGATGCACCACTCCCCAGCTCCAGCTCTGCCAAATCGCCCTTCAGCTAGGCTGGCTCAGGAGACGTGCCATTCCCTGGCTCCGGCCTTGTCTCAGAGCGTCCGGCCACTCGCCGTTTGCCTAGGCTGGGTCAGGGGAAGTGCCATTCACTTGCTCCGGAAAGCGCTGCAGTTGAGAGAAACTGCATTCCACGTGGCTGCTGCTTCTCTGTGCCACAGAGCTTTCTGGATGGGACTTAGAGGAAAACGGCAGCTCACAGTCGCTTAATTGCATAAGATGCTCTCCCAGCAAGAGCAGCTGTGGAGAGAACCAGCCACTGCCCTGGAGAGCAGAGATGGAGGGGAGCAGGTCCCAAAAGGCTGCTCGGTCGAGCTTCACCACACGGCGGAATCCCCATACATGCACAGAAACCATGTGCGTGTACGCGTATGTGGAAGCCGTTTGCGCACACAAGCGCAGAAGCCACACATGTGCACGCGCCTTCACATCTTCAGCGAACCGGTGGTAAGATTATTTGAAAACCATCACTGAAGCTGAATGCAATTTCTCAGGAGGGTCTGCTATCTTGAAAAGAATAAAACAATCCTTTGGACTTATCCTAGTGAGGGCACAAAGCAATATTTCTACCCTGGCAGAAGATGCTTCTTACCATAGTATGGCCTATGCTGTATTTGCTATTTGTAATACATGAATAAAAGCAAGCCATTCCTACAAAGGGTATTTGGTTATCATGTGAGTTGGCAGATAGGCGGAGCAGCATAATTATCTTCATTTTTAACCCAAGACATGCTATTATTAATCTGGTCCATTTAATGATTCTTCTGTCTTGCATGGATAGTAATGAATTTTTGCTCCTGAAATTTAATGTGTAAATTAGAGTGTGATCTAAACAGCAGAAACCTAATCAATGGATGTATTATAGGCAGAAGCAGCAAGCAGTATTGGTTTCTTTTTCTTTTTTTTTAATCCAACCATTAATTGGTTGTCAAGAATCTCTAAATCTCACATTCGGTTTGATCGTATCAGGGTCACAGGATTAATTTGCAGTCGGAATCCCTAATCCCAAATGCTCAAAGCTTTTACAGTGAACCATTACAACCATACCAGCTTCATGTATAGAAAGTCTGCTATGGTTACTATTCTAAGGGAAAGTACTGCAGTGCAGATACTTATCAAGGGTATATGAATTCATTATGTTTTAATTAATTTTCCCCCAAGTCATTTTAATAACAAACAGATGAAAGAAGTGGGCCCAATCTGTCTAACTCCAAAGGGAAGGGAGATATGGATGAGAGAAGTAGCAATTTGATGGGGTAGATAGATTGGCTACGTTTTATTTTACATTTGATTGAAAACAGGCTTTGTACTTTCTCAGGTACAATGCATAGGTACAGAAATAAAATTTCAATCTCCTTGCATAGCCAAATGTAATAGTGTAAAATTCACTATGTGGAGGGACCTGGAGCTATCTGTAAGATGTGTAAAAAACGGTCAAGATAGCGGGTAACATTACATGATTGGAGCCCCACCAATTTTTTACACACTTCACTTTGTGAAACACATTAATGAAGGGCGGGCTTTGATTGTATAGTTGTAGCTGACATCTTCATGTTTCTGACATGCAGGCTCACACATGAGCATGCACACAAATACATCCTCCATGATGGCGCAGTAGTTAGAATACAATGTCAGAGGTGGTGTTCAGCAGGTTCTGACCAGTTCTGGAGAACCAGCAGCAGAAATTTTGAGTAGTTTGGAGAACCGGCAAATACCACCTCTGGCTGGCCCTGCCCCCATCTATTCTCTGCCTCCCAAGTCCCACTGATTATCTGGGTCTTCTTCTGTTGCCCTGCACAGGAGAACGGAGCTGGAAAACAGGTTAGTGGGGTGAGGAGGGAATGGAGATTTTACAGTATCCTTCCCCTGCCACACCCACCAAGGAACACCCACAGAACCAGTAGTAACAATTTTTGAATCCCACCACTGTACAGTATTGTAGACTAATTCTGCAAACTACCAGTAGTTTGTTCTTCATCGACTCAAGGTTGACTCAGCCTTTGATCCTTCCAAGGTCAGTAAAATGAGGAACCAGGTTGTTGGGGCAATATGCTGACTCTGTAAACCACTTGGAGAGGGCTGTAAGGCACTGTGAAGCAGTGTGTAAGTCTAAGTGCTATTGCTATCCCTTGAAGTAGTCCTTATAGGCAGTAGTGGGATTCAATTTTTTTTACTACCAGTTCTGTGGGCGTGGCTTGGTGGACGTGGCAGGGGAAGGATACTGTAAAATCTCCAGTCAGAGCTGGTATTGGCCGGTTCTCCAAACTACTCAAAATTTCCACTACTGGTTCTCCAGAACTGATCAAAACCTGCTGAATACCACCACTGCTTATAGGATCTGATTGCCATGTAGCTGATGAAGAGGAAGTACTTGTGGAGGAAAAAAAATGAAAACAGCTTTACCGAGATGGTTGGACATAAAGGGACGCTAAACATTCAAAGTCCAATGCTTCGAATAAGGCATTTGTCAGTTTGGTTTTCTCCTATATTTGATAACTATTTTTTTTAAAAAAAACCTCTTATTTCTGAAGAGTTTGGAAAATAAAAAAGGCATCAAATTAAGCTCTCACTCATCAATGAAAAGAGCAGGAGGAAAAGGGGAAGGGGAAAAAGAGGAGGAGAGGAGAAGGAGGGGGAGGGGAGGAACATGGGAAGGAGCAGGAGCAGGGAGGAGGGAAGGGGAGGAGGAAATGGGGGAAGAGGAGGAGGGGGAGGAACAGAAGGAAGAAGGACGGGGAGGAAGAGGAGGGGAAAGAGCATTGTTTTCTAGATTCCTAGAAGAGTGTTCAGGCCAAAAAACAATAGTATCAATAGCTGAAAGAAGGTGGGCACTAGAGATTATTCAAGTGGTACCTGATCTTAGTAGCTAGCAATCTGTTTACTACAAAAGATAAGCAACTTTACCACAAATGGGGAGACTTTGCTTGTTTTAAAATTCAGCCTTTGAGGGATGCAGGGTGCATGAGTTGATGTTGTGACTCCGAGACTTGAACCTGATCAGTCAGCAGATGTGGGTTCGAGCGATGAAGACGATCTGGCACTGAGATTCGAGCCTGCATTATTAAGTGACTTAGAGGGGAGTCAAGTAGAGGTAGAGGAGTTGGATTTGAGAGATGAACCTGATTTATTGGAGGTTTCAGAGTCCACTCCCTCTACTTCCCCAATTACACCTCAGGTGTTAACTGTTAATCAGGAAAGTGTGTCAGAAGTTTCAAGCGGTGAGGAAACTGTCGGATGCTGGATGGATGCCAGAACTAGTAGAAGATTGAGACATCAATCTCAATTAGAAAAGAGACGTCCAGCAAAGGATTAATTAATGAGACTGACACACCCTCTCTTAGAGGATATAAGGGAGCGTACGACTTCGTCATCTTTGCTGGAAAACAAAGTGAATTTTACCGTGGAAAGAACTGCGTCTGATTACTGCGTTGTGATTTACTAACTATACAGAATTGCTGGACAGATTCTAGGAGGATTGCCAAAGGACTGTGATAACAGAGCAATTGAATCTTCTGTCTCGGGTTTTGTTTACATAAAGTATTTGAACTCTGTAACTTGAAGTTTTCATCTGTGGATACAGGTGGGACAGAACAAGTTGATATTACCACAAAAGACTTTCAGACACACACACACCCCATGAATGTACATTTTTAGGGTGGTCCCTTTTGATTTTTGTATACCATTACATCCCTTAAGACTGCCAGAGGTTTAGTTCACCTGTTTTGAGTGCTTATCATGCTTACAAACCAAGTGACAAAAAACTGCCAAAATTCTAGACTTGCTACTACACTGCTCAAAAAAATAAAGGGAACACAAAAATAAGACATCCTAGATCTGAATGAATGAAATATTCTCATTAAATACTTGGTTCATTACATAGCTGAATGTGCTGACAACAAAATCACACAAAAATTATCAATGGAAATTAATTTTAGCAACCCATGGAGGTCTGGATTTGGAGTTACACTCAAAATTAAAGTGGAAAAAAACACTACAGGCTGATCCAACTTTGATGTAATGTCCTTAAAACAAGTCAAAATGAGGCTCAATAGGGTGTGTGGCCTCCACATGCCTGTATGACCTCCCTACAATGCCTGGGCATGCTCCTGATGAGGTGGTGGATGGTCTCCTGAGGGATCTCCTCCCACACCTGGACTAAAGCATCCCCCAACTCCTGGACAGTCTGTGGTGCAATGTGGCATTGGTGGATGAAGCAAGACATGATGTCCCAGATGTGCTCAATTGGATTCAGGTCTGGGGAACGGGCAGGCCAGTCCATAGCATCAATGCCTTCATCTTGCAGGAACTGCTGACACACTCCAGCCACATGAGGTCGCGCATTGTCATGCATTAGGAGGAACCCAGGCCCAACTCCACCAGCATATGGTCTCACAAGGGGTCTGAGGATCTCATCTCTGTACCTAATGGCAGCCAGGGCGAGCACATGGAGGGCTGTGCAGCCCCCTAAAGAAATGCCACCCCACACCATTACTGATCCACTGCCTAACCAGTCATGCTAGAGGATGTTGCAGGCAGCAGAATGTTCTCCACGGTGCCTCCAGATCCTGTCATGTCTGTCACATGTGCTGAGTGTGAACCTGCTTTCATCTGTGAAGAGCACAGGGCACCAGTGGTGAATTTGCCAGTCTTGGTGTTCTCTGGCAAATGCCAAATGCCCTGCACGGTGTTGGGCTGTAAGCACAACCCCCCACCTGTGGACATCGGGCCCTCATATCACCCTCATGGAGTCTGTTTCTGACCATTTGAGCAGCCATATGCACATTTGTGGCCCTCTGGAGGTCATTTTACAGGGCTCTGGCAGTGCTCCTCCTGTCCCTCCTTGCACAAAGGCGGAGGTAGCGGTCCTGATGCTGGGTTGTTGCCCTCCTACAGCCTCCTCCATGTCTCCTGATGTATTGGCCTGTCTCCTGGTAGCACCTCCATGCTCTGGACACTACGCTGACAGACACAGCAAACCTTATTGCCACAGCTCGCATTGATGTGCCATCCTGGATGAGCTGCACTACCTGAGCCACTTGTGTGGGTTGTAGACTCCGTCTCATGCTACCACTAGAGTGAAAGCACCGCCAGCATTCAAAAGTGACCAAACCATCAGCCAGAAAGCATAGGAACTGAGAAGTGGTCTGTGGTCACCACCTGCAGAACCACTCCTTTATTGGGGATGTCTTGCTAACTGCCTATGCTTTCTACCTGTTGTCTATTCCATTTGCACAACAACATGTGAAATTGATTGTGAGTCGGTGTTGCTACCTAAGTGGACAGTTTGATTTCACAGAAGTGTGATTGACTTGGAGTTACATTGTGTTGTTTAAGTGTTCCCTTTACTTTTTTGAGCAGTGTATATGTCAGAGATGTGATCTAGGGAGACTCCTGGGAGGAGAAGGGGTACTGAAAAACAGGAGTCTGCAATTTAATAGCCGATCTTTGGCTAAGTAAAGAACAGAAGATTCCACAGTTCAAATAAGCCTCTTTGCTGTTTTAGCAAAACCATTCCACATTTCAGACAGTTGCCAGATGGCCAGTTGCTCTGTGTCCCAACAACTGGACTTAAATTTTCATAAGGTGCTCTGGCTCTATCTGCTTCCGTGGCATGCTGAGGGAAGATGGAGATTTACAAAAAGATTTAGTGTAAACTGACAAATACTGAGTGCACACTTAACATACATACATGCCAGTTTTACATACATGCCAGTTTTATTTTTATAGATAACTACCAAGGGCACTTTTGATATGCTAATACAAAAGCGGCATTGGAGCTCTGGGAGCACATGGCATTAGCTCTGCTGAAAAGTTAAATTGATATATTTCTACCTTATTTGAACATAGAATTTCCAAAACCTATCCTTTCCGGGGTGGCTTTGAAATGCTGTGGCTTTGTGGAGCTCAAAAACAGTACAGGTAGTCCTTTCAACCTTTCATTTATGGACTGTTTGGGTAGATAGATAGATAGATAGATAGATAGATAGATAGATAGATAGATAGATAGATAGATAGATAGATAGATAGATAGATAGATAGATAGATAGGTAGGTAGGTAGGTAGGTAGGCAGGCAGGCAGGCAGGCAGGCAGGCAGGCAGGCAGGCAGGCAGATAATGATAGAAAGATAGAAAGATAGATAGATAGATAGGAATAGAGTAGAGCAGAACAGAACAGAACAGAACAGAACAGAACAGAACAGAACAGAATAGAATAGAATAGAATAGAATAGAATAGAATAGAATAGAATAGAATAGAATAGAATAGAATTCTTTATTGGCCAAGTGTGATTGGACACACAAGGAATTTGTCTTGGTGCAAATACTCTCAGTGTACATAAAAGAAAAGATACATTCATTAGGAGTCAAGAATCATAAGGTACAACACTTAATAATAGTCTAATAAGCAATCAAATCAGACTAGGAAACAGTCAGTAAAAATTGTAAGGACAGAAGCGACAAAGTTACAGTCCTACAGTCACAAGTGGGAGGGGATGGGTGATAAGGAGTGATGAGAAGATTAATACTAATAGTAGTGCAGACTTTGTAAATAGTTGGACAGTGCTGAGGGGATTATTTGTTTAGCAGAGTGATGGCGTTTTGGAAAAAACTGTCCTTGTGCCTAGTTGTTCTGGTGTTTATGTCCGGGATGTGAGGGCTCAATAAATATTTTCACAGCCCTCTTTTTGACTCATGCAGTATACAGGTCCTCGATGGAAGCGAGTTTGGTAGTAATTGTTTTTTCTGCAATCCTAATTATCCGTTGAAGTCTATGTCTGTCCTGCTGGGTTGTAGAACCAAACCAGACAGTTATAGAGGTGCAGATGACAGACTCAATAATTCCTCTGTAGAACTGTATCAGCAGCTGCTTGGGCAGTTTGAGCTTTCTGAGTTGGCACAGAAAGAACATTCTTTGTTGTGCTTTTTTGATGACATCTTTGATGTTAGGTGAGTCACAATAGCACTGAAAAAAGTGCCTTATGACTGTTTTTCACACAACCAATGCAGCATCTCTGTGGTCACGTGATCAAAATTCAGATACTTGGCAACTGGCTTGTATTTATGAAGAGTGCAGTATCCTGGGGTCATGTGATCGAAGCTGAAACCTTCCGACAAGGAAAGTCAGTGAAAAAGTCACATTTCACTTAACAACTATGTTACTTATTTACCGTAACAACTGCAGTGATTCACTTAACAACTGTGGCAAGAAAGGTTGTAAAAGGAGGGACAAAAACCGCCTTAACAACTGTTTTGCTTAATGACAGAAATGTTGGTCTCAGTTATGGTCATATGTCAAGGACTAACTGTAGTCCTAATTTTTGTTTTGTTTTGTTTTTTTCTCATAGAAATGCGGGGTTTTGGAGTGGTTTTTTATTTTCTGAGCAATGGCATTTGCTACCAGGGCTCAGGATCATGAAGTTGGAAGATCTGAAGATGATGGTGAATTATTTTCAGATTGCATCTGATAAATAGTGAGAGCAAATTCTGATGTACTAGCCTTGCATTTAATCTAAGACCTTGCTTTTAAATACATTTCTAATGAATAAGTAAAGCTCCACTAATTTTAATCCATAGTAGGAAAGTACATATTGATGGAACAGCATGAGGTCAGAGTGTTGGAAGCATTAACACTCTCTGATTTCATGCTGTTCCATCAATATGTATATCGATCAGATTAATTCGTGTCTGTATTTCCCCCTCTCTGGCAAAAGTTAATTTTCATAAGGGCAAGGCGGAAAAACCCTGAACTGTTTAAATGCCATAAGAACAGCTCCCAATTTTGACACATGATGGATAGTGCCTAAATTAATGGAATATTATCACAAGAAATCATTTTGTATTTGAGGTTTGTTATAAATACTATCTGGAATCTTTGGGTGTGTGCTGACCCTTTCATAGAGAATTAATTAATTGATTAATTAATTTGTTGCCCACTGCAACCCAATGAATTTCATCAGCTTACATTATTATCCAATAGATTTGAATATCTGTCTTATCATTGAAATAAAGGTACAGCCAGGAGAAAGTGTGCATATCAAAAAAATTCTGCAGATCCTTGGTAACTCAGAAAGTTATTGAGGATTGGTCAACAACTCTCAATTGTCTTAAGTGCTAGGTCGCTTTCTGTGGCATAGAACTGCCTGCAAGATCATTGGAAAAACCCTACACAACCTGTCCAGAAAACATCCGGAACAGTGGTGGGATTCAAAAATTTTTACTACCGGTTCTGTGGGCATGGCTTGGTGGGCGTGGCAGGGGAAGGATACTGTAAAATCTCCCATCAGAGATGGTATTTGCCGGTTCTCTGAACTACTCAAAATTTCTGCTACCGGTTCTCCAGAACTGGTCAGAACTTGCTGAATACCACCTCTGATCTGGAACGATAAAATGCCTGAATCAGCCCATTTGCCCTATAGGGGTTCTAGTGGCAGCCAATTTCTATTTAGACCAGGAAGTAATCCAACTAACAGTTGGAATTGCTCTTCATGTTCACATTACTAACCATCTCTCCAGGATAAACATGAAATCTCTCATCTTACCTATGTATGTGTAGAATCTTGAGCTTAGTATAAGCCCATGATCACCACGGAGGCCATGAATTGCTGAATTCTGCTTGAGCTGACTTAATAAAGAGGGAGATTGAAAGCCTCCAACATTGGAAGGAAAATGACTCCCACTTCAAGGGAAGGATGCTTATCCATTAGAGGTGGATATGGATTTGGACATGGATAGATAATCCCACTTTTCTTCAGAAGTTCAAGATGATGTGCATAAGTCTCTACCCTTCAGCTTCATTCCATTTTATCCTTATAATAGCCCTATGAAAGAAGATCAGAGTAAAAAGTTACCCAAGCAGCTTCATGGCTCGCTCATATTTTGGACTTAAAACTATTCAATTTTAGACCAACATTCTTACCACAAAAAGCATCTTCTTTTTATCATGTACTTTCCCTCATTTCAATTTGCCTGATATTAAAATAACTGCTCCAGCTGCATTTCTTCAGACAAAACTGGATTTTTAACTAGCATTGGCTTGTTAAATTTATGTACATTGTGGAATATTCTTCTTGTACTGAAGGTGTCAAGTTTATCAATTTTCATGTAACAGGGCAGTCCTTTTTTTAAAAAAAAATTGTTTTGTTGTCCAAAACTGTTTTTTTAAGAATTTTTTATTTTTAGACAAACATACACAAACAGAATATAAAAACTTTTAATGGGTGAGTTTAACTTTTTAATCTAATCAAAATCTGTTTTAAATTGATTTTAAACCATTCTGCTGACTCTAGCAAGCTACTACCTAAATCGATTTATTATATATGGGGTTTTGTCTTTTGAAAATGAACTGATTGTTTTTACCGCAAGCCATTTGGGAGAGTTTTAAATATGCTTAAGCAGCTCTAAATCAGTGCATTTAAGCTTCCTGTGTTTTGTTTTGTTTTTAAATAATCATGTAGCATGTAACACATAGGCCTTCAGAAGAGTGACAATCTAGCACAGGGGTCCCTATGGCCCACTATCAGGCTGTGAGCTGTTTAGAACTGGGATGGGGAAGCAACATGCTAGTGCGTGCATGTGTGCTCCAATTGATGAGAGGTGGGTATGTATGCCTGCCCACCAGTCATGGGAACCATCCGCTCCTCCTCCTCCCCCTCGGACAGTCCTGAAAGCCAGAAAGGTTGGAGAACTCTGATGTAGCACATCCCCAACAAATGCAGTACTTTACACCAAAAACAAAAGCTAAAAATAAAACTTGAATTGTAATTTCAAATATTTTATTAAGATTTATTTGATGCACATGCCAAATGTGCATTTTGAGCATGCGCAGAGGGTTTGCTACTAACAAACTCCTGCAATACTGCACTCTCCCTGTGTCTTCAGCAGCTGACATGTGGCAATCGGCTGTGCCGCGTGAAGCAGCTGAAGTTGAAAAGCAGGAAATCAAGGTCAGTATAGAGCTGGGTTGGATGACAGGACCCAACAGCTGATTGTTGGAGTGAACCGGTTTGCTCACAGATAATTGTCGGAGCTACCGGTTTGGTCAAACCGAAGTGAACCGGTAGAATACTAACACTGATGTAGATGCCTGCAAGGACACACCTGGTATAACATAGTAAAAAAGATACTTTGCCAATTCCATATTGGGAAACTAAATTTGGAGTACATTGCAGCAATGGCAAAATTAGTAGGCTTACCAGCTTGCCCTACTCAGCCCATACAACTTATTCAAAGATCTTTCATTCTTGTTTTGATGCCTTGGTGCTCTTTGAGCTAGTCTAGCACTAGCCGTGATGATGTTATCTTGTCTGGGTAATGAAATGCCTGCAAAAAACCAAACAAATTCTGAGAGCGCCAAGGAACCCTCATTTCAATCCTAAACTAAAAATATTCTCTTTTATTGAGCCTTGTTTTTGCTAAAACCTGGAATAACAAAAATATTCCAGAGTTTGTTCTAGCAAGATTTCAGGAATATGATGTGTTTGAAGTGTGAAACAAATCGTTTCCCCCTGTTTTTTTGCAGACTGTAGTACTGTATGTTGCTTTCTTCTTCTGATTTGCTCTTACATTAATATTTGCTTTAAAAAAATTCATCGCTTTTGATCTTATTATTTCTGAATCAAGTCAAATTTGTCTTGTTCTTAATTCACTAACTGTAATCTTATTCAGGGGTGTTCAATAACCTCTCTAAAGTATTATGTTTTCTTTAGTTGTGGTTACTGCCCTATAGTGATTCAATAGATCAGCAGTGTTTCCAGATGTTTTTTATATAACAATAATCAGGTACCAATAAAAGAAGTATATTTGCAATAGGCATCCTTTTCCAGTTAATTGTAGTCCCATTTTCTGTGGTTAAAATGAACATCAAGATACAGATTCCTTTTCAGTCAGCACAGAACATTTCTATTTCCTACCTTGGCTCAATTAAAGCACCTTATTGAATTAGTTATTTACAAAGGAAAGCATACAGTTTTATTTATAACACAATTAAACCCTGGTAAATTTTCCAAAGTGGAGGAAGAAACCTTATTGTGATATAAATTATTCCTAATAGACTTTATTAGTCAGTAAACTGTTATTAAGTGGGCATAAGACTTCATTCCAATTCCACCATAATATACACATATGTTGTCTTTAAAGAAAAGGTCTTATATATATTTTAATGCCAAATAAAACAAAGCATTCCAAACTATTGCACAGAAATAAACAACGACTATGTTTCTTTCTCAGCCTACATGTTTCCGGAGTGCTTAGCAGAAATTTAGGTTCTAATCTCTTTCCACTTTTCTTTCTGGTGAAATTCTATAGGACTTCTATAATCCAGACTTAGATACATTAATAGGGAACTTCTCTCTACGAGTGTGTGCTCTTTCTGTGTATTGTATTTATAGTGACTATTGTAAGTGGGGGATGATAGGGAATCAGGTGGCTGGATGGAGTCACTGAAGCAGTAGGCATGAGCTTAAATGGACTCCAGAACATGGTAGAGGACAGGAAGGCCTGGAGGAACGTTGTCCATGGAGTCACGATGGTTGGGACACGACTTCACAACTAATAACATTGTAAGTGGCTTTTTAGATGTTGATTGGGTTGTGTTGATGGCTGGCTTTTAAGTCATTAGCTGTCATTTGCTTGTGCTGCCCAGCCCTTGCCTTCTAAGTATTTCATAGGCTGGTGGTAAATCAACACTTCTGTTGACTGATGAGAGGCCTGTTTCCCAGGCTTCCGTCATGTCCCTGGCTGTTTTTGTGCCTGCTCGTCCGACAATCTTAGTTGCTGCAAAGTTGAATGTGTGTCCTTGTTCATTGCAGTGTGAGACTACCAATGAGTTTGGGTCTCCTTGTCTGACCACTCATTTGAGTTCTTGCAATCTGGTGGTTAGCTGCCACCCCATCTGTGCTAGGTAGTCACAGGGGCAATCCATACAAGGGGTTTTGGCAGTGATGGGATTAAAAAAAAATTACTACTGGTTCTGTGGGCATGGCGTGGCTTGGTGGGCCTGGCAGGGAAGAATACTGTAAAATTTCCATTCCTCCGCACTCCGCACTTCCTGCAAAATCCCATTCCCTCCCCACCCCACTAACCTGCTTTCCAGCTCTGTTCTCCTGTGCAGGGCAACAAAAGAAGACCCAGCCAAAAGGAGATCTGCTGGGACTCAGGAGACAGAGAATAGATGGGGGCGGGGCTAGTCAGAGGTGGCATTTGGTGGTTCTCCGAACTACTCACAATTTCCACTACCAGTTCTCCAAAACTGGTCAGAACGTGCTGAATACTACCTCTGGGTTTCAGCAGATTACATTGGAAGTATCTCCCACCTCCAAGTGATCTTTGCAATGCATAATTTGTCCTCATATGGTAGCCTTTGGGTGGTGTGCGATGCTCATTTGCAGATCTTGGAAGCTGCATCCTACAGCTTTTTTTTTCAGTTGATTATAAAACTCAGAAGTCTGTCCAAAACAAAATCTTAAAGCAGTGGTTCTCAACCTTTTTTTTTTTTTTTTTACCACAGACTCTGTTTAAACACCTTTTGTGGCCATGGACCTCAAGATTCATCTCAAGATTTAAATCATAAGATTTCTTCAAATCTCCATGGACCCCCCTCTGATAACTTAGAGCTCCCTCCCAGGTCTGTGAATCACAGATTAAGAACCACTGTCTTAAAGCTTTATATAAAGATCATAACAATATTTAACCTTTATATTTAACTCTTTAAAAGAAGATGGGTCCCATTTTGTCTTTGAGTAGTGTGCCAAGGACAGCCCTGCCTAAAACTGAACATATCCCAGACAAAAACTAAACTGACAATTATGAGATAATTTGGTGCAGTTAATATGACGGCCCCCACGCCTTTAACAATTTGCAAATGTTTCATATTAAAAATCAAATGGTAACAACAACTTTGGGGAAAGCTGTTAATACAGTAGCCAAGAGGTTGGGCCATAGGTGCTATTCAGCAAGTTCTGACTAGTTCTGGTGAACCGGTAGCAGAAATTTTGAGTAGTTCGGAGAACCAGGAAATACAACCTCTGACTGGCCCCGCCCCCATCTATTCTCTGCCTCCTGAGTCCCAGCTGATTGGCTGGGTTTTCTTTTGCTGCCCTGCACAGGAGAACTGGGCTGGAAAGCAGGTTAGTGGGGCGGAGAGGGAATGGGATTTTGCAGTAACCTTCCTGCAGGAGGGGGAGGGAATGGAGATTTTACAGTATCCTTCCCCTGCCACGTCCACCAAGCCATGCCCGCAGAACCGGTAGTAAAATAATTTTTTGAATCCCACCACTGGGTTGGGCCCTCTGATTGTGTAACTCTTGCTCTGGACACTTTTAATCAGAATTGAAATTGGTGAAGGAAAAACAACAGCCATGGAGCTCTGACCACAATGGCCCATTAGCTGGATAAGCTTAAAGATTGCTACGCTGTAAGGGCAGGAGCAGGGAGAAGAAATGCAGGAAATGACCTTTATCAAGTCCTATATAAACAGAGTCTCCCACCCATTTATGCCAGCAACCTGGCTCGTTTTTCAGGGTCTTATTGGAAAGACATAGAAGAAGAAAGGAAGGGGCCAGATATTTCACCCGCATTAAGTCTCCTGGTGTGAAGGAGGAGAATAAGCCTGAAACTGCTGCTGCTGCTGCTGCTGCTGTTGCCTGTCCCATTTTCTCCGTCAATTTGATATTTTTTTTTGAGAGAAAGAGAGAGAAAGAAAGAGTTTATGTTTAAGTTCTTGGTTTGCTGACACTCTAAAGACCCTGTTTTTGTTTTCAACCACTCATGTTGAAGTCCGAAGGGTCTGGGAAGAATAAACTGCAGCAAGTACATCTTTGTTTGCTGGTACTCACAAGTCAGCTCCCTGACCTTGCAACTTTGCCACAAAGAGCTTGGCTGTAAGTAGCAGGCTGTTCCCTCTTCAGTCATCCCCCACCGTCCAGTGGTGTAGCTAGTAGACAGTGTAGCCCTTACAATAATGAGGGCATCAAATATGAATCCAGAGAGTGACTTGAGTAGGGACCAGCACCCCAACAACCATTGATTTGGTTACCTTTTTAATTTAATTTTATTTTTTTTAAGTTTATGATCAGGTAGAATAGGGATACAGTGGCTCATTGGCTAAGATGCTGAGCTTGTCGATCAGAAAGATCAGCAGTTCAGCGGTTCGAATCCCTAGCACCGCGTAATGGAGTGAGCTCCCGTTACTTGTCCCAGCTTCTGCCAACCCAGCAGTTCTAAAGCATGTAAAGATGCAAGTAGAAAAATAGGGACCACTTTGGTGGGAAGGTAACAGCGTTCCATGCAGCTTCGGTGTTTAGTCATGCTGGCCACATGACCACGGAGACATCTTCAGACAGCGGTGGCTCTTCAGCTTTGTAACGGAGATGAACACCGCCCCCTAGAGCCAGAAAAAACTAGCACATATGTGCGAGGGGAACTTTACCTTTACTTAGTGAATAGCACAGCTCTTACTAGCAAATATATTCATTTTCTCTGGAAAAATACCTACTGTGATAGGTATGATTACCAATAATAGATGTCCATACACCTTGTGGGTGATATAAAATAAGGCATTCTTATATACTTATTCTCTAAATTGTCGTTATATTGATCTTCTATTGTAGTTCACTTCTCCCAAATGCCCCCATATGTTGCACAGTCCAGGATTAACCAAGTTTGAATACCATTCTGATTTCAAGTTGTTGATTGCTCTGAGTGTGTCTTTGATATTGGTACCGCCCCTGTCCAAGGCATTATTTCTTTCTTGAAGTTTGATTTTTTCCCCCCTATGTATCATTTAAAACAGCCCACAAGAAGAGGCAGTTGACAAAATGATTGAGTGACCACATTCAGATTCAGATCCACCATCACTCATGGAAATTCACTGGCTGACTTTGGGAAAGTCACTGTTTCTCAGTCCAATACATCCCACTCGTTTGCTGTACTGGGGAAAAATAGAAGCATTCATATCATTCCTCATATTTTCAAGTATGTTCAACTTCACTTCATCTTACAATACTTTGAAAGAATATAAAACATGTAAATGTAGATCTGGACACATAATGGACAGCTTAAAAAGAACAGGACACACATTTATCATGCCTTTCATAAAACCCAGTAATAATACGCAGGAATGCAAACTGAATATTTCTTGCTTCTGTCTCTCCTCTCATTGCAGCTAAAAATGCCATAGGTTTTTTTTTCCTGCTGCTTCTTTGTTTAGAAATTCAAGCCTGAAGAGGATTTACAAATTCAGATTAACAAGCTTCTTCTTGTTATTTGCTTTTCTGGTGATGGTCTCATGAGAAACAAAGGATAATTTGACACCAGATGGAAACAAAGATATAGTTTACCAGCAGGAGATAAAAAGCAGGAAATAAGCCCACTGGGTCTCCCACCTCTTTATTACACTGGTAACATGTAGTAAAGCAAAATGTAGGGGACATGACCAGCATGCACTTACAATACTTTCTTCAATATACTGCATTTCACTTCACAGTGGAGAAAATCAGCAGTGCAGGGATATCCTACGGTGCAGTCCCTTTAGCCTGCAAGAAAGGTTCCTTCCAGAATTCATTAGGAATTTAAATGTTATTGTATAGAATACAATTGGAGACCTGAAGGAAAACTGAAGGGTTATACAAATACCTTCCAGCCACATTCATCTCAGACCCAGCATCCCTCATTCATTCACACGCCAGGACAAATTCACACACCCCAGGTGAAATAAAACAGAGGCTGTATTGCAATTGATCTTAGCTTGCTGTCCAGATTCACTGGACTCTCAGCCCTGCTGCTGCCCTGGCTATCTAGAAAGTGCAGCTTTGCCTTGTTTTCATTCAATCTTGAAGGAGGCAAAATATAAGCCCTTCACCCTCCAAAGAAAACCAAAAGCCCAAAGGAAAGTGGCTCTCTTTTTTAGGAAAACCCACCTGAGAAGTGAAACCCACTCTCCGGATGGGGCTCTATGCTGTTGGATTGCTCATGGTTCAGTTGTTTTCATCAGCTACCTGGATGAACAGGTCAAACTAATATTATTTTTACCTTTTCAGGATCTGCATCTCTTGAAAAGGAGATTCCCCTCAGTGAATCAATTATCTTCTGATGTGAGGAACCCAGACCTGAATAGATTGTCACTTGAGGGTTGTCACCAGGACAGGCTACCTGGATAAGTAAAATTAGGCTGTATATTGTTTAAATTTATTTATTTGTTAAATTTATATGCCACACATCTCATTATCCAAAAAAAATATCTCCTCCATCCCAGTGTCGGAGGCTTTCACTGAAAAAGGCCTATTCTTTGCAATTATCTAGTGAACTCCCAATAATTGCCCAGTGTCCTTCCAATAAGAAAGGCACTTGGCCAGTTGGAACTGCAACGAAGTGGTGCAGCATAAAATATCTAGTTTCTTGTAATCTGTTAATTCTAGCATTTTATTTCCCTTCCTGTTCTTTCTCCTTCTCCTCCTCTTTCTTTTTCTTCCTCCTTCTTCTTCTGTTAAAACTCTCCTATATTGGAACATGGATTAACATGGGGAATGCCCATCAAACTATGTACTAAAAGTATTATAAACATTCCTGGAAAAAGAATCTGTATGGCCAATATGGCACAATAAGGGAGAAATACATTTCATGCATCCATTTTGTTCCACAAAATGTTCTTCTTATAAAGATTCTTTTCAAATATGATGGTTATAGAACTGTATGAAGGAAACCTTTGGAGAGAGAGTGGGGAAATGATTTTTTTTTAAAAACACAATAACCTTAAAAAATGTGTGGCTTTAAATAATTATCAATCACACAGTGAAGGCGTTAAAAAAGATACCAGATCACCAATTTTTTACTCTTGTGTACCTTGTACTTGTGCGTACTTGCAGTAGCAAATATCTCTTTCCAAAATAAGCTGAATCACAGATACGCATACGCTTCCTTTTTTTCCCCAGAATTTATATTCAAGGACAGAAAGAACAAACAGACTGCATGGTTTCCCCATCTGTTCATTTCCTAATCAAAGATCTTTGAAGGTCCTTTTTTATGTTTCATTTTGAAAGAGTGCAAATGCCTGTGAGATCCCATTACGCTTCTCTCCCCCTTTTATTTTAAGCCTGACAAACACCAGCCTGCCTTTTTACAGCTGTATGGGGGCAAAGAGGGACAAGGAGCCAAGCCTTTTTGGCTTTTTTAAAAAACCCTTTGTGGATTGTTTTCAGAATGAAAGGCAAAACGCTCACCTTCCAATGGGTCCACAGAGAACCCTTTTTCATTGGCTGTCACCAGAACAAACTGCCCCCTCCCTCTTATATCCAAGATGCTGGCATTTTGTCGGAGCTGTGATGTAAGCTGCGTTACATTATTTTCCACACTGCAAAACACACCACCAGCTGCAAACCACTTAAGATAATGAAGAAAGTCAGAAGAGATTGTCATGACAGCTCATTTTACTGTCACAATAAAGACTGGGGTCCTTCCTAGGACAGGGAGTTTGATCCTAGGTAGAGGCAGATATTTCTCTTTCTGGGCACAATGAGAATATATCTGCTGAACAAAACTCCGCATTGGCAACAGGAAGGGCGTCCGGTCAGTAAACACTCTGCTAGCTCCATTCAATTGCCCAGACTCCAACCTACATGGGGATTATGGGGGTCATTAAAAGATGATGATGAATAAAGACCGAGGTCCACTAAGAAAGAGTATCAGCAAGTATTTTGTCTAGCGTACTGATAGAATTACACAATCATATATTTGGAGGTGCTTTACAGGCCAGAGAAATGCATAGTGGAAGCATTTCTCAGGTTTATTTATTAAATTTATATGCCCCCCCCCATCTCAGTGTCCAGATAACTATGGACCCTCTTCATGGGTATTTCAACTCCTATATTTCCCAGGAAACATGACAGAGAAAGTTATCGTGGGAATTCTGGTCCAAAACGTTGTATGTTTTATTGCCATGAATTATTTGCCTATTAATGAAATAAGACATTAATGTCATAGTTGAGATTAAGAAGTGTTGTGTTCCTTTTTAGAGAAACACCCTCCCATGCATGCGGCTTCCTCCTTCTCCAACTTCAGACAATAATTTTATTCTGTTTGTATTGTGGTTTTATTGAGTTTATATTTATATTTGATGATTTTAATGTTTATGCTGTAAGCCACTCAGTCGCCCTGAAAGAAGATGGTGGCAAGTAAATTTAAGAAGTAAAATGAAATAAATAAAAATAGCACAGGCTTAAATTTCTTGAGTTTTTATTATGTAATAATCATAGACATTTGGCACTCTATCAATTCCATTTCATCTCTCACACGCATTCATCACATCTTGTCCAAAATCCTTTTTGCAGTCTCCTGGGATCCGCAGTATTACAGGACAAGAGATTTCAGCCACTGTTCAATTGAAATCTACTTTCTTTATATCAAAATCCATTTTCTTATATTATGCTACTCAGATGGCAAAACTTTGCTTTCTTTCTGATAACTTTTCATGTCTTTGAAATACATTTCATCTATTTGGTCAAATATACGAGGATCAAAGATGTTTTTTCAAGTTTCAGAGCAACTAGGACATAAAGTTAATTTACCACAATTATAAATAATCATAAAAATAAAAAAAACAATCTCGAAAAAAGGAGTGTCTTTGAGAAAGATGACAAAATTGAAATTTTTATACAAAACCAAGATCATTTATTAAGATGGATGTATAAATTATTGCTGAAATATGACACAGGGACAGAACAAATTAAATAATTAGAAGATAAAATGGATGCAAAATTTGAGAAAAGTAATTACAATTGACCAAAGAGAAGAGCTATGGGGAAAAATCAATAAAATTTACTCTAAGGCACTTTGATTTATATTCTCTAGAAATATTCTATAGAAGATATATTAATTATGATATCTATGAAGATAGATAAAAACAGACAAATGTTGAAAATGTAAGAAACAAAGAACATTTTACTATACATAGTGGACATGCAAAAATGCAAAGGTATTGAAAAGAAATACATCAAAAGAATAAAAAAAACTAAATCTAAAATATAAATTGAAATCACAGGTATTTCTATTGGTCATAATTCCAAGCACCATACATGAAAAATATTAAATTTAGTAAGAAACAATTTACTAAGATTGAAACAAGAATAAACCTAGCACAATATTGGAAAATTGATACCTTGCTATATATCAGACTGGGAGACTAAAATTGGATATATGCCATAATAGCAACATTGACTGTACATTCGCAAAAAAAGTTTAGTTAAGTTGCAGCAGAAATGGCTCTAATATAAAACATAAGGCAGATTTGGACATCTGGAATATGTTTTTTGATGATTCAAATAGAAACTGGCAACAATTAGAATTTGATGCAAAGTCCAGATATATAAACAGTGACTGGTGGTTGGGAATACCAGCAGAAGGACAAGATAAGATATACCATTAAAAAGTTACCTTCTTTTTCTTTTCTTTTTTCACTATACTTTGTTTAATTCAAATGTAGCAATCTTTTTATGTATCACCTTGGGTTTTTCTTTTCTATTTTCTTTGTATTGCAATATTATAACAATCCATATAGATTTAAACAAAAGTCCAGAAACTTCTCATTTGGTGACTGATTTATTGTCAAGATTTATAAGCCAAATATTTTTTATCTGATTCTGGATATTACAAATTCAAAATAAGACAAGACACAGATTTAAGTTAACCTTTAAGCTTTATTTTGTAATACTTCCTAATATTTACAACCATTTTAAATATATCTTTGGCAATGGTAAGGATGTGTATACATATATAGACCAGTACTTTATGTTAATAGTGTATATAACACTGTTTTACTTTTAAGTAAAATAATCACAGAAATACATATGTTTCTGAATGGCAAATAATGTTCACATCCTGTTACACTTGGCATTGAGCCAACTGCAGGCTTACGAACTTGGTTGCTTAAGGTGTGTTCATACTCTTACTACGCAATCCCACTTTGTTCCTATTTTTGTTTCTGGGAAACGTTTTGCTAAAAAAACTTTGCTAGGATTTACCTTCTTCGACATCTACTGTAGCTACTTTTTGTGGTCTCCATCACTTAAATATAGGAAAAACTGATTCAATGCAAATGTCACCTACAACTTAAAGCTACCTCTCTCTATAGACATCCCCGATGCAAAGAACTGTAATGGCATGTGGGAATGACCTTGCAAGACAGGAGAGAGAAATGTAAATTGGACAACTAGCATGTAGTAGACAACTTAGCCCTCAAAAGGAGGGAGGGTATGGGAAATGTTTTAGAAGAGACCCTCCCTAGTTTTCTGTAAAGCAAAAGGAAAGTGGGGGTGGAATACTTTCACTCTTGCAAGATTTTTGTAACATAGCAATAAAGGTAGTACTCCTGATTGTGCTTCTTGTCTGGACTGCCTCAAAGAACTAACTGTTGTGGAGCGGCGGAATAACCTGAGGCAAACTCGGAGCGAACTTCAGCTGTTACTTTATTGAGACAATAAAGGGTTGCTGAGGCTGCCGCGCTAACAAGGCAGCCAGCTGGCGGACAACAGCTGATGTCGTTTGACAGCTCCCTTTTATAGCCGGATGTCAAACAGCATCAGCCAATAGGAATGGTCCGTGTTCCCGCTGGAAACACGGACCGGAGTGAAGACTTCGGCTTTAGTCTATTGCGAGCGCCACACTAACAAAAACTCATTTTAGGGGGATAGCCTCCCCAGATCTTTCTCTTGTCATGGAACTCCATTTGTTGTTAGGACAGAATACAAGAGCAGAGCAGAATAGAATCGTTGGAAGGGACCTTGGAGGTCTTCTAGTCTAACCTCCTGCTCAAGCAGCAAACCCTAAACCAATTCAGACAAATGGTTGTCTGATGTCGTCTTACAAACTCTCAGGGTTGCAGCATTCACAATTTCTGGAGGCAATTTGTTCCACTTATTGTTTTCAAGGAAATTTCTCCTTAGTTCTAGATTACTTCTCTCCTTGATTAGGGGCCGTCCATTGTTTCTTGTCTTGCCTTCAGGTGCTTTGGGGAATAGCTTGACTCCTTCTTCTTTGTGGTAACCCCTGAGATATTGGAACACTGCTATCATGTCTCCCCTAGTCCTTCTTTTCATTAAACTAGACGTAGGCCGATTCAACTGGGTGGGGGGGATGAATCTAGATCTAGGATAAATTCTTGCACTATTGTTACCAGAAGATGGTTGTCTGAAACCACTTTTAAACAGTGGTTTTTCTGTGATGTTATGTATAGCAGGATCCCCAACCCCTGGTCCTGGATGCTTGCGGGAGACCATTTTCTCTGCTGCCATTGCTGCTGCCGATCTGCAGAGCTGAAAAAGTTGGGTACTAATCTGATATGGAGAGAGACCCCATATTGCAGAGGTCAGAGGTGGGATGAAGATCAACATGTGATGGAACAGTAAATGCTGTGACTATTTTATACATTATGCTGTCTCTCAGGACTGGCCACCTGAAGTTATTTGAGATACGTTTAACAGGCTAAATGTAACAAAAACCCATGGACAAAACAAAGAGCAAAGACCTTTTCTTAGTAAAGCAAATGGAAGACAAAAATGATTTTTGAAGATGTCCATTACTTTGGAAAACAAAATTGTTGAAATATGTTTCTCTCACTGAGATTATAATTTAGCTTTGACGTGAATGGCAACAAATGGATCCTCAGCAAAATTGCTAATGTTAAAATCAGCAGTGCCATTTCCATTGACCTGGATTTTAATTCCGGTACAGGTATTATTACCCTCCTTCTGTCCAGATATAATATCACAGTAAATTCCTTTAGGAAGGCCAGTTTGTAACGTGGCAATCAGATTCCTATTAATAAAGGAAAGTATTCAAATTAGGCAAATGTAGTGATTTTATATGATACACTTTTATTCCCTAGATTTAATTTTGTTGCTCTGAGACTATAGTTTTGTAATACAATGCCTAACATTGGCATCCAATTTCCCAGTCCCAAATCAAAGTGTTGTCTTTTAGCATTTAAAGTCCCAAAGTAGATTATGTCAGGCTAATCTTTCATATGTATGTATGTATGTATGTTTTCTTAAGTTTTCGCAGGTACTTACATGTATGGTATTCAGCTTTGTTCGGGTATTTTCCCATGTCATTATAGTTGTGCTTTTAAAGTTGTAGCAACGTTTTGGCAGAATCTCATCTGCCATCATCAGGCTTCTGTATTGTGTTCGTCTGTGAGTCAGACTTTCACAGCCGTTTCTGTTTTAAATTTGGGGCTAGCCTACTGCTGTGCCAGAATGGTTTTTTCTTCATCCTGATTGGTTGGGAGTCTTGGTCTGTGTGCAAACTCCAAGACGAATAAACACACCTAGACCTACATACCTGTACCCGTGAAAACCTATAAACACACACACATATATTTTCTTAAGTTTTTGCGGGTACTTACATGTATGGCATTCAGCTTTGTTCGGGTATTTTCCCATGTCATTATAGTTGTGCTTTTAAAGTGGTAGCAACGTTTCGGCAGAATCTCATCTGCCATCATCAGGCTCTGAACAAAGCTGAATGCCATACATGTAAGTACCCACAAAAACTTAAGAAAACAAATATATATATATATATACACACACACACACACACACACACACACATACATACATCATCTTTTCATGTACTTCATTTGTTTAAGAATGTTTTGAGTTGAAATCATAAGAATTGGCTTATGGAGCCCAATTGTTTTGCAAAGTAGTTTGTACACTACCATCGCTATTAGTTTGTGAGTTGTGTGCGACCATATTCTTCTTTCAATAGTAGTTGGAAAAGGTGCAAACCCAAAGATCAGCTAAAAGCTGGCCAAAGTTATTGGAAGTCATGCAGCATATTAACTAATTAATTAATTATGATTCTAATAAATAAGCAAAATGCAATAAACAATGTCCTGAGATTATCTGCATCTGACTAACCTGATCGTTTGAGACAGATAGTAGCAGGAGTGGGATTCAGACGATTTGGGCTGGTTCAGGCGAACCAGATGTTAAATTTAAATCTGGTTTGCTGAACCGGCAGTTGAACCGACTGGCTGGCCCCGCCCTGACCACCCTGCCTTACACTGCACCTCCCAGAAGTCTCCATATGGGCCATTTTGGATGCAGGTAAGTGCAGGGTCCACGCGGAGGCTCTGGGAGGGAGAAAAACAGCCCTCCCGAAAAGTCCAGAAGTCTGGAAACAGGCCTGTTTCCAGCTTCTGGAGGACTTCTAGAGCCCAGGAGAGGCTGTTTTTGCCCTCCCAGAGGCCCGAGGGGAAAACTCCGGACTCTGGAGAAGGTGAAAAACAGCCCTCTCAGAAGTTCCGGTAGGCCACACTCACCAAGCAACTAGGCAGAGAACCGGTTGCTGTGATTTTTTAATCCCACCCCTGGATAGTAGCCTTTCCAAGCCCAGTACATTCCAGAATTCTGCACTACAGATCCCATATTCTCTAGCCAGAAAAAAACAAGGGCAAGGTTAGATGAAGTTTATGGTGTCTGTAGACATTTGTTTGGGAAATGCTGCAGTGTAGTCCCTAGTTCCGACAAGAGGTCTGTATCCTGTATGTAAAATCCCTGTTTACTTACCAGTCATCATTATTGAAGACAATAAATCCCTGGTTACCACGACCAAATGCCACTTGATTGCTGTTGTTATCCCACCAATTGGTAAATGGTTGCCCATCCACAACATTGCGGAAAATAACCATATTCCTTGGAGAAAAAAAGGAGAAATAGTTATTCAAAATCTTGACTTACATTAGTTTGATGTGTTACATGTGTTACATGTCCCAGCTTGATGTGTTGCATGTTCTGATTGGAAATTATGGGAACTGATGACCAACTGGTCTGGAAGATGACAGGATCTGGGAAGCATGCATATCTTGTTGTTAGAATAGGAATTGTGAAATTTTCTAACCTTATTTGACGCCACCGATGTTCACAGATCCAGCCATTGCCACAGGTAGTGTCTGGATTAATTGTTACAGACTTAATTGATCCATCTTCATAACTTGGGGGACCAACCCAGGAATTAATATCCTGGTGGTTAAATACAAATTAAACATGAAAAGAAAATGTAAAAATAAATAAATAAAACAAGTGAGATTAAAATATACAAACTAGACTAGGCTATCTGATGATCATAAATTCATTTTCTTTCTTTTATGCAAAAATTCCATAAAGGGTTTCCAGTCAGCAATAAATGTCTTTTCTTTAATCAAATGTCAATTGAGCCATCTCAGTAAATTCTATCACCTTCACTGACCATTCCTATGTTTGTTTGTTTGTTTGTCTAAGTTTATTTGCAGCACATCTCCTAATTTTTTCTATCTTTGTGCATACAAAAATTTCACTGTGGTTATCATATACAAAAACAGAATTCCATTTTTTTCCAACTATTTATCCCTGAAACCCAAGAGGAAGACTTATATAGGCAAATCAATTAATAATGTAACAGAAATTCAGAATTTATCTTCTAGTCCTGTGATGGTGAACCTATGGCACGCATGCCACAGGTGACACACAGAGCCATTTGTGCCGGCATGCAAGCTGCAGGAAAACTTACCTCACTGCGCATGTGCATGCCTCACAGCTGATTTTCGGCCAGTTTGAGGCCTTTTTCGGCCTCCCAAAGGCTTGAGGAAGGCTTCTACAAGCTTTGTAGGCCGAAATCTAGCCCCGTTTCATCACTTCCAGTATTTTTGGAAAAACAGGAAGTGGTGAAACAGGGCTAAATTTCAGCCTACAAAGCTTGTAGAAGCCTGCAGAAGCCTTCCTCAAGCCTTTGGGAGGCCGAAAAAGGCCTCAAACTGGCTGAAAATCAGCTGTGAGGTGCAGTGTGGGTAAGGAGGCGGCGGGGTGGGGTGGAGTGTGGGATTGCGCGCGCATGTGTAGGGGACATGGGGGGGCACGCATTGCCTTCTGGGTGCTGGTACACAAGTGCGAGTGTGCAAGCATGTGCTCAATTTTTGGCACAGGAGCCCAAAAAGGTTAGCCACCACTGTTTTAGTCCAACTCCCTGCTCAAGCAGGAAAACTTATATATCATTTCAGAATTTGTCAGATATGGTATAGGATATCCTGCTTGAGCAGAGGGTTGGACTAGAAGACCTTCAAGGTCCTTTCCAACTCTGTTATTCTCTTATCTTCCATTGTCTGGCTCTTGTCCAGCCCATTACTAAGTTCAGGGTCAGCACAACCTTTGGAGCTACAGACCAGATGCTAACCAAGCATGATCTCTTTTATTCATTTACGTATTAAATATATTTGGCACCTATAGGCTGTAAGTTTCATGTAGGTGTAGCAAACTTTCTCAACCATGTTATGCCTCTTGATCACTTTAAGGGTCCCAGCAAGTGGGATGGCTTGGTTAACAGACAAAAAAGCTTTGATGAGGGGATATTTCATTCTTCAAATCCATAGAGAACTATAAACGATATGCTAGGAATGCCTTTGCCCCACAGATTCCCTATCTCTGGTACAGATATTAAACAGTGTTATGAAATATTGCCAAGGATGAAGAGGAATCAGCCTGGTCACAACATTGTTCTAATAAAAGGCATCCATCAGGCATCCAAGATTCCCTCTCAATACATAATTAATAGATGCTGCTCATTTCCCCAAGCTGTTTGTTAAGTTTACAAAAGAGACACTGACCTCTCCATTTTCAAAATATCTTGGCCAGCTGAAACTTGACATGATCCTTGTAAAGCCATATGGATGTGCAAGCATGAAGCCAACTCCCATTTTATAGAGCCTAAATATGAAATTTAAAAAAAGGCAGAGAAACTCATATTTGTATTTCTCTAGCAAGAGAAACTCAGTCAGGCTTTCTGGACCCAATGATTTTGGTGTCTGAGATCAAGAGAAAAAAAATACCTAACTTCATTCCATATACACAGAAGCAATTGGGTTGACAAATCTTTCTTCGGCACAGGTATTTTAATGGACTTGTTTTTTTTCTCTGAGGTTTCTGGGCTGCCACCTGGCTAGTTTAAGGGATGCAGAAAAGGCTGTGTAGCACACACAGTTCTGCCTACCAAAACAGGGGAAGAACTGAAAAAACTCAATAAGAATAGTTTTGAGAATTGTTGCTACTATCCCAAATCCTCCTACTTGTGGCAGTTGTCCCAATTAGTCTAAGAAACATCTGGCGGAGGGACCTTCAGAAGTCCTTCTCACCTGGAATCCCAGAAGGTTAAAATAGAAGCTCCACCACCTCCGTGACTTCTCTGGTTATCATGATTATCCACAAAGACAACAGCTTTATCAGAAGGCATAAAACTCCAGCCTTCGCCCCAGTTCCTTAAAAAAAAAAAAAAAAAAAGACAGCAAGAGTCAGTTTAAGTGAACACAATATGTCAATGAGCTAGGAATCTTTTTTAAAAAGCGGAAAGCTACATTACTTCAAATAAGACATCTTTTCTCCATGCCACTTGCGAATGACTGTCCCTAGTTTGGCACCATATTTGAATTCAGTTACTCGGCCGTTTCCAAAGTACTCACTGGATGAAATGGCCTCCCCACCTTGATCAATCACCTGGTGAAAATCAGAAGGAAAAATATTGTGGCATGCAACCTTAAATTTAAAAAAGCACTATATATCTTGCATAAATATACCTGACAACATCTCCTGATAAAATAAAGTAATGGAGAAATCCAATATGCAGTCTATGTTGAATAAGATCCTCCTTCTCATTAAGCTAAATACATTTTGTTTGTCTGTAGTTTAGCTTGTTGTAAAAATGATGTCAATGAGGTTTCTAAACCAGGATTTAAGTTTTAGTATGAACCCAACCATGTAAACCATGGCTTATTGAATTACATAAACACAGACATAATAATTCAGCTCCACCTTTGCCTTCAAGCTAATCAAATAGGATTGCCTGGTTCACACATCTCTGGTGTTAACTTTCAAGAAATACAAAATCACTTCATATTACTTGCTTTTCAGTGGAGCCAGTTCACACATACAATTAGGAATCTTCAAATTTTGCTAATAAATTCATAGATATATTGACCAGAATAGCTTAACATCAAAATGTGTGGGGGGGGGGGGGAATAAAGATGTTGCAAGGCTGTTACCTACAAAAAGCTAAGAAATTGTTTTTAAATTATTTTCATTAGGTGGCTTATAACAAGTAAGGTTATGTTTTCATGCTGTTCTGCTTCCAGCTTTGGCTTTTATTTAGAGCTGGAGGCCTAAGAAAATGTTCAACCTTGCCTTTTTTCCAATGTTTGATATGTATTTGAAATTGATCCTTTGATATGTATTTGAAAGATATGTAGGCAGTTTACCTCTTGGAAGATGAATGGCCTTGTCCCTTCAGCAAACCATTTCGTGTTGAGATGTTTTAGTTTGTCTAAAAAGGCTTTCATATCCCCAGGCCACATGTGCTTGGCAGCATCTATGCGAAATCCTGCTACACCAATGTCAATTAGGTGATTCATATATTCCGCAACTTTGGAACGCACATAATCCTTCTCTAGTGCAAGATCAAGAAGACTAACAAGGCGACAGTTCCGAACCTGTTCAGAAAGTTCATTTAAAGAAATCAACATATCCAACACACTTTTTTTAACATAAAACAGACTCTAAATCAAAAGTCTTCAAACTTGGCAAGTTTAAGATTTGTGGACTTCAACTCCCAGAATTTCTGAGCTAACTGACTGGAGGAGGAATTCTGGGAGTTGAAGTCCACAAGTCTTAAAGCTGTCAAGTTTAAAGACCCCTGCTCTAAATAGTCTTCAAAGTTATTCTTGGACTCTGGCAGCCAAAGAAAATTTCAGTTTGTTTGTTTATTTATTTGTATCCTAACCTTTATTATTTTGACAAGTAATTCAAGGTGGCAAACTTATCCAACACACCTTCTTCCTTGTGAGGTGAGTTGGACTGAGAGAGAGGGACGAGGCCAAGGTCATCCAGCTGGCTTTTATGATTAAGGTGGGACTAGAAGGCCCAGTCTATAGAACTCAGAGCTACCCAAGAGTTAGTCTGAGGTAAGATGGGTGGCTAAATAAATAAATAAACAAACAAATAAATAAATAAATCTCAAGTTGAGGGGTCAACCTCTCAGATGGGTTGCAATGATAAAATTTAGAATTACAGGAGGTTGTCATTTAAACATAATCTTATGTTAAAATCCCTAGCTATATGTGAGAACCAAGAACTATTAATGCAGATTTTTGTTTTTGACCAGATTTCTACAATTTAAAGGTGAGGGGTGTTAGGGGGGTATATATCATTTACAAGGATGAAATTCTCGTGGATGGCTGCTAAAAGGATCTAGAAGAGTGAGCTCAGCATTAAGACTGAATTCAAATTCGAGTTTGTTTATTACAAACCCAAGGCCAGATACAAAGAAGACAGCAATAGCACTTAGATTTCTATACTGCTTCACAATGCTTTACTGTTGTCTCCAAGCAGTTTCCAGAGTCAGCATATTGCCCCCAACAATCTGGCTCCTCATTTTAACAACCTCAGAAGGATGAAAGGTAGAGTCAACCTTGAGCCGGTGAGAATCAAACTGCTGAACTGCTGGCAGCCAGCAATCGGCAGAAGTAGCCTGCAGTACTGCATTCTAACCATTGAGCCCTAACAAAAAGCATTGCGTTTTTCTATATACATGTATACGTGCAGAAGAGAAAAACAATAAGCAGGGACTCAAAGTAATTAAGAACATTGTTATTAAAATAAGCCCCCCAATATAAGAAGTTCCAATGCTAAATAACGGTATTATGACTGACAGATATGGATTCTCAAGTCTACACGGAATCTCTCTCAACCTGTCTCAGAGACTGCCAGAAGTTGACAAAGACTCTACAACCTTCAGGATACAGATTACTAGCTGCTAGGTTTCTGAAATAAAATAATATCAAACTAGGTAATATAAGTCATGAAAGCAGGATTCCTTGTTCTGACTTCATACTCAGCAATATTCCAGGAGAGCAGTGACAATTATTCAGGCAATCATGTGAGTCAATTGAGACTTCCAATGTTCCTCAAGCAACAAAAGGCTATTTGCATTGGCATCCTGCCCATGAAGAGATGCCAGCTAGCAGGTCTTCTTAGAAGAGGTCTAAACTGGCGCTAAGGGTCAGTTCATCCAGCTCTTCAAATCAGTCCCATTCCCTCAAACCTTGGTCAGTCTGAGCAGAAGTTAATTATGCTAGCTCTGCTTCTTCACCCATCCTTCATCCCTTTAATTTCAAGGTGTCTTATGGAGAAGGATAAGGATATAAGGATGCTTCCCGCCAAGCCCACAAAATTGGAACAGAGTGAAATTACCACAAGTTCGGATACCTAAGATACACGCTGTTTTCTTAAAATAGAAAGCATATTTTATACATTTTAAAAAATCATAACACATTAAAATGTCTCAGAGGAGCCATTGCAGCTGAGGTCTTGACAATTCTCCCAAAACCAATTCACCTTGCATTTGGGCGGGGGGAGGGGGGGGAGGGAGAACAGTTTCTATTCTCCCAACCTTTTTTATGTCTCCAGTTTTCAGTAATGTGTTTCCAGTCCGTTACCTGTTACTGATCTGATTATCTGTGGTTGCTACAGTTCTTCTGCAATCAGTACTAAATATTATTATACTTGATGTATTTTGCTTTTTTAAAGTTTATTTTGCAAACAGTCCAGAGAGATTGTTGGCAGTACAAATACTTGCTTATTGCCATCAATGAATAAAACTGACTTTGAAAATTCATTCACTCTGAGCAGGTAATTCCTCTGTGCCCAGCATAAAATATAATGCAGGAATATAGCACAGCGTCCTCTCATGATTAAAAAAAAGGATCGTGTGGAGACTCAGCAGGTAGCTTTCTCTATGGGTAGAACTACCATGCACTCATCAGAGTCTTAATGTATTAATGGTTTCATTTAAGACATACTACTACATGGCAATATACAGCTCCAGAACTGCTGAAGCAGAAAGTACTGAACCAATGTTTATTTTGAGTAGCAATAGCAATGGCACTTAGACTTGCTTCACAGTGCTTTACAGCCCTCTCTAAGTGATTTACAGAATCAGCATATTGCCCCCAGCAATCTGGGTTCTCATTTTACCGACCTTGGAAGGATGGAAGACTGAGTCAACCTTGAGCCGGTCAGGATCGAACTCCTGGCAATGGGTAAAATTAGCCTGCAACACTGTGCCACCATAACTCTTTCTACCACATTTATAGATCCCATCAAGCTATAGTGTAGAATAGAAGTACACATTATGTGTCTGTGTGAGCATACATGTGTGTGTACATACTGTATTTGGTGTGTGTGTGTGTGTGTGTGTGTGTGTGTGTGTGTGTGAGAGAGAGAGAGAGAGAGAGAGAGAGAGAGAGAGAGAGAGAGAGAGAGAGAGAGATGTCATATGTAAGACCTAGCACTGAAAAAAGATGTGATCACAGAATGAACAGGAGAAAGAAAAGGTTTGTCAATTTTGGAAGGCGGTGCTGGAAGGTTTAATGAGCAAGCTGGCAGAGACTTAAATAACACATTTTGCCCCTTAAATTCCCCTTAACATGGGTAAAAAAATAGCCTGGCATTGGTGAGAATAGTGTGTTTTTAAGGAGCGTAAAAAAGGGACCTGGAATCAATCTCCTTGCAAGGCTTAAATCATAAATTTTGTAAATTCCTCTAACCACAGGTGCAAATATCTGCCCTTTCTACTTTGTTAAGACTTCTAATGTGGCACAGGAACCACATGCAGTCCACAGATTTCTGACCCGCTATTTCGCAAGGAAAGATCCAGTCTAGCTAAGCCTTAATTGCACCTTTAATCATCTTTACCACAACAAATAAAACTTAAGAAACCTTTACCTATGCATTTACCAGAAGTTATGATTTCATCTAACTCATAAACTGTGGTCAGTATTTACTACTTTAAGTCAGTTTCATGGCTCAAACTGTCATTCATGTTAACCATATGTTGTCAGTTTGGATGACAGAAGAAGTTATAGCTAAGTGAACATGAAAGCAAAACTGGTCAGTTATATTTTCGTAGTCCTCCTGAAAAGGACACATCCAAGCCCAGCCACAGCTCTCAAATGGGGGGCACTGGGACCCAGAAATGCTTGCATCTTTATATAGCTCACAGCCAATATGGAAGATTCTGCCCAAGAAATCCTAATTGATTTTTGACAAATTTTATTCTTCTGCTCAGATTACATATAATTCTAGTAAACCACACACACATGCATACATGAATTTTACTTGTATCTACTTTCATGCGTCCATTGTCATAGTGACACTCAAGCTTAAATCCTGTGAAATACTGAACTAATTTGGTCTAGTGGTTAAGGCACAAAGGCACCTTAGAAAACAGGAGATTGTGAGTTCAAGTCCTGTCTTAGCATGAAAGCCAGCTGGGTGACTTTGAGCCAGTCATATTTATTTTATTTATCTTTATCTATCTATCTATTTATCTACTGAATTTATTGAATTTATATTGCTACTTATTCGCCCATAGAGACTCTTCACTCAATTTACCTCACAGGTTTGTTATTGTGAGCAAAAATAGGAGGAGGAAGATTTATTGGATATGTTTGCTACCTTGAGCTATTTGTAAAAAATAAAAAAGTCAGGATACAAATCAATTTTAAAATTAAAATTAAAATAATAAACTCATGAAAGATCAGCATATTGTTCTAGGGTGTTTGCATTCTATCTACAACTGCCAGAAACCTGGCTTAAGAATGAGGCTGTCCAAATGCAGTCTCACTGGGCATCACTGTTTCAATCATTTAAAAAATAACAGAATATACATATAAAGGTAGTCTTTGACTTACAACAGTTCATTTAGTGACCATTCGAAGTTACAACAGCACTGAAAAAGGTGATTGTGGACTCTTTTTCAGTTATGACCACTGCAGTATCCCTATGGTCACGTGATCAAAATTCAACCGTTTGGCAACTGACTCATATTTGTGAGGGTTGCATGATCCCAGGTCATGTGATTGCCTTTTGTGACCTTCTGACAAGCAAAGTCTCTGGGGAAGCCCAATTCCCTTAACAACTGTGTTACCAAGTTAACAACTCCAGTGATTCGCTTAACAACTGCAGCAAGAAAAGTCGTAAAATGGGTCAAAACTCACTTAACAAACGTCTCATTTAGCAACTGAAATTTGGGCTTAATTGTGGTTGTAAGTCGAGGACTACCTTTTAATGAATTCAGAAAAATACCTGGTCAGGATCATTGTAATTTTCTATCTCTCCACTGGCGGTTCTGCATTTCCAGTCATTGAAATCCCATCCAGAGTATGGTACAGCAGGAAAATCGTGCTTGTGTGAATCAAAGTAGCTTCCACATGTAGAATGGTGGCCAGATCCAGCAGCAGCTCCACACATGTGGTTGACAACAGTATCCACATAAATGTATACCTGAGCAGAGAATAGTTGATCAGATTAAAGCAAGTTGAAAGGAGGCTCTGTTCTAGGGGCATGGGAGCGAAGTGACATCAAGCGCGTCCTGAGACATCATCTTTCTTTAAGAACCCCATAATCCCTTATAGGGTGGAGTCTGGGCGACTGAATGGAGCTGAGTGTTTACTGGCCGGTGCCCTTCCTGTCACCAACGCAGAGCGATATTCAGTAGATATATCTCCATCATGCACAGAGAGAAAAATGTCTGCCTCTACCTAGGACCGAACTCACAGCCTCCTGATTGTGAGGTGAGAGCTCCACCTCTGGGTCACTTACCACTAAGCGCTTCCTAAGACCACCATGCATATTATAAAATCCATGCCCATCCCACAGTGATGTCACGATGACATCGTCCTGTGACATCATAACACTGTTCTGTGGCAATGTCATATGAACCTGGTCTTCATCTTTTTCTTTAGTCACGAACAAGATAGATATTCTGTGGTTTGTGAAAAAACACATTAATTTCTAGTCCATTGGAATTAAAAGTGTAGCTTAACAAAAATGAGACTCAAATTCCCTTATAAACTATAGATCAGAAAGTCTCCAAATCGATACTTGCACTCACAATTTGGCCTTAATTGGAAAATCATTTTCTCAAGGCAGTTTGGATACTACAACAGGAGGATATTAATAGTTAATCGATTGTAAAGATAACTAAGTAACAACACATGTAAACATTTGGAAGTGTTGTTATGCAATTGTAAGGTATTATAATTGCATATTCCCACTCTCTTACTGATATAATTCAAGATGCTGCAACATTTGCAAATTGCTTATATTCAACCTATCTTAGGAACACTTTCTCCCTTGGGCTTCTATTACTACCCTTGGAAGCTACTCAACTACCCTTCGAATGATACCATCTGTGCCCCAGGCTCAGTTAAAGGCATGCAAACCACATTCTTGGCAGGTGCCCCGTTCCCAATGATAAATTCTTTCCCACACTGATTTGCCAAAGTACCGTTCTGAGCTTTGTACGCTGGAAGCATCACTTTCAAAAGATATCAAATGAAAGACTTTGTGCTTGTGAGGGCAATCAATCCGTCCCTCCAGAACCTATCCAGTCCTAATTTACATTTCACCTTTGTAGGGCAGACATAAAGAGAGAAACAATGAAACAATTTACAAAAACCAGTAGATGATTTCACAGTCAGGATGAAGTTTGCTTTCCCATGCTGTGCTTTCTGAATGCTCTTTGCTGATCCTCCCTCCTTTCCAAATTTAGAGATAGCTGGTGGCTGGTTTGTGTTCCCAAAATAGCTCCCATTACTACACCTGTATTATTTAGACCCAGCTTGTAGACAGGGCTCCTAGGGAATGATCCAAAACATAGTTCTCCCAATTCCCGTTACAAGTAAGTCAACATGGACTCAAGTGTCTGATGTCAAATGTTAATTATGTCAAATATAATTTTTGTGATTCCTTACATTTCTAAGCACCGAGACTCACATGAATTACACTTCTTATCATTTTTGCAGGCTGAATGTTTCTGTATGTACAAATGGAATCATCACAGTAATATCATTATTATCATATCATCATATTATATAGCAGTAATATCTAAAATCAAGCCAGTAACTTTTTGTCTTCATTTTGTTAATTCAAAGAAAGAAGGACCTCAGGCAGTCTAGATTTTATCGCACCCCAAAAAATTTTTTCTGGAATGTGATTATTTGGAAGAGACTAATCTTAAATTAGATGACTGTAGGATATTCAAGACCATTTTCTAAATTAATCAAATTAAAATGATTCCATTTGAATTGATTAAACGAAGATGGTCTTACCACTAGTTTGAGAGAATGCAAGCTATAATTTAAGAATATGTATCACTATTAGGGAAGCAGAGTTAACTTGAACCGAAAGTCTTACACAGAATATCAGATCACTTACCCCAACTTTGTTACATCTGTTCACCATGTCTTTAAATTCAGTCTCATTTCCAGATCGTGTACAGAGCTTGTAGCTGACCGGTTGGTATCTTTCCCACCATGGTCTCCACCGTGTTGTAACGACAAGGTTTTCATTTGGAGGAGAGATCTGTGAATTAAATAACATCACCCAACAACACAGAGCATTATTTCAGTAGCTCAGTGGCAGGCTGAAAATACTTTTTGACATAGTCCATGGAACTATGCAAATTCTCTATGGTACAATCCTTACCTTGATTTGAAAGCACTTGGGTTTCTTAAGGAATACTTCTAAAAAACAGTTTGGAAATGCCCCATGTATAGAAAACCCAGCCTTTCCTTACTTTTTCCTCTTCAAGTTCATGGTTTTTCTTGAAATCAGAAACTTAAAAGAGTGACTAGAAATCCTATGAATTCTGCTTCAGTTAATCAAAAGCCAGTAAAATGCCTTATGTGTCCCTCACACAATTAGTTTTCCCATCCTTTCCAAATAAAACATTTATTAGGAGAAAACTGGGAGAACTAACTAGAAGACTAATTCATGGCAGGAGTGAACTACACTCTGAATTCCCCTCTATTACTTGACACCAAGAACATATAATCCATTTGATGCTCAGAATATTATTTGATCATAAGTGGGCAGTAGGCTTGCTTGCTCATTTGACAAAACATTGATTTCTACTGGACGGCAATAAATTTTGAATATGAAGTAAGATTGACTGCCTTATTTTCAATGCAAACAGCAACTTCTACTGAGGTAATAAAATAAACATGATGTATTGTACATGAAGCATATTTTTATGTCAGCTGCAGCCAACTAGAGACGTTGCTGTGTCTTTATTTTATATAATTTCATAAGAAAGTACTGGAGGAACATATAGAAGACCAGAACTCTAGTGAACATGTTAGCATGATAAATTAGATGTTACTCATTAAAGTAAGTTGTTTGCTATACATTCATTTAGAAAGTAAAATTAAAATACTGGTCCAGCTTGTTATATTACATGAGTAGTAATAATAATAATAATATCCCATTATTTTTCTATTTCTTTGGAATAATATGGGAACATATTTACCATCGGATGGAAAGGTAAAACAATCAGCATCTGATGGAGTATTATCATTAGCAAAATGGTCATCAGTAAAAATTCCTTAGCTTTAATACTCTACAGTGCTTTCATTTCCACAATCCCAATTATACAGTACATGATGTAGCCGTTAAAAATAACATGGCTTTTTTTTCCTGTTATGCTAGGAAGTCTTTATGATTGATGAAGTATTTAATTAAATGGTGGCTGAGGTGCTTGGATTGCCATAATGAAAATAAATGTTGAATAAATCAGCAATCTGATTGTCTGTTGATGCAACAACTTTTCCGCCAGTATCCATCTTACTACTTATTCATTTGCCTTCATTTAACCAACTTTTTAGCAACTAGTTGGATGCTTGAAAAGAAACTGAATTACAAATGTTATGCCTAATAAATCAGTTGGAACACTTACAGGAACATGTTAACTTCACACACCCAGTACAACAAAACACGAATTTACTCCACATCACAAATAAACTGATGCAACAATTTCACTGCCACGTCTTTACAAAAGGTTCATTCATTTTGGCCAGTCCTTCCCAAACCAAGCTGTTCTTTAGATATCCCAAAAGTGTTTTTCCCCCCCAAAAAAGCAACTGGACTTCATTTATTCCTTGAAGATGTTTCACTTTTCATCCAAGAAACTTCTTCAGCTCTGACTTCAAAGCTAAAGAAGCTTCTTGGATGAGAAGTGAATTATCTTCAAGGAAAAAAACAAAATCCAGTTGCCTTTTGGAGAAATAAAAACACTTTTGGGACAACTATGACCTGAATGACTGAGAATCTTCATTCACATTTGTCTATGGAGATTGTCAGTCATCCAGGTTGTGGTTGTCTCAAAGGCACTTTATTCAAGAGGCAACTGGACTTTCTGGTTTTTCTTTGAAGACGTTTCGCTTCTCATCCAAGAGCTGAAGAAGCTTCTTGGATAAGTGAAACATCTTCAAAAAAAAAAAAAAACAGAAAGTCCAGTCACCTCTTAAAAAAAGCACCTTTCTGACTCCATTTACATTGTTCTTTAGATGTATAAACTTCAACTCCCAGAATCCTAAGCAACTGCCACACTAACTGGGAAATCCTGGAAGTTGAGTCAGCATGCTTGAAAGATTATTTGGTGATTTATACCATGAAAAAAATCTCCACAGCCCTTCACTATTGTCAACATTGTTGAAATTTCAATTTAATGCAATATTTATTTTCTTGGAATCAGAGAAATTGTGTCAGAGACAAAGACTTCTTTCCCAGAAATTACCATCAAACTGTACCTACCTGAACTCCACCAAATCCATGAGGTGCTAAGTAACATTCGCATTCAAGAGCAATGTCATTCCAACGCCATTCAAAGAGGTGAACGATAGATGTTCTTCCAGGCAACATATTTGGATTATACTGAGCCCAACAAAGTTCCAGACCAGCAAGGAGAATTAAAATCCACATACTGCCTTGGGTAATGGGTCTTTCTCTGCTCCCAGTTGCCGTTTTCAGTACTGTATTTATATTTCTGGTACAGCTCAAAGTACACACCAGTCATGAGACATTCAACACAATTGGCTACATTTAATCAAAGGTCACAGCCACTTGATGGTTTAAACAAGAGAAACAGGTGAAGATAAAGAACTAAATTCCCCGGGGAAAACTTTGAATGCATAAACCAAGATAAGATTCAGAAGAATTAATTACATCCATGTCTTCTGCTAACTATATTAGATAATGTACTATCCGCTTCAAGGACATCTACAAATCAAAAGAAAAAAGATAAAAGACAGAGGTCTCCAGCACATAACAATCTATTCTTTATAACACTTATTCCCCCAAATCGCAGGAAATGATACATAATTTAGCCTAGCATTAAGCCATGGGAGCAGCCCAATATATTTGCCTGCCTGAGATTAAATTGCAAAAAGTATACAGCATCCTAAACCAAGAAATGTCACCTGAACCAATAAAAACCCATATAACTCTCCTCTTATCCCAATAATAAATACAGAATATAGTAAGGCATAAAGTCTTGCTACTTTTCTATGGCACCTGTGAGCTGAAGCAGTTGTTCTCTACACAAAGAATAGGGAGTTGATAGTTTGTCTTTCGCTCAACACCTATCTTGAATTTTGGGGGTCTTTTGAGTTCCGTAAACCAGATTTATTCTGCACTGGGGAAATTCTGCATGAAGTGCTATAACTATATAGTGAAGTGGCAGAGATGAGTTTTGCTTTGCTTATCTGTCACGAGTCTTGCCACCAAGGAGAGATGGGGGAATTCATATTTCATGTTTTAAAAATATATCCTTAAATTTGTGATGCAAAAGTTGGTTTGGAAAAGAAACACTATTATCTGAAAAGGGGGTGGGAGTTATTGTTTCCTATCAGGAGCTAATAAGAGATAATCATTTTTTCTGTTTTTGATCCTTTTTCCATTGATACCCCCACTGAGTAGCAGAAGCAGCTTTAATGTCCTAGAGGAGTGACAAACATTCTTATCAGGAGGTTAAGGTTTTTCATCAGTTCTCCAAAGATAGTTTTCACAAATATCAGTCAAGTCCATTTTAAAGTCCAAAGGTTGTAAGTTATAGGAGGTAAAATTCGAGCACCCTGTTTAATTCTCAAAAAAATTGCTTGTTGGGAGACAAGCAATGAAGTAGAGTAACCATCTTCATATCTTTTTTATGAGTTATCCAAGAACACCCAGCTATAGCAAGAATTGGAATCCAATGTTGGAATGACTCTGCAGGGTTTCTCGGTATGGACAAGGCATCCAAAGTTTATTTAACAGTATTAAGAAGATGATTGAGCTATAAATGGCATTTATTTTTGAATAAACTTCCAGACAGGTTTCACAGCATGTTAAGTGGCACAGGTTATGCTTGCTGGTAATATGTGAGGCAGCCAGGGTGGACTATTGTAACTATCCTGGTTTTCCTCAATCTTTCAGCAGGTATCAATATCATAGAACATATCCTTCTGAACCACCAAGAGGGATTAGGCATGGGAAACCTAGTGTTGTCATTCTCCTTTCTTTTTGTCTAACCTGTATTGTCAGGGAGGAGAAATCAAGCTAGAGACCTCTGATATGTGGGGTGCTCCAGGGCCTTATGCTTTTGCTCCTCCCTTTAGTATCTATGTGAGATGCTGGATGAGACCATCCATTAATTTGGAGCCAGGTATTATCAATACACTGATATTCAGTGATAAATCTCAACCATAGGCTGAACAAGTGATGCTATCAAGATCTTATCTCGGTGACTGAAGGTTATGTGGGTCTGAATAGGGAGGAACAATCTCAATTTCAACAAGGCTAATGCCCTGGGGTATTTGAACTACTGGGAACTGGAAATGCAGAATATTTTATTCCAAAAGTTTTATTTCTCCCTTCACACTGGCACACATTGGGGGTGGGTGGGAGGGTGGTTCTTTGAAGTTCTTCCTTGCATAATTCAACTAGTGTCTCCATTTAGACTGGGAGGACAATCACTCAGGCTTTGCTTGCCTTGCCTTTGGACTATTACAATGCACTCTACATATGGCCATCTTTGAGACCACGTCAGAAACTGCAGCTGGTCCAGTATACAGTGGTACAGATGGTTATGGGGCATACCAAAATCTGTCCATGGAACGAATCTGTTTTGTAAACTGCACCAGTTACTAGTAAGCTTCAGGTTGCACTTCAAGGTATTGGTTATCATTTATAAAGCGCTACATGACATAGGGACTAATTGTTTGACGGGCCATCTATCTTCTATAGTTTCTGTCTATCCCATACAATCAGTCAATGTCACCTGGTAAGACTCAGGAAGCAAACCTTCTCTGTTGCATTGCTTGTTTGGCTGTTCAAATCTCACCGGCCAAAGGTTGACTCATCCTTCTGAGGTTGGTAAAATGAGGACCCAGATTGTTGGGGGCAATATGCTGACTCTGTAAACCGCTTAGAGAGAGGGCTGTAAAGCTCTGTGAAGTGGTATATAAGTTTAAGTGCTATCTCTATTGCTATTTCTCTTTGAAATTATACTCTCCATCAAATATTCACATGGACATCACTGACTATATTTAAACAATCCTTAAAAATATGGCTCTTCTCCCAGGTCTTGGATTAGAAACGGATGGAAATGGATTCCTTGCAAGACAACTGGTCTGTTAACGTTTATATTATTTTATTCCACATGTTTTTGGTATTGTTTTGAATTGCATTGCTGTAAATTGTCTTGCATTGTATACCATCATGAGTCATGATGAAATCAGCCTATACAAGTAATAAATAATCATGTATACAATCAGCTTTATAATACACAGAGAACAGAAACCAATCAAAGAGGAGAAATGTTCATCAGAATATATATTACAGTCTGGCTTCAACATGAATTTCAATGAAGGGATGCTTTGCTTGGTAATTAATCTGAAAATGAGCCATGCCATTAGCAGCAACATGGATTTGAATTCCTGTGCAAGCTTTGCCTTCCTTTTGTCCTGAAATGACACCCCCAATAAACCCCAGCAGGAAGTCCAGTTGGAAGGATTACCGACAAGTTCCTGTACCATAAAAGATAATTTTATTCCTTTATTTATATTCAGAAATGATATGCCACCCATTGCTATGAATGTCTCATAAAATGTATAATAAAAATGGTAAATCCAGAAATATAAAACATTAAAAAACTAAAACATTAATCTGCCTGGATAAATAAAACTGTTTTCAACTCATTCCCAAATTGTTGATAGAGAGGGGGCTTTTTTTCACCTTCAGTAACTACGTGGTTTCATAACTTAGAGAAGCATTAAAAAACAGAATTAACCACTCACATCTATCCATGGCAAAATGAGCAACAAGCATACATCCTTTGTTAGACTGGATATACAAGAATAGAAAATCTACAAGTAACTAACTTCTGGAGGAAGAAATTTCAGGTTGAAAACTGGTGAGGAATGAAAAGCTGGCTTTTCGAACCTTTCTGGACAATGAGGTTATTTGAGATCACCCAGATATACTCCAGAGAGCTGCCCCCACAAGGAGACTGGAAGACTGTTGCCTCCAGAGGGTTTAGAGTTCTGAGAGACAAGAGAACATTGTTCAAACCCTGCTTGGTATCTTCAAAAGGACATTAAGTTTGCATACTTCTTTTTCTAATGGCTTTTAGAAATTGCTAGTTAGCTGCTTTTCAGCTATTAGAAATCTTTGGGTCATCAAATTTGGCAGCTCTGTTTAAGTTTTTATTTAAATTATTGGAATAAACAGCAAAAAAGTAATTAAACCTTGGTTTTAGGAAGTTGCAAATGGACTAAGGGTCTAGTTAAATTTAAAATAAGATTTTAGAATTAATTGTAAATTAATTATTTATTAATTGGAAAATTCTTTTTTTTTTAAAAAAAAGCATGTTAAGATAATATTTTAAAAATTGGACACCAGAGGGAACTAAATATTACAATTAAGGGAGAACATATAAATTTCATTTTCAGAATGGAGCAAAATATTCTAACATTGGACATATTAAAGCAGGGGTTCAAACCCCCGGTCCATGGACCAGCACTGGTCCATGGCATGCCAGAAACCTGGTCAACAGAATCTTGGAAACAAGAGAAACCCCATCCATGGGATGCAGGCAGAATGTGAAATCATGCCCCCTCTGGTCTGTGAAAAAACCTCTCTCCTCGGAACCAGTTCTGGTACCCAAAAACCTGGGGTCTGCTGTATTAAAGGATATTTTTGGAAAATATTAACTCTGAAGTTAATATTTATAGTGTCAACAGAGACATATATACCTCTGTGTGTCTAAAAGTGTATTGGTATACTGTGTCTAAAAGATGTTATAGAAGAGGAACATGTTTTACCTGCCAAGATCAAGACTGAGTTAGAAGTGGATTTAAAAAATGACAGGCTACACTTGAATGTAAAGAAAGACATGGAAAAAAGACATTCTATTGGACATATCAAAGAAACCATGTTTGATTTAATAATTATAAGAGATATACAAACAATAAACCAACAGAATGATCTGGATAATTTTCCTATATTAGATTTACAAAAGAGGTGTGTTAAAGTTGTGAACAATCTCATGAGAAGGGACAAATAATTTTAAAAAATCAAGTTCTGCAACATTATTTAAATGGAATAAAGTTTAAGATTGATAGGAATAAAAGGAAAGAATATAAAAATTAGTTTATTTGATCAAGGGTCATATAAGATTTGTTGTCATTTCTGTTAGCCTGAATGGATTTTGGCCGACACCGAAACTGAAATGATTATGCTTTATGGATTCATTTAAAAATAAAAAGATGGGATGTGGAAAGAAGAGAGTATTTTAAGAGAAGTTGACAAGTTACTAAAATTGTTGATAGCCATTGTGATGAAGGTTGGAAATCACTTATTGATTTATTTTTCTTTATTTTTCTTTACATTCTTTTTCTTTCCTTTTTCTCTTCTCCACCTTCTATTTTTCTTTCTATTCTTCTATTTTTGTTTAAGTTTACATTTGTTTTATTATTAAATTACAGCCTTTCATAAGATTACTATATTGATGGATGCTGAAAGTCTGTTAGTAACCCAGGTACAAATCATTTATGTTTTCTAAATTAACATATGTTATTAATGACCTTAGAAGGCAACCAGCCATTCATGAAGCTGTACCAACACAAACAATGTTCACCAACAGTACTGCCAATTTCTGGGCCATCAGAATTTCTTGGACTGTCTTCCATACCATTTTCATCAAAAATTTCCATTCCAGTAATTGAATCTACTTATGCCTATGTCTCTCCAAAGACAGGCCTCTCTCCTATATGAGGTAGGGATGCACCTCATTTACCAGTTAAAATAAATAAAAGAGCTTCTTTACTTTCAACTTTATATGGTTTTTGAATACGATGATGTTGAAAGGCTGTCAAAATGCCTTTCTTCTGAGGATTCAATTTTCCCGATGGGAGAGCTCCAGCGCAAGGATATGGACAACTGCTTGAAAGCTGGATCTTTTTATTTTTCAGGAAGGCAAGAGATAGCAAGAAGTCTGCGTTCCTGGGCTAGCTACCTTTATATGGTAAGTCCCTGATTTTTATACCTTGTTTCTCCTTTTGTGTGTGCGTGCTTGTGTTTGTATTTCTTAATGTTTTAAATCCTGTCAGGGGTTGTTCTTGATTTCCGCCGGAGGGTAAACTCCGCGGGGTGCGGAAGGCAAACTTTGCGGGGTGGTTTGATTGTATTATCGGTTTCATCCTAATCTCTTTTAGATTAATGGTTTCTTATATTTGTTTTGTAGCAATCTCCTGTCTGTCTCCTTTGTGATATATTTTGTGTCTTTTGTCTGTTTGTTTTGCTGATTTGGCATGTCTTGCGTTTGTAAGGGTTTTCTTTTCTTGTTTCCCCAGTTTTCTTAATTATTTGGGCTTTTGTCTAAGGGGCTTCTTTAATACCTTTTATTTGATTCCTTTTCCTATGCAAGTTTGTTTTATGGCTGGCCTGATGTTCCCTTTGGGCTTTTCCTGCTTGGGTGACACCACTGTCCTCGTGAAGCTCCCTTTCCACAATGATATGCAGGTTGCCTCAGATTCAATCCCATCCATAAAGAGCACGTCTCAAATTACTTGCCATACACTAAGTAAATAAATAAAAGGCTAAATTACCTTTATTTTACTTCAAAGTATCTCCCAAATTTTATCTTATTTGTGTGATCTGACATATGGGGTCATATACAAATATTATTTTTTCTCTATTTCATCTACTTCTCTCAATACATTTAAATAAAAGTACATGTGAGAACTTAGCTTGCTAGAATCAACATGGCCTGCAAACAGCACATGTAAGGTACTGTGATCCCCAGAAAAGTCACAGCTGCTTTAAAAAGTACTAAGACAGGTGCTATGTTCACATGATAAAGCTCTTTTTTTAAAAAAAAATCATAATATTATATAAGCAAAATAGAAATCACCTTAGCGTAATAGCCTAGCTCAGAATGCTGAACTACTATCCCAAGCAGCTTCAGCCAGGCAGGACAGTGGTAAGAGAAACGGGCATTCCAACTTTGAACTTTTGTTTCAAATATTGCAGGCAATGAAAAATGCCTCCACATTTGATGCGAAGTATCAATTAAGTCTAACACTTTGAGTAAAGTGGTTTCTGTACATGTAGAATACCAGCAAAGGGACCAAAAAATGTCTGGCTGCTCCAGACTGATAAGTAAAGTGTGGTGTCTCTTTTACAATTCTGCTTTAGTGGGATAATTGACTCAAATAATCTTCTGAGCAAATCATCCCATTGAAAGTCTACCCAACTATACTACTTACACAACATATGGATGAACACAAATTCCCTTCTCCCACTTGCTATGTTGGAAGATATTCTGGAGCAGACCAGACTGTCTAGCTCTAGAATGATGGTTTATAGTGACAAACTGTAATGGCATGTCAATAACAGCAATAAAGTTTGCACTGATATCTGATATTTTCTACCCCAAGATGACCAACCAATATTATTTAATCCTCCAAACTCTCCAACAAATGACTTCTACTCTTATCTGTGTTCCTTACAATATTTTTGGCTGTACAATAAATGGAGGGTCATGGAAGTTTCATTAAAAACCTAGCACGGTATGCTGAAAAGCTCAACTGACCTACCCAGTGCCCTCCCCTCCCCATAAAATCTGGTGAGTATGAGTGACTTATGGGTGATAACCAGTGTTTTGACAGACATTCAACTCCTTTTCAACATGACCAGTCATACAGTAGAAAAGCAGCAAACTGGAACTACCAAACAATTAATTAGCTTTGATCCAAAGATGCAGCCCAAATGATTTTGACCTACTACGTACACACTGCATAGAAATCCAAGTCCCTTTCAATTCTTAAATAAGCATACCTGTCATCATTATTAAACACAACAAATCCTTTGCCAGCACGTCCAAATGCTACCTGATTGTTATTGTTATCCCACCAGTTTGTAATTGGCTCCTTACTGACAAAATTTCGGAATATCACCATGTTCCTGAAATGGAAGAAAAATGGGTAAGGCTAAGGAATGTATGCGCCTTTACACAATCTGGTAACTATAGAAAGTACCGGAATATTATCTTGATAGACATATGCAAGATCAGTTGCTAGGGCAGGCAGGAATAAAAACAGTTTAAATTCACAACAGATAGATAATACTAGACTCAGACTGACACCTCCCTAATTCAATGAAGTATAAGGAAGAGGAAGAATTACAGCACAATCAGATTTGCAAGATTCTGAAATTATAGCCAATTTTAATCAAAGTAATTTTTGCTTTCATGGGGACTTGATTTCCAGGTCTGGACTACCTAACGGGGCTGACATTAATTTTATAAATCTGTTTATGTAAGAAAAGGTGAAACATATAATTCAGTGAATAAAGGAGGTATCTGTCTGAGCTCCAAATATTATGTCTGTTGTGAACTTAAAATACATTTTGCTATTGCCACATTGACAATTGATTTTGCATATCTTTCTTGCTGTCTACATTAACTTTTAGACATAACTCCTATTGTTCTGAAGTCCACAGATTAAGGGAATTACAGTTCAAACATCTGTACAGCATTTTGCAGGGAGAGGCATCTTTAAAATCTATCCACTTACTTAGGGAAAAAAATCTGGGTTATTTGAACCCTAGATATACAGAAGAACAAATTTACTCTCAAGAAGGCTCTGTATAAGCTAGCATTGAAAGCATTTACTGAATTTCATCCCAACGGTGCTCACAGATCCAGCCATTGCCACAAGTTTCATCTGCATAAATTGTCACAGGTTTAATGGATCCATCACTATCGCTTGGTGGCCCAACCCAATCATTCAAGTCCTTGTTTTAAAAAATGCATATCATTACTAAATCATAAGAAGCAAGACATGCACCCGCTAAATAAATATCTGCATTCCTTCATAATATTTGTCTTTTAAACATTTCTAGGAGCAGCAGTCCTAGATTCTGGAAAGCCAACAAGGTTCTTTTTACAATTTATGCAAGAATTTGAGAATCAGTGAAACTTAAAAAAAAAAAAAACTAAGCTGACATTGCAACATCTACTAAGCTAAAATACTTACAAAAGTTAATTTTCCCTACCATATGTGAATGTTTCTGTGCAAATATTTTTAAAATGAAATTATACAATTCATATTTTGTATAAACTAAAATCTAAACGGTTGCTCATCTGTTAAACAGCTCCCAGCAGTTTAACGATGAATACAAACAAAATAAATGGATAAAAATATAAAATACGATTAAAATGTTGCAATAAAACTAACACTAGTAAAGACAGGAAAACAACAATTACAATCTGTTTTCAAAGTGATGGGACTATCTTTTAAGATACAGTGGCTTAGAAATAAATTGAATGCATTTTAAATATCATTTTTTTTGTGAAGCAACAAAAAGTTACCGTTCCATTCTGGATATCTTTAGGCCACCAGTAGCTCGACATGATTCCTGTGAATCCATAAGGATGAGCAAGCATAAACCCTACTGCCATCTTATAAAGTCTATTAAATAGATAAAATAAGAGTTCTGGTATAAATGTGTTTTCAGATACAGAAATGAACCAACATAGAATAGATAACTTGTTTGAATGGAATGTTGAAAGCAGGTGACAGGCACTCTCACAAAATGGCTCCCATCTTAGATGTGAGCCCTCAGCTTACCAAAAAGTAAATTGATACAGTTGCTCCCTATTATCTCCCTTGACCCCTGATGTTCCCAACAATCACAGCTTATTTTTATCTGGTTTCCTGGGCAAGTGAGCTCATTTCCAAATAAAGCATCTGGTGTAGCCCCCAATGTTTAGAAGTAATTTGCACTTAATAACCAGCAATTTAGTGACTATATGGAATTACAACAGATCTATAAAATGTTATTTATGACCTAGATTCAAAGTTCCAATGATCAGCCCCTCCCCCCCACAGTCACATGATCGCATTTTAGGCTCATGGCAACTGGACCACATTTATGGCCATGTGACTGCAATTTACAACCTTTTTTTGTCAGGAATTGGCATTTTCCTACAAAAAACACCCATTGCAAATGGGTTCACTTAACAACTGCCACATTCACTGAACAAGCGCTGCATTTGCTCAACAATCTCTTCAAAAAATTGAATTAAATTATTATTAAATTATTTGTAAATTAAAGACTACTTCTACTCTCTGATCTTATGTGGATCCCAGAGGTATTTCCATAAAGATGACGGTAGAAGCCCAAGCTTTCTTTTGTAGCATGAGAACTTTTATGGAGATACAGGAGGAGAAGATTTAGACTACACCTGGTAGATGTGATAATCATCACCACCATATTTAATATCATCTATAATGAGCCTCGGTGGTGCAGTGGTTAGAGTACAGTACTGCAGGCTACTTCTGCTGACTGCCTGCTGCCTGCAATTTGGCAGTTCAAATCCACCAGGCTCAAGGTTAACTCATCCTTCCATCCTTCTGAGGTGGGTAAAAGGAGGACCCAAAATTGTTGGGGGCAATATGCCGACTCTGTAAACCACTTAGAGAGGGCTGTAAAGCACTATAAAGCGGTATATAAGTCTAAGTGTTATTGCTATTACTATCTTACTCTTCTGTTCAAAAAATAAGAATATGTCTATACTGCAAAGATTTTCCAGTGGTATATCAAGGATGAAATTCCATCCATACTTTCCTGAGATTACACCCAACTGAATACAATGTGATTTATTTTCATATAAATATGTTCAGGAAAATGAGGGAAAGGGTATATTCCGTGTTTGTTTTTAGGCTGCTAAGGGTCGCAGCAGCAAATCAATGAATTCCTGAGCTTGTTAATACAAAAGAATACATGAGATGCCTTAACAATTTGAATGTCATTAATTTATGGGACTGCTTTTGGAGAAAGACTTTTTTAAAAAAGAAATCAGATGTGTTACAATTTGGCCACAAGCTGGAGCATAGAATCAAAATTCAAAGAGCCTCTAATTCAGTAGCCACCCAGCTATCAAAACTCTACATTTTAGGTTTTGCCTCTGCCAGCATGGAGCAAATCTTTCATATCTAGTCTTAAATGGCGGCTTTCAATTTGACTATGAAATCTGCACAAATTTCACTTGGAATTGAGAAAACTACCAATTTCAAAATCAAAGGAGACAAAAGAAATTCAATTACTACTCCTGAAGCTATGTAATTTTAAAAAAAAAATCTTGACCGTAGAATACAAGAAAGCATTTCGTGCAAATGTATACAATAACCAGGTTTACTGAAAGTAAAGTATGGTTACTCCTCTAACAGAAAGCATGTATGTTGTATGTGAAAATTACCTCCTCTCTAAACTATGTGTCTTCCCTTTTGAGAAATAATGCGACAATCACATACATTTCTCATTGTATCCCAGCTTTGCTTAAGTTGATTCCGTGGAGGATGTAAAAACCACCTTTTTCACAGGCTCCTCTTCACTGAATTGCTCAAGTCAGCTTTTGGAGCAGAAATGTCTAAAACCAGATGTCTGAAACTGGAATTCTAAATAGTATTAATTTGTAAATTACTAATGGGAAGACTTTTAAAACTTTTGATGGGATGGGCACCATTTGGGTTTGAAATTTAATTTGCAACTACAAAACAGCTTTTATAAATTATGCTAAAAATAAGGCAGGGTTACCTAGGGTTCCAAAAAGTGAGAATAGAGGACTCACCACTTCCATGTCCCTTTTGGTTGTCGTGATTATCAACAAAGACGAAGGCTATATTGGATGGCATCATATGCCAGCTTTCTCCCCGGCTCCTAAATCAGGAAGAAATAAGAATGTATTTACAAGACATTTCATAGTAGGCCTATTTAGAAGGATATGATCCAGCCCTTTCAATTTGAGAACCACAGTTCACAAGCTTTCCATCAAAAGCCCACACTTACTGCACCACAAAAAAAAATGTAGGCACAAAGGTACATGTACCCTCCTCTTACACCTCGATCCCTATCTGGTCCTGGTTAGTGTCAAAAAATAATTACTTCAAATTTGCCATCTTTTCTCCATTCCATTTGCGAAGAACAGTCCCCAGCTGCATGCCATATTTAAATTCAGTCACGCGGCCATTTCTGAAGTATTCAGAGCTTTGGACTGCTTCACTGCCCAAATAAATTACCTAGAAAAAAGCCAAGAAAAGGTATAGAAGGAATAAGAGAAAGGATGTTAACCCTGGAGCCATCTTTGAGAATCTTCAGGGTGGTCACAACAAGGCTGGCTGGAGCTGTGGGAAAGGGATGTGGGGGAGTAGAGATAGAGAGACCTGATTGGGGTATGTGATGGTTGTGTGTAATGTGGGGAGGAACTTTGGATTTTGAACTGGGGGGGGGAAACCTGGGGGGACTTCAGATTCGGGTTTTCCCCAGCTGTGCCAATATAACATGCCTAATAAATCTATATTTTGAGGAACCCTGCCTTGGAGTTTTGATATCCTATGGACGGTTACTTGGAACCCTGACAAAGGATTCCTAGAGAGAGCATATCTGGCAAGGTGATCACTTCCTATTATACTGTGTATTGACTCATTCTTAAAAGTGATTTAGAGATTTCAAACACTTAATCACCCAATTAGTTTTTGGCATGAGCTTTGGGATTATCTTAGGCCAATCGTGCACCAAATGTACTAGTTGCAATTATACCTCTTCCCAAACAAATTTTTCATAGTTTCAGGCATGCTTTGGTGATCCTTCTGCAATGTCTCACCACTAAGAAAGGAATATATATGGATAGGGAGCATTACAGTGTTTCTGCTGCATAATCTTGAACGTGGAGACCTTTTCTCAACAAGACTAGATTAACCTCTGCACTTTTAGGCAAGATGCTTGGCATGAACTTCAGTAGTAGATTTTTAAAAGGAAGAACCAGCACTCCGTAATAACACGTATATATCTTGTTATATTTACTTAATCGCAGCTTGTTCTATTAATTTCAACTCACCATCATCGTGATTAGAAAAAAGGGCTATACATTCAAAAACGCTTTCTTCTACGTTTTAGCTCTTGCCCTTTTGAAATTCTACCTTTTTGTAAATAATGTAAATACCTCAAGATTTAACTCAACAAACCTCCCATTTTCCATTGTCTTAGCTAAGTTTCTCAAATTCATTAATTAAAAAAATAAAATAAAGGTTTGTAAATCTAGATCCTAGAATTTACATACATGCCAACAAGCACATTAAATCTTCTAGTCCTTTAAGTTAATGCCTTAGAATTGATTTGTAAAGAATTGCTTTTCTGAAACAGACCAAATGTCTATTGGATCTTAAAATCACTAGAGTTGCAATCTGATCTGAAATTAATAATGAGCAGGCACATATTGTATTACTGTAGATCCTTATTTTGTGAGCTACTGACAATCGAAGGATGGATGGATAGATAGATCAGATTTGTTGACCTTTGGCATATTACTCTTCCTAAGACCCCCCAGTTCACACATTTTAAGGAGGTAGCAAGAGAACACATTTGAAACACATGAACCTTTTAGAAGAATAGACAAATACTGGGAATTTTCTTTGTATTATTATTATTATTTACCTCTTGTTAGACGAAAGGTCAGGAACCTTTGGTGAACCGTTGGGCATTGAGGTTATTTAGCTTGCTTAAAATAACATTTATGTCCTCGGGCCTTACGTGCTTAGCAGCATCAATTCGGAACCCTGCAACGCCAAGGTCGATCAGGTGGTTCAAGAAGTCTATTATTTTTGAACGTACATCGTCTTTCCACTGGGAAAGGTCAAGGAGTCCATAGAGTCGACAGTAACGGACCTATTCATATGGGAAGAATGATTACTATAACCATACCAAAAAGGAAAAATCAATCTGATTTGGGAAAATGTTGAAAGGGTGAAAGAATTAAAGTCCCCAAAGCCCCATGAGCCACTCTCCATAGCTGGATATATGACCCCAAACTTCAAATGCCTTCAAATATGCTCTGAGATGCCACAAAATGAGAGCCGAGAATCTCAGAATGTCCAATGGGACTTGTCCATACTGTTTGCAACCATTTACAACACAGCCCTCTACTAGAATAAAAGTGGCTTGTTTTTTCTCCTTTTTAAGGTACGATTTTGTTTGTTTCGTTTAATTTTTATCCTGCCTTTCTTAGTTTATAAGTAACTCAAGGCAGTGAACATAACTAATATTCTTATTAATACTCTTAATTCTCCCACAACAGCAACTCTGTGAAGTGGTTTGGAATGATTTGCCCATGAAAAAGGTGGAATTTGAACTCATCCTCTCCTGGTTTCCAGCCCTGATGCCTTAACCACAAGTCCTTTTCATTCACACAATCACTCTGATCACAAGGAGTTCAGCCACATTCACAAAACTGGTTACATTAGATGATATCAGACAATCAAAAATCCTCCTTTGATTTTTTTTAAACAAATCTAATCTCATATTGCTGTCTCTCATTCAATATCTGCATATATCTAAAAAGGTGCAGGATAGTGGTGGGAGTCCATTTCTTTACTACCAGTTCTGTGGGCGTGGCTTAATTTGTGGGTGTGGCTTGGTGGTCAGGTGACTGGGTGGGCATGGCTTGGTCATGTGACCAGATGGGTGTGGCTTTGTGGTCACATGACTGGGTGGCATGGCTTTGTGGCCATGTGACTGGGTGGGCGTGGCCAGGTGACCATGTGACTGGCAAACCAAATACAAGTGGTCCTCTCTTATTGGCCGGTTGCTTAGCAAGTGTTCTAATTTATGACTGATCTCCCCAGAGCTACTTGACCGGTTTTTGGAGCTTTGATAGCCATACGCGCGCACGCACACACACACACACACACTTCTAATCCTGCTATTCTATGATTCTGTAAGGATCTCCTGCTGGAGGAGGGGGTTGGACTAACACTAGATGATCTCCGAGATCCCTTGCAGGCCAGTCCTAGATTGCTGTGCTGCTTCAAAGAGTCTTCTGAAGCCAGGGTTTGTGTCCTTCCTTCCTCTCCTTTTTTTTCCTCTCCCCCTCCCTCTTTCCATGTATTTATCTATCCATCCATATATCTCACTCACTTTTTCCTCTCTCCCTTTCTTTCTTTCTTTCTGTCCCTTCCTTCCATCCCCCTTTGTCTACTTTTCTTCCTTTCTTTTCCTTTCTCTCTCCCTTTTACTTTCTTTCTCTCCCTTTCTTTCTTGCTCTTTCTTTCTTTCTTTCTTTCTTTCTTTCTTTCTCTTTTCTTTCTCTCCCTTCCTCTTTCTTGCTATCTTTCTCTCCCTTCCTCTTTCTTGCTCTTTCCTGCTCTCTATCTTTCTCTCCCTCTTTCTTTCTTGTTCTCCCTTCTTCTTTCTTGCTCTTTCTTTCTTTCTTTCTTTATTTCTTGCCCCCCCACCACACACACACCTCGTCTGGGACAAACTGAATGATCCAGCAGCTCTAGTCAGCACCGGGTGGCGGAAAAAGGAAAAAAGTACCTCCATGCGCAGCGGCAACAGTGGTGCTTTGCGCACTATCCCTGGACCTCTTTTTCTTTCTTTCTCTTTTCTCTTTCTTTTCTTTCTTGTCTCTGTCCCTTCCTCTCTCATTCCTGCTTTTTCTGGCTTTCCCTCTTTCTCTCTCTCTCAAAGCCACAGCTGGGCCAAGCACTCTTCGCTACTTTCATTTCTTCTTTTTGGAATCAAGACTGGCTGAACAAGGATCACCAGCCGTGCTGGAAGCATCCCTTCAGGTGACCCTTCTCCTCCTCGGGTGTGCCCGCCATCCTCCCAGCCCTGCCACGGCTGCCGGTCGCGAGAGGAGGGGAAGGGGGAGACGGGTCGCCCAAAGAGGTGCTTCCAGCTGGCTGGCAATCCTTGTTCAGCCAGTCTGGATTCCAAAAAGAAGAAATGAAAATAGCAAAGAGCACCAAGGAAAGCCCAGCTGCGGTTTTGAAGGAGACACACACACACACACACACACACAGACACAGAGAGTGGGAGAGAGAGAGGGAAAGATAGAGACCCGGTTGCTTCGCTATTCCCTGCCATCACCCTTACCTTCTCAAGCCAGGCGAGGGAGAGGAGGGTGAGGGGCAGGACCAGCCGCTTCAGGCAAGGTGAAGAGGCATTGACCAAACATGATCAAGTAGAAACCTGGAAACGGCGGCTCTCGGCTCAGCCGGCCCGAGGAGTTGCTGCAGGCATATTGCGACAAGAGGGGCGAGAAGCCCCAGGACATCCACCCACCAACCTGCTGGCTGGCCGGGCCGGGCCGGTCTTGGCTGGAAGAGGCGCATCCGCCGGGAAAGGGAAGAAAACATGTAGTGGCTGCACTCGCAGTGCGCACGTGCAGCAGCCCTGGGACAACCACCTGAGCTGCCATGGCCACCACTTGGTAGGAAAAGCTAGGAGAGCGACTGGGACAAGCGGGCGACCCGGTTCAAAGTCATAGCCAGCCAGGGGTCGCCACCGGTTCGGCGACCCACACCAAATCACCGCTGCCGGTGCAAACCGGCTGAATATCCCCTCTGGTGCAGGAGTTTGCAAAGTCCTTAGAGCATATCACAAAATTGTCTTTTATGTATTCTATGAAGCAGCCAACATATTTACATAAGTGTTTGCTATCAACAAGCACAATTGCCTTAAGAGTGCTCTTTCTCCCCTCTTTCAAAGATTGAGTATACTCACAAATCTGTGCTCATTTTGGCATTTTCATCTTCAAGAGCAATTAAGGTTTTGCTTCAAAAATGGAAAACTGAATTTATCTATAGCAAACCACCACTTGTAATAATAAAACTTATACCACCACAGGACACATCAAAATCTACCTGAATAGGATCACTGTAGTTTTCAATATCTCCACTGGGCGTTTTACATATTGGATCATTAAAATCAAATCTCAAATATGGGACAGAAGGAAAATCATGGTGCTCTGCACTGAAATAGCTGTTACAGATTCCACGGTTGCCAAATCCGGCTGCAGAGTTCAGCATATGGTTGAATACAGCATCCACATAAATAGGGACCTATTGTAGATACAAGCGAAATATACATAGTTACTTGATCATAGACATGCCTTTTTTCTTCTTTTAACACAAGGTCTTTCCTTATACACAAAGCATTCACAATATCAACTGAAACACTTGCATTTGAAAATGACCAAGCCTTAAGAAGGAAAAACTTGTTCAAAATATAAAAATAGTTACATTTTACCTAGAATACAATCCTCTTCTCTATTTTCTGTTCTTCCTTTTGTAGTCTTCATCTAAGACAATCTTCAGCCATTGATAATTAGCTATCAGCACATTAATGATTACATACTCAGGAAAGCAAAAAAATGTACATAATCTGGTGTTGCTAACATAAGTTTTCTACTAAAGCTAGGAACATGAACTTTGCCCAAGGCAAGAGAAAAATCTAGGTGTTTTCATTTTCATATTCACAGAAATGGGAGAAAATGAGTATTAGCCTTTGTAAGTTTCACCCTCCTGTTTAAATATAATCCGATTCTTGCAATGCCGGTCAATAACTCATTCAATCTGTAATGCTATCTTTATATTTCGTTTAAATGGTTGACTGCAGAAATTTAACATTCTTAAACTTATTTATTTTTCTTGGTCGTCCCTGGTTGTTTATTTAAAAAAAAATAAAAAAAATAATAATCAGAATCTTAAACATTCTTTGGGAGTGTCTGGGCTGGTTTTAATAACATATTAAAGGATTTTTTTTTATATTTTGTTTTGTTTCTGTATAAGGAATTAGGTGGTTCATGCTTTGGTCTACAGATTTTTCTATGGATCAATTTACAATTAGCACTTGCCAGATTCAGAGGAATGTCTTTTTTAATGCAATTTCCACATTTTGCAAACTGTGTCCCACTTCAAATGTTATATTAGTACAGATGATACTTTTCCCAATTTCAACCAATGCCACTCCAAAAATTTATATATAAATGAAACAAATAAAAAGGCATAAGACTGTCTCATTCTTTCAGTAGGTACATCAAAAGGAAACATAATTTCTTACGTTAATGTAGTTCTTCTATATTACCAGAGCAGCATATTATAAAGCTACGAATATGCAGCTGCTACATTATGGGCCCATCCATCCAACTTCTTTTCCCCACCTTGTACACATCCTAATTTACATTGGCTGAAGTCATATCCTGACATCAAAGCCTCCATCTTGTTGTCAGCCTTTTGCTCAGGTATTCCAACAGAAAAGTGGTGTTTTCCCACAGCAATATATTCTTGATCCTCCCAGAAAGAGCCTTCAAAGATCAGTAACTTGCTGGATTTTAACTGGTTTATTCAGGAGTGGGCCTCAAAATTTTTAGTTTGGTTCTCTGCCCGGTTGCTGGCTGGGCGTGACCTAATCGGCCTCCTGCACCACAGCGGGGGAGCTGTTTTCGCCCTCTCCAAGGCTTTCCTCAAGCCTCTGAGAGGGCAAAAACAGCCTCCCCAGGCTCCGGAGGCCCTCCAGAACTTCTGGGAGGCCATTTTTCACCCTCCCCAGGCTCTGGAGGCCTCCTTGAACCTCTGGGGGAGTGAAAATGGCTCCCTCCTCCGGATGTCAACTCAAAAATATTTGTCGTCTTTTAAGAGCTGTCAGCAGAAAGGGAGTGGGGGTAGTAATACATACCTTAGATAATTGCTAGGCAGCCGAAGCTTCTGGCACTCAAGTTTATTACTGGAGAACATGATTGATGACTCTTGGCTATGGATGTGTTCCATTGGAGAATATACATCCAGGGGGTGGGGGAAGACCAGGGTCAAAGGTGAAATGAATGATGTGTGTCAGTGCCGGCTGCACTCCGGTAATGCCAACAAGTTCACTCCTAATAAATGATTTGTTTTTAAAACTCTGAGAGATGCGGCTAGAGGCTCATGATTCAAATGGGGTGGATCGACGGAGCCCTGACACTGGAGGCCCTCTGGAGGCTGGAAAGGGGAGTGTTTCTGGCCAGAAACGGGAGTGGATGCTCCGGAAGTCTTGTTTTTCACCCTCCCTGAGCCTCCACACAGACCCTGTACTTACCTGGCATCCAAAACAAGCTGCATGGAGACTCCTGGGAGGGGCAGGGTGGGTGAGTGGGGCCAGCCAGGGGTGGGATTTACCAGTTCACCAAACCAGGGATTAAAAATGATAAATTATCTACTGGTTCACCCGATCCATGCTTCTGTGTCCATTTCTGTTGTGGCTGGCATAGAGGCTGGAGTGCTCTCTTTCATCCCTTTCAGGTTCTTTTTTTTTGTGTGTGGCTTGGTCAGGGGACCCTCAATGTAATGGAAAACCATTACAAAGGTGCTTGTTCCAAAGGTGCTTTTTCAAGAGGCAACTGGACTTTCTGATTTTTCTTTGAGGACGTTTCGCTTCTCATCGAAGCAATGAGGACAACCATGACCTGGATGACTGAGAATCTCCATAGACATTTAGTAATACACTCAGGGGTGGTCTTCCACTAGATTTCCCAGGGTAAGTTTTCCACATCCATGGCATACGACTGTGGGAGAAGTGACCAACAATTGTGTTCCTAATCTCTGGTTTTATTTAATAAAATGTTGCAAGGGTTGCACATTTCAGAAGGGGGAATATGTATTATTTTCAATAAATAATGTTGACACGTTCACTTCTATGATCTCTACAACTGCCTCTCTTCCTATGGCCTTTGTTAAAGCTTAACAAAGTAACTTAACAGGCACTGCATGACTACAGTCACTATTCCAATTAAGATCCCAATGCCTTACCCACTACATTCTTCTCTATCTGCCAGCTTCTCTCTTCCCCACGGCTACGGCAGCATTTTTAGAACATCATTTCCCTTTTATCTCAAAGATTGAAAGAAAACACACCCCGATGGCTGGGGAATGAGCCCAGTGCTAATGTATGACTCAAATCTTCATTTCTTTCAGGACAATATGCAGAATGACACAATTGTTTTCACTCAACCGAATACAAAGTTGTGCCAATACTAGAGCAATTTAGCAGTGATTTTTTGGGGTGTTAGCATTACATGAATATATGTCAAAATGACATCTGGATAAAGCTGATGCTTACCATAAAAATACTAACCCAGCAAAGTCTGAGAACATTATTATATAACATAGAACGAGGATTGGAAACACACATATAAACAGTGCAATGTGATGAAGACATTTTGGTGAGAAGCAAGCTTGGAAATTGACTTGGCTGATGGATCCTTTTTAGACTATGTCCTCCTACAACTTTCAGACTGATCCAGACTATAGGAAATTGTTTAATTATAAAAAAAATATTTTATAGCAAAAATGATTCTATTACTTTAAAATTTTCCCCCAAGGAAATTTGAGGAACTAGAATGTTTTATTATATAGAATCAATTCTATCTAATAAGAACTTCTGGTCTAGAAAATTGGATAAATATAAGACACCATTAAAAAAAAAAAACAACTTCCCCTTATGACTGCCTTTAACCTCACATCTCCTGTACCCCTCAACTAACCCCTAAAGTAATGAAGGCCACTTACTCCAACATTGTTGCATCTAGTCACCATATCTCTGAACTCACTTTCATTTCCAGAGCGTGAACATAACTTGTAACTAACTGGCTGGTATCTCTCCCACCATGGTCTCCAGGGATTCATAATTACAAGGTTTTCATTTGGAGGAGAAACCTAGCTATTCAGAAAGAGAATCAGCAGATAAAAGGACAAATATCATAGATCTTTATTGTTCAATTTTATTGACCTTACCTGTTCCAACCAATTTATAGCTTAAATATCAAGAATATCAGGACGAATATGAAAGTAACCAAAACAATGGCCAATTAAAGACGTACAAAACATTTCAAGTTTGAACTGCTTTGAACTTCAATTTGGCTGGTCAATTGCTCTGAAACCATTTTAATCTGAAAGAAGACCCTTTGAGATTCACATAGAGTCTAATATGAAGCCAGCTGTTTCAGGATAAACTACTTCTATAAAAACTGAAAATGGGATTGTAATATCTGTTTTGAATTCAACGTTGGGAGATTTAATCTCAAAAAGGTTTAAATTTGAAATCTTTTGCTCTCTTCACTAAACAATTTAACAATAATATGAAGGATTATCATTGATGTTATGAATCTGGACCCAGGAAAAGCAGAAGAGAGACAAAAGCAAATTATTCTACCTTCTTCCCATAAGCAATCCCCAACTTTTTTGATGAAAAGATTCATATGACTCCATAAAACAGTTTGCATAAGTGCAGAAGATGATATATACACATAGGCAATCACAAGTGTTTGTTTCCTGCATCTCTCACTCATATAAAATGCCAATAAGGATCACCGGTGAGTAGATTGCTTTAACCAACTCAGTGATCAAGATCCCCGTTTCCAAGGAAGGACAAGACTGTGTTCCATGAGGATGCAGTGCAGGTTGGGGAGGGTGCATGAGTATAAGGGGTTGCATGAGAGTTGTGATGAGAGTTTGGAAGGGTGCATGAGGATGCAGCATGGGTTGGGTTTGGAAAAAGTCAGGGAGGCTGTGATGTGAATCAGGAAAGGAGGTTGGTTCAGACTGGGGACAAAATGTTAAGGTGTGGAACAGAGAGAGTATGAGAGGGTGTGCAATGCAAGTCATTGAGGATGTTGGGGTTTGTGAGTGGTTGGTGCAAATGCAGAGGTATATGGGTAAGGGAGACATACCTTAGTGACTTGTAACCTTCCCTACCAACTTCCTCGCTGACTTTCTGGGGTGCCAGTAGAGAAGTTTACAAATGTCAAGCCCATGACTGCAGGGTGCTGCAACCAGTCATTATTTGACCTTGTTGCCAAGCAAACTGGATTCCATTCAGATGACCAAGAAGTTGTTAGGATGGCCAGAGTTCTGAGGACTGGTCATAACCACCATTTATTTGGCAGCTTTGTAACTTAGAATTGTCACTGAACAAATGGCTATAGAACGAAGACTCCCTCTATGTATGCTGAGCTCTTCACAACTAGCTCTATATATGTCAGAGCCAAATTTGCTTGTTCCCCTATTGCATTCAGGAAGCACTGGAGTTATTATATTATACAAGATGTTTGTGGCCCAACCTCTCTAATTAGAGGCTGTCAGATGTGCTGGGATTGCATCTTAGAAAATTTCAAGGTAGAAGGAAATATGGAAGCTCAGAGTCTATCAGTGGGTATTTAGCCATGACTAAAGAGAGAAATATACTCACCTGAATACCTGCAAATCCATGTTGGACTAAGTATCTTTCACATTCAAGAGCGATGTCAATCCAACGCCGTTCAAAAAGATGGACAATAGAGGTCCTTATAGGTTTGGGACTCGACTTGTACTGGGTCCAGTAAAGTCCCAAAGCTACCAAGAGAAACAGTAGCACAATATTCCTCATGTTCGCTTTGGCACATGGTGTTGTGTTTCTCAATAGCCTTTTGCTTTCCTGTTGGAGAACTAGCACCTTTACCAATTATATACTTTAAATTTTGGCAATTGTCAATACCATGTTTAAAGCCGTATGTCTTCCTCCTCCTCCTCCTTCTTCTTCATCATCATCACACAAGAACTAAGTATTAACAAGGAAGAAGACACTTTAGTTTTTTCACCAGGCTCAACAACCAAAGTTCAGAGAAATATAAGTCTTTGTTCACATACTAGTCCCAACTACAGGTAGGCATAAAAATATATTTTATCAGATTCAGGTGCATAGACATAATGTACACTAGGAAATGGGAAGATAGTCAGATTTCTAACATTCATTCAAATTCTGATTGATGCAGAGTATATTAGTGCAATTCTTCAATCACACCCCTATGGGGTCATGGTCAATGTGATTTCAGCTACATGCATTTAACAAAGTATAAATATAAGGAAGACAATTGAAAACAAGGGTTCAACTAGCAGTTACAAGGCATGACCAAAATTTTCCAATCATTTAATGTTTGGAAAAGTCAGAGAAGGAGCCAAGGGAAGGGTGGGGTTTTTTTGTTTTGTTTTTTTTGTAGTTGTTCCCAGAAAACTGGAAGAGTTGACACTGAAAATTACACTGCAACAGGTGCTGAAGGAAGGTCCTGGAACAAAGTAGATGCTACATCTTTTGATTGCTGCAGATTGCAATTCAAGCTGGCTGCAGGAACCATCAAGAGGATGGACTAATGAAGGGAGGGGGCTGCCAAGATTGTAATTATTTCCAGAGTGGATGGAGAGAAAAAGTTTAGAAGAGAAAGATGCTAGAAATGGAAATGGGTGAAAGAAAGAAAAAGGATACTTGCATAGCAGAGCCGAGAAACAAAACAAGGTCAGGTCCATTCGGACAGACAGATAGCGGCCATTATATCTGTTCACGGTTGACATAATTCAAGAATAGGAGTAACAACTGCTCTCTTTCTATGCTGATCTCTGCTGTGATAACAGAAGAGACTATTAGTAGCTTAGGGTTGAACTGTGGAGTCCTTGGTGCTCTCTGAACTTGACTGTTTGCTTGCAGTCATTTCATTGGTAACATCATTATATTGAACCTCATGTGAACATTATTCATATTGTCTCTGCTGACTAGATGAAGCCTAGCTGAATATTTTTAAGCTAAGAAAGCTAAGAGTACTTCCAATCACATTTTCACCCCTCTCCTAAAGCTTCTCAATATTTCTTTATTTTACATTTCAACAGAGCATGCACAAAAGATTGTTCTTTTCTTTTTGGCATAATTTTATTGCTGATGGGCTTTTTCTGAAAAGCAAGCAGCTGGGATCTCTCAGGAAGCTTTGCAAGAAGTGTGAATAACCAAACTAGAAACTGTATTTACTTTTCTACCATTCCAAAACAGAGCCACCCAGCTTTTCCAGAGACCTCATTTCAGCTAAATATGAACACAATCTTCAAAAGAACTGTGTACTCAAACCCACTTACACATTTGAGGAACTCTATAAAACTCTTGAGAGTTGGAACTTGCCAACTCCAAGAAATGTAAAAACTATCTTATATCTGAGAGGCCTCCCATGATAAACGTATCTATGGGCAAATGATTCAACAAGGTTTCCCCATGGCATCCTATTAAATTTAATTATGCACCTAAGAAGCCTAGCTTAAGCTGTGGTGTCAACAGAAGGTCTCCAAGAGAACACAACCTTATTTTGTCCTTCTCCCTTGGCAGTTTTATTAACCTTGATATACAATAGTGATTGACTCTACCATTCTCTATTTTTAGATGATCTTTTCAAGATTCTAGAATCCTGTTTTCCCAGGGTTCTTTAAAAAAATCCTTTACTCTTCTAATCAATGCCCAACTAGAACTATACTATCTGCTTGAGGATGTTCCTAGAATTTGAATTTGTAAATTCTCTCTTAAGCAACACCCTCAATTGTAGATATCAAGGAGGTAAGTAATCCTTTTTACAGGAAAGGCCACATTCTGCAAGAAGGCAATTCTAAAAGGAGGCTCAGAGGGAGAAAAAAAAAAGGCATTGTATAAATTAATTTTAGTTAAAATGAATGGCCACTCAGTTGTTTCTAAGAGGTCCCAAATGGAAAGCATGACATTCAGCTTAAGCATCAAGAGAGGCACTCTAGATAGAAGAAAAATGGTATTTGAAAGGAAAACGAATCATTAACTCACAGAACGCAAAGGTTGGGAGGGATTTTCTGACTTGCAAGATTATGTTAACATAACCTTGCAATAAGCTAGCATTTCATTGTTGTCTGGACTTTCTCAATGGGCTAACAGTAGGTCAAAATAATTGGGGCTCCCTCTTTGTATCAAAACTAATTCACTGTTTAACAGACCCAATTTGCTGCTTTCCTATTGTACGTCTGGGAAGCTGCTTGGTCTGTGCCTGATTGGGGGTGGGAGGAAGGGTACTTCTGGTTGTATATTTTTTTAGGGATTTTTATGAGCCTTTTAGAATCATTATATGAGATACGGGTCATATAGGTCCTGCAAATAAATAACCTCCAGTTGGGCCCTGCTGCAGGATTTATGAGAATGCAAATTGGGATAGCAATGATTTTAGATTCCAACAGCATTGGCTCCCTGTGTTTCCAGAACTGGAGTATGGGCCAGAGTGTGAAAAATACACCCTGGGTAAGGACATGGGATGGGTTAGACTTGGCTTGTTTGTGAACTGGAATGTATGTGGATAGATAGGTTGCCTAAGAAATGGTGCAACATTTTCTATGAACCTCTCTTAGAATAAGTATTGCTGACTTGTAAATGACCAGATTCTCTATAACCTAATAAACACCTATTTGCCAAGAAGGTGGACTGGGGAGATTGGAGCCTGAAATTGAATTTTGCCAGCTCAAGTACAATCCACACAAGAAACCCAAGCTTTATTCCTGTCGCTGTTGTTCTCCCTTTATTCCAGAGGTCTTCAAACTTGACCGCTTTAAGACCTGTGGACTTCAACTCCCAGAATTCCCCCTTCCAGTCATGTTAGCTGAGGAATTCTGGGAATTGAAGTCCACAAGTCTTCAACTTGCGAAGTTTGAGGACCCTTGCTTTATTCTAAATTGCTTTCTTTTGGAGCAATTGTTTAAGGAAGCTTCGAGAAGCAGATTGTATCATTTGTATGAAAGGGAACAGGCCTCATCCTTGGGATTTGAAGGGAATAGTCATACAGGTAGTCCTAAGCTTACCACCACAATTGGGTCTAGAATTTCCATTGCTAAGCCAGGCAGTTGTTAATTGAGTTGCACCCAATTTTACAATCTTTTGTGTGTGTGTGCTATAGTTGTTATATGAATCACTACAGTTGCTCGGTGAACCATGCAGTCATTAAGCAAATCCAGATTCCCCCCACCCCTTGTCTTTTCTGGTTGAAAGCCAATTGGGAAGGTTGCAAATGGCATGACCCCAGGTGGCTGCAACCTTCCCAAATACATGGCAGTTGCTAAGCACCCAAAGGTCAATCTGTCAGAATATTCATGAACTGGAAGAGGCATGGTAACAAGGTCAGCCAATGAACAGGCATAGCAATGGATCAGTCAATGGGAGCTGAATTGGAAAGTGAAACTAGAAGTAGCCTGGGTGTGTTTCTAGTTTCTGCTCTGAACTCGGAAGCTGCTGCTCGTGTTTTTTTGCTTGTAACTTTTGGAAGAATCTACCACTGGTATTGTAAACTTTACTTCAAATGTTATTATGTATATAAAAAAGTTAATGAATCCTGCTGAATCAGTCCTCTGTGTGTGCTTTCTGCATTTGAATTTCTGCTGCAAAATCTAACACAATCATGTGATGGTTGTAAGCGCAAGGGCTACTTGCAAGTCACCTTTTGTCAGTGCGACTGTTAATTCTGAATGGTCGCTAAACAAAGGGTTGTAAGTTGAGAACTGCCTGTATAACAGCTTCTATTTACATTCTTACTTGTCACTGAGAGACACCTGCACATGAATTACACCACCTATCCCCATAGCTTCATAGCCACAGCCTGATTGGTAGAAAACCTTTCTATTTTATGTAACACAGAACCTAATACAGGTAGTCCTCGACTTACAACAGTTAGTTTAGTGACCGTTCAAAGTTACAATGGCACTGAAATATGTGAACTGTTTTTCAGTTACGATCTTTACGGCATCCCCATGATGTGATCAAAGATTCAGATGTTTTGACAAATGGTTTATATATATGGCTATTTCTATGTCCTAAGATCGTGTGATCGCCTTTTGCGACCTTCTGACAGGCAGTGTCAATGGGGAATTCAGATTCACTTAACAATTGAGTTACTAACTTAGCAACTGCAGTGATTCACTTAACAACTGAGACAAGGTCTAAAATGGGGCAAAACTCACTTAAACAAATGTGTTCTGACCCAGCTCCCCGAACACAACAAGCCCTCTGAAGTTAATTCAAAGATTCCTTTATTAGGAACGCCAGCAGCCCCAGCAAAAAGTTTACCTCTCAATGCAGGCTAACAAGTTCAGCTGGCTGGAAGATGAATAGTTGTCTGCCACACCTATTCATCTCCACCCACTGCCTTTTATCCCCAAAGCTAGGGTGGGGCTTCACTAGCAGCAGTGGCTCTTCCTTCCCAAGGATCAGCCCACAGGTTTCCACTGCTCTCCTCTCCTCTGCCTTCTGGGCATCCACGTGTCAGGCACTGGACCCGTCTCTCTCTCTCTCTCTCTCTGACATTCCCTCTTCCCCCTTGGAACTCTCAGGTTGCCTCGAGGCTGACCCTGACTCCCATGCAGTGGTGGTATTCTACCAGTTAGGCCTGGTTCTGCCGAGACGGTAGCAGTCAGTGATGAGCAGCGGAGACCAAACCGGTTCTCTCCGCCGCTCTGCTGTTGGGCCCACCCAACTGCCCAGGCTCCCATACTCACCTTTACTCTCTGCTTTTGAAGCGCAGCTGCTTTACGCGGCACAGCAGAGTGCTGTGCGGCAGCTGCTGAAGCAGCCAGGAGAGTGCAGGCTTGAAGGAGGTGAGTTGGAACGCTTCTGCGCCTGCACAAAGTGCACATTTGGCGCACACACACAGTGTGCACGCATGCAAAGCGTGCCTGGTGGTGAAACTTTTTGAATCCCACCACTGCTCCCAAGCTGCCTCCTCCGATTTGGCTGCTGGAGGGGCCGACGGCTGACAGACCATAACAAAATGTCTTACTTACCAACAGAAATTTGGGGCTCAGTTATGGCTGTAAGTCGAGGACTGCCTTTGCTAATCATCAGGAACTGTTCTTCAACCCTTCAAACTCCAAAACCATCAAAGTTTACTATACTCATTATTTTTAAAAAAGTAGAAAACAACCCAAAGGAAATGGCATATGATTTTTCACCAAATTCTGCTAAGTCATACCCCTTAAGGAAGCCAAGAGCACTGTACTTCAAGTGTTCATTGTAGGCATCTAAGTTTTACACGTCGGTTGAAATAGGCAGTTTGTACATGTGAAGTCTTTCCATAAAGTGGGGGTCATCCATTAGACGTCAGTTTTTATAGAAGACAGGTTTTAAATATTGCCTTTTAGATGGGCAGATAGTCCTCTGAAGGCATGTCTAAGCAACAGCCAATCTGAAGGAATAGAAGGAGAGTATGAAATTCTAAAATAAATGAAATCAGCAAGCAAGAAGTCCAAATCATATTAAGAAGAAAAATTCCAAACAACTTCCGGATCTTTTTAAAAGAATCATTCATATAGTTTTGGCTTAGAGAAACATAGAGGATTTGCTTTTGTAAATGGTTCATATTCAGCTACAGATACTAGCAAAAAAAACTTTCTGTACTTCTTTACTTCACAGTTGTATGATGCACTGAACAATCTCATGGTGGTACTTTAAAGAAATCCATACTACTATTGCTTCAGGAAAAAAAAACTCCAGAAGAGCAAAGGAGTTTGATTGGCAAAGTTGATCTGATCTTTTCCTTAAGAACATGTTACAGTACAGAGTACTCTAGTTTATATTGTCCAAGTTGTCAGATAGCTACCGTGTTTCTCACAAAATAAGGCCGGGACTTATTTTTTTTTTGACCTCCCCCAAAAAACTGCTAGGCTGCTTCCCTAGCCGTCAGAGAGAGCCTGAAGCCCCGCATCCTTTCCACCCCTCGCCCAGCCCGTCCCCATCCCCACGCATCTCCAAATGCGCCGGCAGCTCCAAACGCTGCAGCGGAATGGGCATCAGGCAGAGGCGCTGACTCGGCGGGGCTCAGCTGGGAGGACGCAGTGCAGGCCGTCACCTTGCCTCCCTGTCCATGGATGGGTGGGCGCTATCACTGCCCCGGGCGGCCTCTCCTGGTGGCCTCTTCGGGTTCGGGCTGGAGGGACTTGGGAAGGAAGCCAAGCTTGGGTCAGTCCGGCTCTTTCACTTGGCAGGTGGGCGCACACCCATGGCTCGCTTTCCCAGCTCTACCCAGCCCGCACAGCTCCGGCGTGGTCCTGGTGGGATGAGCGGAGGGCCTGGCAGGGAGGCGCTCGCTGCCTTGGTGAGAACTCTGCCACCGGGGAGGAGGGCCCGCCTGTCAGCTGTGCTGGGTGCCCCAGGCGAAGCTCTTCGCGCTCTGCCCGGCGCCAGGCGGGGATGGCGGCTGGGTGCTTCTCCCAGGGTGGGCCGATCCTGCGCTGCGGCCCCAGGAGATTCACCTCCCCACGTGGGGTTGGGCTGCCCTCTCGGGCAGGGGAGGCTTTGTTGTAGTAGGGTGTCGTTTTTAGAAGAATTGGCTTTACCTTCGAAGGCAAAGGGAAGGCGGCGACAGGAGCGCCTGAAGCCAAGTGTCTCCGCAAGGCTCCAGTTGCAGGGAGGAGCCCTGGCTGGCCGCGCATGGCTGCGCCAAACGCTGCGACATTGCTCTAAACGCTGCAGCAGCCAGGGAGAAGGGAAAGCAACGGTGGCGGAAGGTCTCCCGATACGAAGTGCCCCACCAACGCAGGCAGCACCATATCCGGGTATGCAACAAAAGTACTTCCTAACGGCAAGCCCCCCCCGCTATTCCCCCCCATTTCAAATGTTTAATATAGGCCTTAATTTGGGGGGAGGGGCTTAATTTGATTTTATGCCAATAAAACATGCTGGGCCTTCCTATTGGTGGAGGCCGTATTGTTGGAGAAACACAGTACCATCTGCTAACCCTGTATTTTATTATCGTAACTAGAAGCGGAGCTACTTGGAAGGAATAAATGTGACACAGACCCATTTTCAGTGAAGAAATCAAATTTTGGAACTGCAGTAAATCCAGTCAAACAGTGGCAGAACAGGAGTCTACAAATTGCTCATATGAGCTCTGTCCTCTGTAAATCTGAATCAACTCAGTTCAGAATTGTTTTCCCTACAAGATTAAGTTGTGTTTTATACTTTCCCATGGGATGTTGAAAGCTACTTGCTGAATTAAGCAGTGGAGCATTTTTGGAGAACAGTAAGCATTTCTGGGCATTTACAACACATATCATATTAAGGTAACCTTGCAATTAACTCCAAGAACATTATTTGTTCACAGATTACAGTTATTATCTTTTCTATCCTCGTGTCTTGGTCCGCAGGTAGTTAAACTGAAGATTCATAGGGCTCCATTCTATCCCCAACTTACAACCCTAATGGAGCTCAAAATTTTTGCCATATATCATGATGGTCCTCAGTTGAGGTATTCATATGACTAACCCAATTTTATGACATTTTTTGCAGTGGTTCTTAATTAATGTATCAGTTGTAACACGAATCCTGCAGTTGTTAAGCAAACTCATTGTCCACAATGGGTGGGTTTTTTTTTTTTGCCAGAAACCAGAGAAAAATCCTAATTTCCAGCAAAAAAACAACAACCATAAACCAGTCATGCCATTAGAGGACAATGCACACAGCCATAAATGTGGGCCAGTTGCCAAGTGCCCAAAATGCCCTCAGGTGACCAGTGGGGGACAGCAAGTCATCAGAACTTGGAATTTGGGTTGTAAATACTTTTGGGGGGGGCCATCATAACTTTGGTCACTAAGCAACTGATTGTAAGTCAAGGACCACCTGTACGACTTAATATGTTATGCAGCTATTCAAAGTGGCCACCAAGAGTGAGGCAAACTGACAATCAGTATGCTTGATAATACCTTTAGTCCTCTATATAGTGAGAATCAGCAAAGGCTGCATGGGTTCTGGACTAATAGCTAGTAAATATTAACTAAATTCTTACAAGACAGAATTATTAAGGATAAGTAGTTGTCTCATCTAGGAATTATGGTGGTTATTTATAGGTATTCTTGACCACAATTGAAACCAACAACTTTATGACTTTCCGTTTTACTCCTAGCTTCTCTATTGACTCTACTTATTGAAAGCTGGCAGTGAAGAACAGAATATGTGGCTGTGGGCTGTAGTAAATCATAAAATTACTGTTTCAGTTCCATCATAAATCTGAACGTTTGGGAGCTCTACAAAAGGTCCTGGGAGACTCTGGGGGGCCTCGGATCATCCTTCAATAGACACTGATTTAGGGGTAATGTGCGATCCCCAATCCCAGAGAAAAAAACAGAGTCATACCGATGCTCCTTCAAACACTGGGAGATACACATCCACACACCTTCCCCATTACCTTGATCGTGGGCCTTAAATATGAGTAAGCGCGTCGGATTCTCGTGCCCGGGAATGGACACGGGAACAAACGCAGACCTGCCTGGGCCATCAAGGGCGGAGGGAGGTCAACTGCAAAACAAAAAAGCACCTTCTCGCTATCATTTCCTGGCTGCGAATTTCCGGACTATCCCTAGCTTTGCTGCCATCTAGCCGTCGTCCGGACTTTTCGCAACGCTTCGAAAACTGGGGCAACGTCCTAAAACGCGCTTGGGAGAAAAGGTTTAGGGAAAGCACTGCGGTCCTGATTCGCTTTCAGAACCATCGCTCTCTTTGCTCTGCAGCCCACATAAACCGGCCGCTTACTGCGGGCCTTGACAGGCCGTTACTTCAGCTCTTAGAGCTGCTTCAGTTTCTACTCTGCCAATTGCTCCCAAAATAAAATGGTGCATTTTATTGAAACTTGCCCGCCCCCCGCCAAAAAAATAAAATAAAATAAAAAAAGCCCTGGCTCTTTTTTGAGGAAAGCGCAGCGGAATGCACCGTGAAGTACCTATATCCGGCTCGGTTGCTTAATCCGTCCCTTGTATTTCTGCTGCTCTCTGGCCAATTTAGGCAGGGCTCTTACACCAATTCTTGAAAGGAGATTGAATGGCGTTCCATTCCTGCGCCGGATTTCTACGGTTAAAATGTTTTCTTCTCCTCTACCTATATCCCTTCCTAAACCCGAGAGCATAAACATTTGACTGCTGCCCTCTCGCGTCCGCAACGCAGCCAACTACGCGCCGTCCCCTCGTTGCGATTAATGATTTCTTCTCCCGCGGCGAGCGGACGCTCCCAGCAGCCACCCGCACTTAAGCCTCCTGGTATTGCAAAAGCAAATTTGCATTGTATTGCAAAAGCGAAGTTGTTGACTCGCTCCAACCCATCATCCCGACTTCCATCGCACAAACCTATTTTCCAGAAGGCGTTACAGGTCCACAAAAGCAGCATGGGCTGAAATTAAACGTCATTGGCACATTTAAAAACAAACACACACACACACACACGGATTTTGCAAGCTTGTTCGCTGTGCGAATAGAAGCCCCTACACTAGAGGAAATGGAACGAGCGAAGTAGAAAGTGAAAAGCTAATAGGGATAGGTTGGGCAAGCAGACATACCTTTGTATAATGCCACAGGTTCTGCAAACTTAATAATTTGGATTTTTAACCCCCTTCCTAAGGGATGTCACAATGCAAAAGTTGAGTCCTGGCAAGAGACCACTAGCTGGATCCCCTACTGATATATATAAAATTAAGTTAGTGTTTTCTTGTTTTAGTATATCTTGCTTTATTTGCTTGCATTGAACTATTTTCCCACTTTTCCTCAGAATCAAGTTAATGTGTATCCATAAGTCTTCAAAGTGGCAGAAAGCCATACAAAAATCTGAACCAGCACATTCCCTGCTATAGGAAGATTTTAAATTCTCTTCCAACTCCTACTTTCAAAGCCATAAAGGGAATTGTTTTGATTTTTTTTAAAAACATTAGAAGTTTTAATTAGCCCAGTCTCAAGGAATTCTGGCACTATAGCCTTTTAAACCAATTTGTCTAAATTCAGTATTTCCCATTCTAGTGACCTCCAGATGTTTTGAAGCAAATTACTTCCAAATTCCCAACCTGCTTTACATCAGCAGTGAACATTTAACTGCCAGCAAGTCTGTGTAACTGTTACCCAGGTGATTAGAATACATTTTTGAAAATCCTTTTAATGACATGGCGTTCAGCTTAGAAGCTGCAAGTCCTGGAGCTGTGCTGGAGTAATGACTGGACATCAGCATTTGACATAATTTCGTAGGTGGGCGGAAGATGTAAGGGTTCTCTTGAGGATCGCAGTCATAGTAATTCGCTTGCCACTATTCCAGCTGCTGACTGTAATGTCATGAGACTCATTGGCTTATTGACTTGGCTTGTTTTAAATCTCCATCTCTTTGCATGCTGGATGTTATTTTTTGAGATGACAGTAGTATGAAGCAGACCTTTAACTGTGTTTTTAAGTTTCACTGAGACTATACTGAAGTCTCTTACGAACCTGGTGCCCTCCAATTGAGAGGATAGAGAGAACCAACCACTGTAATGCCCAACTTCCTAAGCCACTGAACAAAAGGACCACTAATTCTCATCTTGCACTATGGAACAGAGTCTGTGTAGACGTCACAAAAAAATGGCAGATGGCCTCATCAGATCTTCCTCTCTAGATACATCTGACATCCACTCACCCTCAATTATACCCCAATTTCATTCAAGGAAAGCACAGGTTTAAAATTACGGTGAAGTCAAGAAGTCAAAATCCCTATTGCAAGGAACAAATCTTTTCAGTTAATGCCAATAAACATTTGCAGTAGTAGTAGATTGGCAGGTATGCCTAGTGAGGCAAAAGTCCCAATTGGAAGAAAAGCAGGATGCCTGTCTTCAGTAGCTCCTTCCACGATACCCTGTGCACAGCTCTTTCCAAACTAAGATTACACTGACATTGCCCTCCCCACAGCTCTCCCAATTTGCACTGCTGACTACAGGATAGGGAAAATTACCTTTATAAGATAATGATCAGAGTTGATCCACCTTATACCACTTTTTCCCCTTATCAGATCTATACATTTGTCAGTATTTATTGTTCCTGGAAATATCTTTTCATAATCAAAAGCCTGAAAAATCTTTTTAGGACTATAAACCTTTTACCAACTCTATGCATTAGGCCAGGGCCAGCCTTTTCCCTTTTTTTTTAAAATCTTCTTCTGAAGCTTTTCTTGCTGTTACCAATCTTCATGACATTTCGTTTGTCCTCCAACTTGTTTTGCTGGAGTAATTCTCTTCTTCATCTCCATCCATTGCTAGCTCTGAAGAACTTCAGATAGGGATAAGCAAGTCCACCCTATGTAGCTCCACCACCCACCCACATCCCGGGTTTTTGCTAACTTCCTGGAGTCCCCCTCGTCTCCAGATCATATCATATCATATCAGAGTATAGGATCTATGGCCTATCAGGGTTATCCAGTGAACTGGGTTCCAGCCCCAAGGAGATCGCCGGAATGCTTTTAATCTTGTTTAATAAGTTAACAATTCCAACAGAATTGATGCTGAGTCACGACCCAATTCATAATGTCTTCTTCCTTTTGATCCTCTTCTTTTATGCTGTTATGGCAACACCATTCAAAGGGCAGACACTCTGACAATGCAAGGAAAAGGATCAAGTGGGAGCACAGCACTTCCAGCAGCTACACCCACAAAAAGAAATTATGCATCAGGGCACAGTTCATTTTACCTCTTCTCTTTCTCCACGCCCCAAGTCAATAAACCCCCTTTCTAAGAAGTTTCAAAGATCAGATGCCCCTTGAGATATTTTGTTCCATGTTCTGGCTTGATGTCAGACAAAAAAAAAAATGTGCTTTGGTGAAACCACAATGCAAAACAGAATATTTTATTAGAACTTTAAATGAAGCATTTTCCACAAGTTGGAAGTTTTGTTTAAAAAGATAGATGCACCTATAATTACCAGAATGTTGTATGGTATTTGGGGTACTTTTACATACTATTCAAACAGTTCTGCTACCATGCATCTTCTTCCCAGAGCTCGAACACACTTGTAAGACACGGAACTCAAAAACACACCTGGAATAATTTAAAAATGCATTAAACACCCATATATTACACAACAGAAAAGACTTCAAACTTTTTTTTTCCTGAACCCATATTTCTGTTGGGTGAAATTCTACTGAGCGGGAGGATGCTCCCATAGGAGGAAAGGAAATAACTGTTTATTTTCCTTCTTGCAAATCTGCACCTGAAAACTGGGACACTCGCCCCAAAGGGCAAGAAGTAGTCTAGGGCCAGAACTGTGTCTCTTTCCTTTCTCCGCTACAAGTATCCTCTAGCTTACAGTCCCTTTTATTCAAGGAAGAAGCCCTTCTATTTGTTGAAGGCCAGTTCTGAATCAAATGTTCTTTAAGTGCTATTGTGTTTTACTCTGTTACATAGAGAACAAAATTGTAAGCAAAAATGGTGGGTTTTATATTTCATGGTGTACAACGCCGACCTTGCTGAGATGGGCAGCTACAGAAATCAAATAAATAAATAAAATACATGACAGTAACAGCTGAGTTGTAGATCAGAATAAGCACATAACTACATAAAGACTTCATTTTTTCCCTGGATATTGGAAGTCATTATTCTTTAATGTAATTTTAGTGCAGCGGTTACTTGAGTCCAGGCCATCAGTTAGTATACAGTACAGCATTTAAGCTCTACCAACGTAAGCAGAGCACTTACACTTACTGAAGGCCTGGCGGCCATAATTGGGATTTTAAAAGGCACATTTAAAGGCTAGAAACCTCTATGGGTGCCCTGTTAAATGAAAGAAGAATGATTTACTATTTTAGCCTGCATTACAACTTTTTGTCTATGCCAATGCTAGAAAATAAGTTTTTTTCCAAAAAGATACACAAAAAGGATACAAGAAAGGATACACTTTTCATGACACAGTATTACTGCAGTATTTACGCAGGAATGTTTCTAAAGAAGAACAGCAGAATGTGGTTTAATCCTTTTATTCTCTGGTTTTCATCTAGACTGCCAATTTTGAAATAGTGATCATCATTTAAAAATTTGTAACCAGATATAACTTAAAGAAATGGGCACAACATCTGAAATCTACAACAAATATTTTACACTATTTTATGTTACCTGACATTGTTTTTGAAAAAAAAAAGCACTACGTCAATTTTGTTAAGCTTTCTCACTTTTTGTGCTGTTTTCCAAGGTGACAATCTTTGGCAGAAGCTAAGCAACGTACAGCTAGAACCCATAACTATGATCCAGTCTAAATGCTGCTTACACAACATAAATATATTTGTTCAAAATATATTCAGTGAAATTACACAGCAGGAACCCACTCTTGTCACAACAGCGTTTGTAAACTACTCTGTACTTCTTCAGCATACACCCAGAGATAAAATGGAGGGGGGAGCATTTTCATAATATAGATTTCCCTTGACTCTGCAGTTAAATGTATACCTTCTGATTTTGCTTATAAACACTATAAGCGTAGCACCACATGCAGACACAATAAAAATGTGTTCATTAAGGTTACCTATAAGGGTTTTTTCTAGTCGTGAAATCTGGCATAGAATGGGAACTATGCACAAAGACAAGAATTATCCTTGATTTAACTCTCAGCCGTAGAAAAGGAGAGGAAAAGGAGCTAAGAAATAGTTCTGTTATTGTGGAGGAAATTTTAGAAACACTTCTAAACAGACCATCAGGGTGTAGCCTTATCTATCAAACAAAGGAGCGATAAGCACTAAATCTCTCAACAGCTACAAAAAAATGGTTCTAAGTTTATGAAATTAATGGAAGTTTACTTAAATCTCTTGAGACCTGATGATCTCATGAGAATGGCACACACGCATATTTACACTGTACAATGGATAACTAATTAAGGTTTGAGTGCTTATGAGCACTATCCTAACCTATGAATTTATAAAAAAGCTTCAGTCATCAAGCTTGGCTTTTTTTCCCTGCAGGGCTGGGTTAGTTTCTGTCTTTTTGATACTGAACTAAAGGACATAATGCTCTGCTTTTTCCGCAGACTTACAGGGTTGACCAGGTCGTTGAAGCAGCTTCCTTCCTCACTGATCAGCTATTACTTAAATAATCTGGCAGTAGAGAAGCTGGTGAATCCTTAACCTTTCTTCATAATTTGAGAAACGACTGAACAGCAACAAGCAGAACACCTATTATTTTATTGTCAGTTTTCTATTTCACCGTCAAGTATGTTCCAAATGGCATACAAAGCATTCCCTCCTCTGATTTTGCCCACAAATTGCCTACAATCAATTTGAGAATAGAAGTGACTGAATCAAGTTCACCTGGTGAACTTCCATGACTGAGGTTGGACTTGAAAGATGAGTTTCATTGATCCTGGGTGAGCTTACTAACCATTTGAAAGAGCAAGCAGTATGTGAACATTAATGACTCTGTGTGCTTACAAAAAGGGTTTATCGGGAAGAAAACTTTTAAATTTGGCCCCAGGCACTTTCTGATATGCAGTGGATTTAAAAGAGCATTCCAGCCTATCTGAAATGAAAAGAAAAAACTGAAATTCTTTTCTAATCGTTATTTTTATATCCGTAAAAATTATTTATCCTTTTTTTTTTGAAGAAAAGTTTAAAAAATTATTATCAGAATTTTTAATTAGCTAAGACATATTTAAAATATTTAAAATGTTACTAGCTACTTTAAGGGTGAAAACAATCTAGTCAAGCCAAGTGGTAAAAAAAACCTCTGGGCTCTGACATCATTACTCATTATTGGTGAAATCTCTGCTTTAAGGATATTAAAAACATTAAAGAGAAATGGCCACAAGTTGAGGAAACAATACCAAAAACATACAAGATTAGAGGTGAGTGTTGAAAACTCATTTTGAGATTTTGATCTTTTTAAAAAGTTATTATTTATGTTTAGGTATCCACATCGTAGTATAATACATGTGACGGTATCCAATGCTGAAACATTTGCTATTCCCAAGGTTCAATAAATCTTAAATTTAATGATCAAGAATGACTGGTGTTCTAATCCAAGTCAATTAATAAGCTAAGAAGACAGTCCCCTACCTGCCGATATACATCTAGATCGGGGTGTCAAACTCTTGTCATCACTTTGTTGTCACATGACATATCGGGACCTTTTCCCCTTCACTAAACTGGACGGAGGCGTGGCCAGCATGTGACGCATCTGACCCGAAAGCCATGAGTTTGACAGCCATGATCTAGATGGTCTGACGCATTTGGGCCAGTCACTCTCTCTTAGCCCCCAACCCACCTCACAGGGTAGCTGTAGGAAAAATAGGAAGAAGAGTATTGTGTATGTTTGCTGCCTTGAATTATCTACAAAGTAATAAAGGTGGTATTTTAAAAAATCTAATAAATGTGCATCCAGCATAGCTAGATGTGCCGTTTGATGTGATTGGATGCCTACAAATTCAGTATCCAGGATCTCA